>NC_142869.1:38670000-38980625 GCF_051225735.1 Oryctolagus cuniculus | reverse complement strand
GTCTCTCTAACTACCCACTCTGTCAAAAAAAAAAAAAAAAAGGCGAGAATTTCAATACCAATGTCCTAAATTGGTCATCATGAGAGAACAATAGAATAATAGTACTTACAAATTCCTTAAAAGGAATTTCCTTAAAATTCCTTAAAAAAAGAATATAACAATGTAGTAGAAAATATATATTATCGAATAATTATTAATAAATTTAAAAATTGCTATATCATATCAACTTTTTTTTTTTTTTTTGACAGGCAGAGTTAGTGAGAGAGAGAGACAGAGAGAAAGGTCTTCCTTCTGTTGGTTCACCCCTGAAATGGACGCTACGGCCGGAGCTGCGCCGATCCGAAGCCAGGAGCCAGGAGCTTCCTCCTGGTCTCCCATGTAGGTGCAGGGCCCAGGGACCTGGGTCATCCTCCACTGCCCTCCCGCATCACAGCAGAGAGCTGGACTGGAAGAAGAGCAACCGGGACAGAACCGGCGCTCCAACCAGGACTAGAACCCGGAGTACCGCCGCCACTGGTGGATGATTAGCCTAGTGAGCCGCGGTGCCGGCGCTATATCAACTTTTTACAATGAAGGTACCTGAAGCTGGCATGTTATGCAAGCAAGCTTCATATCCTAAAGTAGAAGCAAAAGTTTCATGCTGGTAGCTTCTCAAACATCCCCCTATCAACAACTCTGACACACTTATAAAATTTCTGATTCTTTACTAATGAATTTAGATAACTGTTCAGTTCCAGTAAGAGGCACACAAGATTTGAAATATGATGCTGTGCTATTCTGTTCCAAAAGGTCCTATATAGGGGTTGAGCTGCGGTATAGTGGTTAAGACCACTGCCTGCAATGCTGGCATTCCATATGGGCACTGGTTTGTGTTCTGGCTCTCCCTGTTAATGGCCTGGGAAAAGCAGTGAAGGATGGCCCAAGTGTTTCGGCCCCTGCTACACACGTGGGAGATGAGCTGAAGTTCCTGGTTTTGGCTTGGCCCAGTCCTGGCTGTGGTGCCATTTGGGGAGTGAACCAGTGGAAAGAGGGTTTCTCTGTCTCTACTTCTCTTTAACTCTTTCAAATACATAAATAAATCTTAGGGCTGGCACCGTGGCTCACTTGGCTAATCCTCCACTTGCTGCGCCGGCATCCCATATGGGCGCCGGGTTCTAGTCCCGGCTGCTCCTCTTCCAGTCCAGCTCTCTGCTGTGATGCGGGAGGGCAGTGGAGGATGGCCCAAGTGCTTGGCCCCTGCACCCGCATGGGAGACCAGGAGGAAGCACCTGGCTCCTGACTTTGGATCAGCGCAGCGTGCTGGCCGTAGCGGCCACTTGGGGGGTGAACCAATGGAAGGAAGACCTTGCTCGCTCTCTCTCTAACTCTACCTGTCAAATAAGTAAAAAAAAAAAAAATTAATAATAAAATAAATCTTAACACAACAACAACAACAAGAGAAAAAGGGCCTATGTAGATGTTCCCAAACTCTCTCCCGTCTTTCCACCTTGCTTCCAACAGTCCTCATCAACCTTTCTTCTCTTTCTAGTTTACTCACATCCCTTTGCAGAGGTAATCAAATCTCAGGCTTCAAATTCTCTGTAGGGATCTAGCATCTCAGAAGTATTAGTAGTTTTCTTTTCTCCCTCCATTTCCATTCTGTTATTACTCACAATTTTCAAATCATAATATGCTATAGTGATATACTGGACATTTTCCCCCTTAACTGATACCCTCCCATTAGAGAAACAGAAATCCCATGCCTTTTTCCCCTCAAAATATATGATATGGTAATAGAAGTTATAATTTCAAGGTCTCTTTGAATTCTACCACCAGATTCATCTTCAAAACCTCTGTTCAAAACCCTGTTATTGCTTTCCCAGTGCCTATTAAAGAAAACCTACTCTTCACTTTAAAAAGACTTTCTAAAACTGACAAGAAATCATCCTTCCCAGCTTGTATACATATTCTGTGCTTCAAAAAGAACTGTTTTCTAATTTCTGACTTTTTCTGCTTCTTTGCTTACATTCATTTGATTACTTCCTCAAATCTCACCTATTCAGCCTCTTCACAAGGCTCAGCTTAGACAGTATTTCCTCAATAAAGCTTGCTGTAGCTTCAGCTAACATCTGAGTTTCTCTCTGAAGTCCTGTTACCATAGAACTTTTACAATCCTTATTACCTGTAAACATATATTCTCTAGTAGAGTGGGAGCTTCCTAAAAGCAAGTACCAAATCTGATTCTTTATATATTCATTGTTCAATTCAATACCTTACTCAATTTCTAAATATTAGTCAAATAAAATGTGCAAAAATAAGTCATAAAATATTAGTAATGTTAAAATTATAAAAAGATTACCTCTGTACTGAACTTAATTCAAAAAAAGTACTCAGTAAACATTTTTTCACTAAATATTTATTTATTTATTTATTTTTTTTTTTTAACAGGCAGAGTGGACAGTGAGAGAGAGAGAGAGACAAAGGTCTTCCTTTGCCGTTGGTTCACCCTCCAATGGCCGCCGCGGCTGGCGCACTGCGGTCGGCGCACCACGCTGATCCGATGGCAGGAGCCAGGTACTTATCCTGGTCTCCCATGGGGTGCAGGGCCCAAGGACTTGGGCCATCCTCCACTGCACTCCCGGGCCACAGCAGAGAGCTGGACTAGAAGAGGGGCAACCGGGACAGGATCTGGTGCTCCGACCGGGACTAGAACCTGGTGTGCCGGCACCGCAAGGCGGAGGATTAGCCTATTGAGCCGCGGAGCGGGCTTTTTCACTAAATATTTTTAAAGTATGATTTCACAGAATCTTAAAGAAATACTTAAAATTTCTCAAACCATCACTTTCAACTTACCAAATTGTAAATTCCTAAAAGAAGTGCTTCAATGCAACCATTACTCTGTCTGTCTCGGCTAACTGTAAGCCGTAAATAAACCCACATCAATTCTGGCAAAAACTGCAGTGTGAACCTCTTAAGTCGAACTTCGGAGCTGCGATACAGCTCAAACAGTTGGTGGCAGACAGGCTCCAGGAGCTAAAAGGAAAATAAAGCATATTAGTTATTTCCCTTTTGTGGTGTAACTGTATTTTTTAAAAAGGCACATTCATCTGCATATTTTATAATTAACTCCAAATTGAGTTAATTCAACCAAAACCTTTAATACCTATGTATAGAAAAGGATCACATATTAAATTCACCAATCCATTAACTCTAAGAAGCATCTTTTACATATATAATATTACATAAATTTCGATACACCCTTCCACTAAATTAATCATTTAACTGAGCTTTTTTTTTTCATCCAAGGTACTATATTTACATTTGGTGAGTTTTCCTTTCTGTTCTTACCAACTGTTACTGCTCCATCATTTCTAAAAATTTTCATTGGAATAAAATTAATTTCAAATGGTTTTATTGGAAATAAACTTTCAACCTCAAGTAAGATGATGATTTAAACAAATCATATACCACTAAGCAGAGGAAAGGATTTTGCTGTACATAGTTGGGCATGCAAAATTCTGGCTAATATTTTAAATACATTCAAATACATCAAGCAGACTATATGTTTTAAAATTGACTTATATTTCATTAGTTATACTAATTTGAAAGATTTTGAAGGGAAGGAAAAGTATATAGATATAGCTTTTCCAATGTTTAATTAGCTAATTTGTCACTTATCACATCACAGAATACAACCTATGAGGAGCTTCTTGATCTAGAAATCTGAAGAAAATGAGCAGTTAACATAAATGTTTCCATTTCTCCCTGAACACGTACTGAAAATTTAGAATGGTTTTGCTAGAGCAACAGTCTGCACAAAACTGGCTATGACTTTAAAATGCATATAAAATACAAGAAACTATACATCACTTTAAAATTAAAATTTAACACTAACTTTAAAAAATGAATAGTTCAGTAATTTCACATGCATAAAATAACACATACAGTACTCAGTATAGTTATACAAGTCTCTAATACTCTAACACTCTGAAAGTCACTACTTTCACAATCACAAAATTAAAACTCAGCAAATTTATGCAGATTGTACAGTTATTAATATTTAGGTGAGTTAAGTTTAGCCCTTGAAGAACAAATCTAAATCTTAAAAAATTTACACTCAGGAATGTGTATTTGGCCTAGTGGTTAAGACACATGCACCCCATATCACAGTGCCTGAGTTAGATCCATAGCTCCAGCTCCTGACTCCAGCTTCCTATTAATGCAATTACTTGAGTGTTGGCTCAAGTAACTGGGTTCGTGCCACCCATGTGGGAAACCTGGATTGAGTTCTTAGCTCCCAGCTTTGGCCCCTAGCACACAGCTGTTGCAAGCTTTGAAAAGTGAATCAGTAGATGGCAGCTCCACCTCTCAAATAAAAAAAAAAAATATATATATATACATGTACACATATTCTATTGTATACTAAGCCCTTTATGTGATCATTATCAAAGCATAGTTTAAAAATCTTTAAAAAAAATTCCATTTCTCTTCCTTTTTAAAAAATATTTGAATAAAATAGTCAGAGTTAACAGAGAGAGGGAGGGAGAGATAGAAAGATTTTTCATCTGCTAGTTCAGTTCCCCAAATGGCCACAACAGCCAGGGCTGGGCCAGGTGGAAGCCAGGAGCCAGGGGCTTCTTCAGATCTCCCACATTGATGCAGGGGCCCGAATACTTGGGCCACCCTCTGCTGCTTTTCCCAGGCCATTAGCAGGGAGCTGGATGGGAACTGAAGCAGCTGGGACTCAAACCAGAGCCCATATGAGATGCTGGTATCAAGGATGGCAGCTTTATCCAGTATGCCACAACACCAGCCCCCCAACTCTTCCCTTATACTTAAGTATGAATTAGTAAATTAATAATTCCACAGAATTCAGTGGTGGAGGAATACATTAAAGCCTCCAACATCAAGTTGATATTTCCATTCTAATATATTTGTTACAAAAAAAAAAAAGAGTTAAGATCTGTTTCAATACAAATAGTATATTCCACGCAGTGCAAATAATGAACAATAAACTTCTGAAAATAGTAAATTCCTGGCATTTTTCTTAAATACTGATAGAAATATTCTAGCTGGGGACCAGAATTGTAGGTTAGCATGTTAAGCTGCTATCTACAGTGCTGGCATTTCATATGGGTGCCAGTTAGAGTCCTGGCTGCTCCACTTCTGATCCCACTCCCTAATATACCTGGAAAAGCAGCAGAGGATGACCCAAGTGCTTGGGTTTCAGTACCAACAAGAGAGACCCACTAGAAGCTCCTGGGCCCTGGCTTGGGCTTGGCCAAGCCCTGGCCGTTGCAGCCAGTTGGGGAGTGAACCAGCAGATAGAAGCTCTCTCTAGCTCTGACTTTCAAATGAATAAAGAAAATATTTATAAAAATATTTAGGATTCAAACTGACTATTTGGTGAAAGATTCTCTAGATTACCACCTTTAAATTTCACGGCCATGATGCAATTAAAATGAGTTTCTGTTACAAAGACCTTAACCTCCCTTCCTCAGTAGGAAAATGTATACTAGCATATAGGGCACGATATTTTAATTAATCATAATAACAACATATGTTTCAAAAGTTATTATAACTATTACTTTTAAAAGAGAGAGCAGATGGTTGTTGGCAAATTTTAATCATATGCTACTACCAAATACAACTGCTAAAAATCTGCCAATGTTATCTGTTAAAATCTTTTATACTAAGCATTTGTATCATGCCACCATGTCTTCAAATTTTCAATATAATAAATGACTCACTTCAACTAAGTAACATTGTTACTCACATGGGTGGCAGAGACGCAAGTACTTGAGCCATCACCTATTATTTCCAGAGGTGCACATTACTCTGAAGTTAGACTTAAGAGCAGAGCTGGGACTGGAATCTAGGTCCTCCCATTTAGGATGTGGGCATTCCAAGTGGCATCATAACCACCACACCAAATGCTTGCCCCTAAATAATACATTTGATTACGTTTCAGAACACAACAAAATCAAGACAAAAAGGGTCTCCTATTAGTGAAATCCAGAACTGTTTTGAGATTCTAAACATTCTTTAGGTAAGGTTTGGATGGGAATTTAGACCTAATGTAGCAACTAGTTGATTATAATAAATGCAGAGTCTTGAGCTTGGATCCCTCAAATTGTAATTTTTCCATTTCTAGCCATGACCCCATGGTCCTAAACATTAATAATTATTAAGTATGACAATAAAGAGTAATGAGAATAACTTTTTTAATGTTATAGCTTTCAAAGTACTTAAAGGGCGGTTACTAATGAAATGACAGCATTTTAGTATATTTTTAATATTTCACTGTTTAACCAACATTTATTACATATCCATTATGTACATGATAAATTACCAGATTCTAGGGAATTAACAAATATAGGATATATGACCACTGCCCATTAAGAGCTTACAATCTAAAAAGAAAGCATAAAACAAGCAAATTTTAATAAGCAAAGCTTAAATGTTAAGACAGCACAAAACAATGGGTAAGATACACACACATTCATTATTCAAACACATAATTCTGAAAACTCCTAAGAATGATATGTGTATGTGTACATTTCCCATCCTAAAGTTACAAAACATTCAGTAATACACAGCAAGAGAAGAAGAAACAAAAGAATCCCGCAATTGTTGCTATACATATATAGCAACACGTGCAAGCATAACTGGGAACAAATCCAAATTTAGGAGATAGGAAGGAAAGAGGTCAATAAGCAAGCTTTTAGTGATAGGACAAAAATGAAGATGCACTTTTAAGTTAAGCTGCTGGTTAGGAGATGATTACCTGAACTTCTTCAAACTCACTCCAGTACACAGCAGAGGCACTCTTGGAGGCTGTATCTGGGAAGATAAGAAGCTACTTTCCTGTGTGTTCCTTTCATTTTCATTTTAAAGCATTCATGATTCCAGTGCTGATAAAACTATGTTATACTATTGTGTTAATGGAAAGATAATGTGTGCATCTGGCTTAGGTAACAGATTCAACAGTTCCATTTTTTTCTTATGAGAAGGCTGAGTAATAGGAAATTCATAATCTAGGCTTATTGATCTTGACTATGTAAACTAAAAAATCCTTCCTCTGATCATTTTTCAGACCAAATTTACTAGCAGTATCATTTTGTGTTGTAAGCTTGATTTCACTGATTAGAGTGATTTTACATAGTTGTTCTATATTATCAACAAAATAACAGTAAATAATACTTAAAATAAAGCTGGATCGATATACAATTAAAATTTGGCTTCCATGGTAGGAAATATTCCAGAACAAGAAACAAAATCATTACAAATTAAATAAATGATACACTGAGATGATGGTCACTCAAATCAAGAATCAAAACATATTGCCCTTGGGAAAAATCTTAACGAAAACATTTTAAAATACAGAAAGGAAGGGAATGGGGAAAGCCAAAGCCAACTATCAGAATGAAAAACAGCACAAAGAAAATTTTCCACATCCACAAGGAGAGAAAGCTACATATTTTACATGTATGTGTTTTAGTACACATTTCTTTTTCCTATGCAAAACTCAGTCTTCTTCCAAACTCTCCTACCTCATTATTTGAATCTTGAATAACTTTATAGAGGGCTGGAACAAGTGTTTTTTTCCGGTGTAAAGTTGCTGCATAATTGGTGATCTGAGTGTCAGGTAATGCCTAAAAGAAACCACCAAAGGAAAAAAATGTGAATTTAAAATCTGGAAAGTTGGGGCATTTATTTTACACACATGTCTCCTTAAAAATTTACAACAGAATTGAGTAAGAAAAGTAAGAATAATATGACAACCACAGAGCAAATAAAACAAATTAAACTGGGATGTTACATTATGTAACTCTTCTAAATAATGAACCATGAAAAATAGTAAGAAATCACACATTACACCTTGATTCACTGAAGTGGGCCACCTTAACTTAGTGTAACCTAAAAATAAAGTAGCATGTATTTCAAATTTTGCATTTACATTTTTGCATAGCATTTATTTCTACAATGTTCATAAATTATAATTTTTAATCAAAACAATTTGAATTTTAATACAAGAAGGAAAAGGCTAAGGCACAAATCTAATTTTTGTGCTTTATGAAAACTTAAGAGGCTCCTCACTTTTATTGAATATTATCTTAAAATTTAAATATTCATTCAATGATTCTAACAGCTCTTTGTTTTTACACATTATCTTCTAGCCCTTATTCGCATTACTGCCTTTTTATTTTTTTTTTTAAGATATTATTTATTTACTTGAGAGGCAAAGTTACAGACAGAGAGAGGGACAGAGAGAAAGGTCTTCCATCTGCTGGTTCACTCCCCAAATGGCTGCAACAGCCAGAGCTGGGGTGATCCAAAGCCAGGAGCTTCTTCTGGGTCTCCCACATGGGTGCAGGGGCCAAGCACTTGAGCCATCTTCTATTGCTTTCCCAGGACATAGCAGAGAGCTGGATTGGAAGAGGAGCAGCCAGGACTTGAACTGGTGCCCACATGGGATGCCAGCACTGCAGGCAGAGGCTTAGCCCACTACGCCAACATGCAGGACCCTACCAGTGCCTTTTTGAAAAACTGCAATTACAGGAGCCAGCATTGTAGCATAGTGGGTTAAGCCACCCCCTGTGATGCCTACATCCCATATGGGAAACAATTTGAATTCAGGCTGCTCCACTTCCAATCCAGCTCCCTGCTAATGTGCCTGGGAAAACAGCAGACCATGGCCCAAGCGCTTGGGCCCCTTCATCCATATGGGAGACCCAGAAGAAGCTCCTGGCTCCTGGCTTCAGATTGGCACAGCTCCAGATGTTGCAGCCATCTGGGGAGTGAACCAGCAAATGGTAGACCTCTCTCTCTCTGCCTCTCCTTTTCTGTAACTCTGAATTTCAAAACAAATAAATCTTTAAAAAAATTGCAATTATAGAAACATGTCATTTTGTATTTTTACATTTCTTTTTTTTTATTAATTTATTTGAAAGTCAGAGTTACACAGAAAGAGGAGAGGCAGAGAGAGAGAGAGAGAGAGAGAGAGAGAGAGAGAGAGAGGGGTCTTCCATCTGATGGTTCACTCCCCAGATGGCCGCAACGGCCGGAGCTGTGCCAATCTGAAGCCAGGAGCTTCTTCTGGGTCTCCCACGTGGGTGCAGGGGTCCAAGGACTTGGGCCACCTTCTACTGCTTTCCTGGGCCATAGCAGAGGGCGGGACAGGAAGCGGAGCAACCAGGTCTCAAACCGGCGCCCATATGGGATGCCGGCGCTTTAGGCCAGGGCGTTAATCCACTGCATGCACCAGCACCATATTTTTCATTTCTACTTCATATCACATTTATGCTTTCCCATGGGACACATATTTGCCATCTGAATTACTGAAATATAGAATTATATAATGCAATCTTATCCCCAATCCAACTTACCTTGAATTCTGATAGCCATTCTTCCACAACACCACGTTCAGATCCCAGCATCTTCTTTTACTGTCTATTCCTTATCTCTAAAAGAAAGAAAGCAATGAACCTAAGGATAGCATTACTAACAGAAGCAGGTATATTATATGTGCCTTTTACTTGAAAGACACTCATCCAGTACATATTTTAGATAAAGTCTTGCTTTTAATTTAAAGTACAACTAAAACAATATTTTTCACTTGAAACCTATCATTCTAACGCTTTCAGATTTTTCCCAGGAACTATACTTCAAAGTGGCAAAGATAACTGCCCTGAGTGAAATCAAACCATATTTACATTATTCAAGACAAACACATAGTCTATACTAGAAGTTATTATCAAATATACAGCCAGGAAAAGCTATACATCATAAAACATTTGAATATCAAAGAGCTTCCTGCTAATGGAGGAATATGGGGAAGCAGTGATGATGGCTCAAGTAACTGTGTTCCTGCCACCCACATGGGAGATCTGGCTACAGTTCTCAGGTCCCAGCTTTGGCCCAGCCCTATCCTCACCATTAGTGGATCTTTGAGGAGTGAACCAGTAGAGAGAGGAGCTCATTATAACAAATAAATAAATAAATAATTTTTTTAAATAGACATGACTTCTTCAGATAAATTGCAAGATAATAAAGAAAGTGAGGGAACTCCCAAATTAAGAGGTGTAAAAAATATGTCAACAATCAAAGTATGAAGTATATTTGGATCTTGATTCAAACAATAAAAAGACACAGCTACCCAATGTTGAACACAGTTGGTTATTTGATAATATTAAAAAATATTCCAGTTTATTTCTATATTTGATAGTGGTGTTATAGTTAGTTTTTTTTTTAATAGTCCTTATTTCCTAGAGATAAATACTGAAATATTTACTGGTGAAATGATGCCTGGGTTCTGGGTTGCTTTTAAATAATTGGAGGGGAGCTGTACTTTAGATATAGATGAAAAATGATTGTGGCCATGAGTTAATAGTCATTGAAGTTGAGTAATGGATACACAAGTTTAATTACACTATATCTTTTATATAGGTTTGAAATGTTCCACAATCAACAGTAAAACGATAATAAAAGGATTGATGAGCTAGTACTACATACAAGTTCTGATGTAAAAAATACTAATAATCCTTACTTTTTTGTTTAGGAGGGGGTTAAGTGGGAAGTCATAGACCGCTTTGAGATACAAACAAAACTATGGATTCCAACTTCAGAAAACGGTAATTCTGAGACCCACATGTAGACAATTTTGCAAACAAACTACTTCAAGGAGTTCATAAATCTACTATGGCCCACTAATAGACCCTGACTCTAAAAACTCTCACTTGGGGGGCCAGGTGTTGGGTGCAGCAGTTGGGCTGCTGCTTGGGACACTCACATTCCACATAAGAGTACCCGCATTTCAGTCCTCACACTATTCTCCATTCCAGCTTCTTTTTTTTTTTTTTTTCCAAAGATTTATTTATTTATTTGAAAGAGTTACAAACAGAGAGAGAGAGAGAGTCAAAGACAGAGACAAAGTCTTCCATCAACTGGTTTATTCCCCAAATGGCCACATCAGCTAAGGCTGGGCCAGGCCAAAGCCAGGAGCCAGCATCTTCACCCAGGTCTCCCATGTGGGTGCAGGGGCCCAAGGACTTGGGCCTTCCTTGGCTGCCTTCCCAGGCATATTGGCAGGGAGCTGGGTGGTAGTAGAGTAGCCAGGATTCAACCAATGTGCATGTGGGATGCAGCCATCACAGGCAGCGGCTTAATCTGCTGTTTGACAATGCCTGCCCCTTTGAGCTTCTTACTGATATGCACTTCGGTAGGCAGCAGGTAGCTCAAGTACTTGAGTCTCTGCCACCCAAGTGAGGGGCCCAGATTGAATTCGGAACTCCTTGCTTTGACCTGGCCCCATTCTGGATGTTGTAGGCATTTGGAGAGTGAACTAGCAGATGGGAGGTCTCTGTCTGTCTTTCAAATAAATAGAATACATAAGAGATCTTTAAAAATTCATGTTAAAAAATGTCTCTTAAAAGCAACTTTACAAAATTAAGAACTATAAACCCAAATTTATAATGTTCTTCAAAGAAGAAACTATGTAAAATTCCTACATTTTAATGATTGTTCAAAGCACTGTCCGCATTCTTTTTTCTTCCTTCCAGTATCAACTAGTTGAATGGTACTAAATTCTCTCTCTCTCTCTCTCTCTCTCTCTCTCTCTCTCTCTCTATATATATATATATATATGCCATCCCCTGCTGCTTTCCCAGCCAAATCAGCAGGGAGCAGGATGAGAAGTGGACTCCAACATGGGATACCAGTGTTGCAAGTGGCAGGTTAACCCACTGAATCATAATGCCAGGCTCCTAAGTACTCTTAAAAAAAAAAAAAAAAAGATTCATTTATTTATTTGAAAGGCAGAGATACAGAGAGAGAGGAAGAAACAGAGAGAGATGTTCCATCTGCTGGTTCACTCCTCAAATGTCCACAAAAGCTAGGGCTGGGTCAAGTCAAAGCCAGAGCTTTAATCCAGGTCTCCCCTATGGGTGCAGGGGTCCAACACCATGAGTCATCTTCTGTTTCTTTCCCAGGTGCATGAGCAGGGAGTCAGATCAGAACTGTAGTAAGCAAAACTGAAACTGGCACCCATATGCAATACTGGCTCTGTAGGCAGTGGTTTAATCTGCTGCACTACAGTGCCAGCCCTCCCCAAATACTCTTTCCTTCACGTAAAAATGGATTCTATGATGTAATTATGATTCCTGTGCATCTATGCAAACTATACCTCAATTTAAAAATATATTAAATTATAAAAAATAAGCATGGATCCATCCTATTTTTTTTTTTTATTTGACAGGCAGAATTAGACAGTGAGAGAGAGAGACAGAAAGAAAGGTCTTCCTTCCGTTCGTTCACTCCCCAAATGGCCGCTACGGCCAGCACTGCACTGATCCGAAGCTAGGAGCCAGGTGCTTCCCCCTGGTCTCCCACGTGGGTGCAGGGGCCCAAGCACTTGGGACATCCTCCACTGCCTCCCAGGCCACAGCAGAGAGCTGGAGTGGAAAAGGAGCAACCAGGACTAGAATCCGATGCCCAAATGGGGTGCTGGCACCACAGGCAGAGGATTAACCAAGTGAGCCACAGTGCCGGCCCCCAATCCATCCTACATTTTAACTTCCAGTTTTAAACAACTGTCTAAATATCCTAAGGTAGCTGCTCCTGAGGGCTTATTAGCACCCAAGTAGGCAACTGCACAAAATCCAAAGGAAGGATTCAATAAAAAAAAAAAAAAATCAGCAATTCATTCCATACATATTTCTTAAACACAAAAATATGCAATCCATTATGCAAGAAGCTGCAAATGCAATGGCAGACAAATGTAGCGTCATTCTAATGGAGCATTTATATAATAGAGCAGACCAAGTATATTTTTGCAAAAGGCTAAGAAAGAAAGGTACAAAGAAGCATAAAACAAGGAAACCAAATGTTGACTAAGGAAGCAAAAGAGCTGTCCCTGAGGTGGTGCTTAAGCTGAGATTTCAAGGAATCACACAGTTTAGGGGAGTAGAAAAATGAACATTCTAGGAAGAGGGAACAGTCTATTAAAGGTCCTGTGACTGGCCGGTGCCACGGCTCACTAGGCTAATCCTCCGCCTTGCGGTGCCGGCACACCGGGTTCTAGTCCCAGTCGGGGTGCCGGATTCTGTCCCGGTTGCCCCTCTTCCAGGCCAGCTCTCTGCTGTGTCCTGGGAGTGCAGTGGAGGATGGCCCAAGTGCTTGGGCCCTGCACCCCATGGGAGACCAGGATAAGTACCTGGCTCCTACCATCGGATCAGCGCGGTGCGCCAGCCACGGCAGCCATTGGAGGGTGAACCAACGACAAAGGAAGACCTTTCTCTTTGTCTCTCTCTCTCTCACTGTCCACTCTGCCTGTCAAAAAAAAGAAAAAAAGTCCTGTGACAAGAAAAAACACAAGTGTGGCATCTGAAAGAAGACCCAAGTGCTCTAAAGAGCTGCATGCAGAAGGCAAAAGTTGGGGGTGAAAAGACAGGCATGGTCTGATGGTATAAACAGGGTACTCTCAGTTTATAAAAGTTTGGGAAACAAATTATGATTTTAAGTAGGCAAATAACAAGATTTGAGGTTTGGAAAGCTCACCTGGCTATGATGGAGAGAAAGGAGTAATATTCCCTTTCACAGCTGGCTACAAATTCCTCAACAATCTGAAGACTTTATGTAAAAAAAAAAAAAAAAAAAAAAAAGCCAGGTTCACTGGAGCATTGGCTAGGAGAGCCCCTACCACATCTCTAGAGGTAAAAACCTGGAAAGCTACCAATACTGACAAAGTGTCTGTATAAGACTTTCAGAATAAGAACATTCTAGTGAGTACCTACCACTAGAATATTAAAAATCTAATACACACAGCCGGCGCCGCAGCTCACGAGGCTAATCCTCCACCTTGCGGCCCTGGCACACCGGGTTCTAGTCCCAGTCGGGGTGCTGGATTCTGTCCCAGTTGCCCCTCGTCCAGGCCAGCTCTCTGCTGTGGCCAGGGAGTGCAGTGGAGGATGGCCCAGGTGCTTGGGCCCTGCACCCCATGGGAGACCAGGAAAAGCACCTGCCTCCTGGCTCCTGCCATCGGATCAGCGTGGTGCGCCGGCTGCAGCACGCTGGCCACTGGAAGGTGAACCAACGGCAAAAGGAAGACCTTTCTCTCTGTCTCTCTCTCTGTCCACTCTGCCTGTCAAAAAAAAAAAAAAAAATCTAATACACAGAATACTGTAATACATTTGAAAAGGACATAGCAAAAAGATATATTAAAGATATATTTTGTTATACTTAAAAATCACCTTGTTTCCTTAAAGATTTATTTGAAAGACAGTTACAGAGAGAGGTAGAGCCAGAGAGAAAGGGGTCTTCCATCCACTGGTTCACTACCCAAATGGCCAGAGCTGAGCTGATCCAAAGCCAGGAGCCAGGAGCTTCTCCCAAATCTCCCTCATGGGTGCAGGGGTCCAAGAACTTGGGCCATCTTGTACTGCTTTCCCAGGCCACAGTAGAGAGCTGGATCAGAAGTGGAGCAGCCGGGACTTAAACCGGAGTCCACATGGGATGCTGGCCTTGCAAGCCGGGGCATTAACCCGCTGTGTCACAGCGCCGGCCCCTCATTGTTTACTCTTTTTTTTTTTAAAAAAGATTTATTTATTTATTTGAAAGGCAGAGTTACAGACAGGCAGAGGCAGAGAGAGAGGTCTTCCATTTGCTGGTTCACTCCCCAGATGGTCACAATGGCTGGAGCTGGGCCGATCCAAAGCAGGAGCCAGGAGCTTCCCCCAGGTCTCCATGCAGGTGCAGGGATCCAAGGACTTGAGCCATCCTCCACTGCTTTCCCGGGCCACAGCAGAGAGCTGGATTGAAAGTGGAGCAGCTGGGACCTGAACCGGTGCCCATATGGGATGCTGGCACTGCAGGCGGCCGCTCCACCTGCTACGCCACAGTGCCAGCTTCTTGTTTACTCTTGAAATGATCTGGTATTTTAGAATGTGACATGAGATTAATATCTAAATTTACTTCCTTCTAATTGTTCTAAAATATTTTTTCTGTGTCCATTATTTTTTGCTTTGAAATGCTATTTTTATCATACGCTAAAGTTTTACAAATATTTGTAACTATTTCTGAGCTACTTTTCCCACTAATTTTCTATCAGGACAACAGTTGTTTAATTACTGTGGTTTTATAATACCTAAAGTACAAGTTCCATCCTACCTCCTTTTTTTTCCTCTAAAGATTTATTTATTTCAAAGGCAGAGTTACAGAGAAAAAGGAAGAGACAGAGATTTTCCATCTGCTAGTTCACTCCCCAAATGGTCACAACACCCAGGGCTGGACCAGGTTGAAGTCAAGAGTCAGGAACTCCACCCTGGTCTCCCACATGAGTTACAGAGCCAAATTACTTGAGCTACCTTCTATGCCTTCCCAGGCACATAAGCAGAAAGCTGGATTGGAAGCTGTGTACCGAACACTATCTAGCATTCTGATATGGGACGTCACAGAGGGAAGCAGTAGCTTAAGCCCCTGCTTAAGAAGCCCCACAAGAATTACTTGTGCTCATGATTATAATTTATTTACCACCTTTGGCACTGACAGCTTCATTTTTGGTCATAACAAAACCTCAGATTTCTGCCTACATTTTTTACTTGATAAACCTTAATAATTTTATTTACAAAATTTAATAACTGTGTAAGTTAAATAACATCTTCTTCAAAAATCACCCAGAACTTCTGACAGGTAGGTATTTTCCCAGATGCATGAGTCAGTAACATCAACCCTCTCAGAGACTGAGAGTCTTGGCAATTTTGCTGTCTTTATTTCTGGAACATGTTAGACAATCTTTACTGAGACACTGCTCATTTCAAAGCTGTATTATATGGTCATACATTGTAGACATTTTAAGCTACAAATAGGGAAACAAATTCAGCTAAAATTTCAATCCCACATGTGCTACTAACATCAACTGAAATGATAACTAAATAAAAGTTAAATTTTAGAAATATCAAGTATTGATGACTACTGATATTTCAGAATTCACTTGCCTGATGGCTAAAATTTCTTTTGAAAAGATATATTTTGATTCCAAAAATGTTAAAAATTCATGTGTTTTAAAAGCAAGGAAAGTAAGTTATTGTTAAGTCTATCACGTATAAACATTGCTCCAAATGTTAGTAGAATCCAGTGGCTTATAGCAGTTCTCAATTTGGGGGGGAGGGTTGTCCCAGAATCCTTTCATTAAAAAATTTACTTAATAATTTATTTTTAAAATAAATTCATTATGTTAACATAAATGATATTTTAAAATGAAAATGGTACTCTCCCAAATCAAAAATTTACTTAGGATTGCATTTTATACTTTTTTCCAAATCTCATAATTGTTTCCACAGCCAATGTGATGCTGAAAAACTTAACTGAATATTCCTAAGAGAAAGACTTGAAGATGGCAGATTCTGTCTTATGAGCAATCCACAGAATAGTTTTGACCCCATGCACTCCCTTACAAGATCCCCAGACTGGGGCCGGCACCATGGCATAGTAGGTTAATCCTCCGCCTGCGGCATCGGCATCCCATATGGGCACCAGTTATAGTCCCGGCTGCTCCTCTTCCAATCCAGCTCTCTGCTGTGGCCTGGGAAAGCAGTACAAGATGGCCCAAGGACTTGGGCCCCTGCACCCATGTGAGAGACCTGGAAGAAGCTCCTGGCTCCTGATCAGCGCAGCTCCAGCCGTTGCAGCCATTTGGGGAGTGAACCAACAGAAGGAAGACCTCTCTCTCTGTCTCTCCCTCTCACTGTCTGCAACTCTACCTCTCAAATAAATATGTTTGCTCATGGACTCTAGAGAGACAGAGTGCCTGGTTGAAGTCACTTACTAGCTATGTTTAAACCTTATTACCTCCCTAACTGGTTATACTGAAGTCCTCTGTGCCTTATTTCTCTCATTTCAAAACTGAGAATAACAATGCCACCTACTTCACGGAGTTAGTGTATACTTAGAACATTTTTTATCACAAGGGTAATACTACATAAATGTTTGGTATGAATATTACATAATTAATCTTCATGATTTCATGATACTATGCACTATGAAGTAGCCTCTTTTATTCTAATCAATAGATAGGAAAATGTAAGTATAGTGAGGCTGAGTGACCTATACAAGTAGGCACAGTGTAAGTGGCAGAACTCATACTTGAATTTAACATCTACTTTAAAATCTAGAGTTGAAAAGGCACTATTTGGGGACAATATTCTAGTGCAGTGGGTTAAATCACCACTTATAGCACTTGCATCCCATATGAGTACAGGTTCAAGTCCCAGCTGCTCCACTTCTGATCCAGCTCCCTGCTAATGTGTCTGGAGAAGCAACAGAAGATGGCCCAAGAAACCAGTGTTGTGGTATAGCAGGTTATATACCTCTGCCTGTAAGTCCCTGTACCCATGTGGGAGACTCAGAAAAAGCTCCAGGCTCCTAGCTTTGGCCCAACTCTGCCATCCAGGCCATTTGAGGAGTGAACCAGTGGATGAAAGATCTCTCTTTCTCTGCCTTTCTAATAAATAAAATATAAAAAGAAAGAAAGAAAGAAAGAAAGAAAGAAAGAAAGAAAGAAAGAAAGAAAGAAGAGAGAGAGAGAGAGAGAGAGAGAGAGAGAGAGAGAGAGAGGGAGGGAGGGAGGGAGGGAGGGAGGGAGGGAGGGAGGGAGGGAGGGAGGGAGGGAGGGAGGGAGGGAAGGAAGGAAGGAAGGAAGGAAGGAAGGAAGGAAGGAAGGAAGGAAGGAAGGAAGATATGACCTTACCTTCATCTGCAAACTAAAATAATATTGGTCACAGAAAAAATTTGCAAACATATATTTCCTAACTAGCTTCAGTATCTTAGTATGTAAAGGTAGGTATAAAACCCAGCTATAATGTAAGCTTTCTACTATACAACCAGACAAAAGCAGATTCTGAAGATCATTTCTTCTATTATATATTATATCCACTCCATTAGTTGGTATGTGAAAACTATTATTTAAAAGTAAGAACTCAGCTGACAGGGGTAAGCTTTTGGTGCAGCAGTTAAGCCACCACACTCCTTTTGGAGTGCCTAGGTTTGAGTCCTGGCCGTTTCCAATTCTAGCTTCCTGCTAGTGGGCACTCTAGGAGGAAGCAGTGATGGTTCAAGTAGTGAAGTCCCTACCATGCACATGAGACACCTGGATTGAGTTCTAGGCTGCTGCCATCAGCCTGGCCCACCCCAGCTACTGCAGCCATCTGGAAGTGAATCAGTGGGTGATAGATATCTTTGTCTCTATGCTTTAAAAACAAAAAGAAAGCTTCAAGCTGATATTCCATCATGCAGCTCAATTTAGACCCATACTGCCTCACTTCCAGAGATTAAAACAAAGTAGAGACAGTATCTCAGAAAATAATGAACACATCTTTCATATATTATTATAGAAAATACTATCAATATAATTATTTAATTCGGAGGACAATTTGGAGGCATTTTGTATGGAGGTAAAGTATTGACATTATTCATACATTCTTTCAATTAATATTTCTTTAAAAAAAAAGATTTATTTGAAAGGTAGTTTCAAAGGCAGAAGCAGAGAGAGAGAGAGAGGGGTCTTCCATCTGCTAGGTCACTCCTCAAATAGCAGCAATGGATGGAGCTGAGCCAATCTGAAACTAGGAGCCTGGAGCTTCTTCTGGGTCTCCCACACGGGTGCAGGGGCCCAAGGACTTGGGCCATCGTCTACTGCTTTCCCAGACCAGAGCAGAGAGCTAGATCAGAAGCGGAGCAGCTGGGACTTGAACCGGCACTCAAATGGGATGCTAGCACTTCAGGGGGTGGCTTTACCCGCTATGCCACAGCGCTGGCCCCAATCAACTGATATTTCTTGAATACCAATTGTATGCTGGGCACTAAGATGCTAAAGATACAAAAGTGAGTAAAACTAACCACACAATACGTGCTCTTGAGGGTTTCTAGTAGATCAAAATTACTGGCTAAACAAAGCTATTAAATTATTAAGGCAACATACAAAATAGCCAATAATGGTTTACTGCAGCAAAATTTTAAATTTGGTCAACAACTCTGAAGATACTTTAAAACCTAAGTTAAGGAGCAGATGCGGAGTTTCTCTGTGCTACACAGGGACTGACAATGGATGCCCAGAAAGACGTTCAGCCCCCAAAGCAGCAGCCAATGATATATATTTGTGGAGAATGTCACACTGAAAATGAAATAAAATCCAGGGATCCAATCAGATGCAGAGAATGTGGATACAGAATAATGTACAAGAAAAGGACAAAAAGATTGGTGGTCTTTGATGTGCGTTGAAATGTGCATTCAGAAGAATATCTTCATTTGTACTTGCATTTGCTGTTAGTGTTTCTCATTGTTGTATGGCTTTTGGTTTAGCATCTTTTTGAACTACATATGATTTCATTTTGAACCATATTGTATTTAGGTATCTTTTAATGTAAAGAAGTTAAATTACATGACTTATAATTTAATTTTATTGTTTATGTAATGTGACACAAATGAAGGTTAAAATTACTTTCTCAAACTATGCTTGCAAGCAGAACCTAGAATCATCTGGGGTCCTTGTGAAAAATGCAGATTTTTAGAGCCCTCTGAAAGTCTAATTAAATAAATTCCTTGGAAATCACAAAAAAAAAAAAAAAAAAAAAAAAAAACAACAACAACAAAAAAAACCTAAGTTAAAAGTTATGCATTTAAGACATGCTATTATTATAAAAACTAAATTTCTTATATATAAAAAAAGCTAAAGCTGCATTGCTTAATGGAATAGCTACTGGTCACAAATGGTTATTTAAAATAATTAAAGTCAAATGAAATTAAAAATTTAAAGATTCAATTCCTTAGTTACACCACCCACATATCAAGTGCCCAGCAGCGACACGCAGCTAGTTTTCCAGACTGGACTGCACAGATACAGAACACAGCTACATCACAGAAGTTCTAATGGGCATAACTGATCTAGATGGAGCCAGTAATGCATTATGCTGAATACATTCAATAAATGTAAAGTTTAGGTAACAAAGTTTTTAAAACACAATTATTGAAAAAAAGGAAATCTTTCAAAGACAATAAATGAGATGTGATTATTTAGGTTAAATTTTTTAATAAATAGGAAAAAGAAAACATTACCAAAAATGCTAATGTATTTAACTATATGGGAAACGGATTCTTTTATTTTTAAAAAAGTTAAAAGACTTGGTTTTACCTGTATTAAGGGTCAATTTTCTAAAGGAGGAGGTGGCAGAGGAATGAGGCAGAGTTCAATTGTGGAATTCATTTGTTGAGAGTTAAATATTTTCCAGCTCTATAAAAAATAAAAATGTAAAACTGTGAAATATTGAAATAGTATTCTGAAGAAGGTAACACCAACAAGAAACAGTTTTAATAAGATATTTATAATACAAGTTAGTTTTTAAAAATAATTATGGATCCAAAATTTCCCATAAGCAATATATTTAAGTACCTTTATCAAATCTAATAAACATATTTTAGAAACAAAAAGAATCTGAATTTTAGTTCCAAATTTACCATTAAATTATCTGAAAGACCTTTAGGTAGGTTACTTAAATTATTTAGAGTCTCACTTGAATAATTTATAAAATTTAGTCCCTGCTAAACAAAAAATCTATGACTAACTTTTGAAACATGATACAATGATCTCTTCCTCATACACACACCCACATTAAAAAAACTCTTCATGGGGCCGGTGCTGTGGTACAGCGGGTTAAAGCCACAGCTTGCAACACTGGCATCCCATATAGGCACTGGTTTGAGTCCCAGCTGCTCCACTTCCAATCCAGCTCCTGGCTAATGCACATGGAAAAAGTAGCAGAAGATGCCCCAAGTGTTTAGGACCTTGCATCCACGTGGGAGACTTGGAAGAAGCTCCTTGCTTCGGATCAGCTCAGCTCTAGCCATTGTGACCATTTGGGGAGTGAACCAGCAAATGGAAGACCTTTCTGTCTCTACCTCTCTCTGTAACTTTCGAATAAATTTAAAAATTAAAAAACTCTTCATTGAAATTTTAATATACAGTATAAAAATCAAGCTTCAATAGGTATCAAAGGCTACAAATAATTTTTTTTTAATTATTTTATTTATTTGAAAGACAGAATTACAGAGAGGCAGAGGCAGAGAGAGAGGAAGGTCTTCCATCCGCTGGTTCACTCCCCAAATGGTCACAATGGCCAGAGCTGAGCTGATCTGAAGCCAGGAGCCTCTTCTGAGTCTTCCACGTGGGTGCAGGGGCTCAAGGACTTAGGCCACCTTCTGCTGCTTTCCCAGGCCATAACAGGGAACTGGACTGGAAGTGGAGCAGCCAGAACTCGAACTGGTGCTCATATGGGATGCTAGTGCTGCAAGCCAGAGCTTTAACCTGCTGCGCCACAGCGCAGGCTCCTACAAGTCCTTTTTGATAAGTTTCACATACATGAAAATTATTACTTAAGGAAAACAAACAAACAAACAGGGACCAGCGCTGTGGCATAGTAGGTTAAGCATCTTCCTGCAGCAGAATCCCATATGGGCCCTGGTTCGTGTCCCAGCTGCTTCTCTTCCATTCCAGCTCTCTGCTTATTTCTTATGGCCTATAATATGGCCCAAGTGCTTGGGACCCTGCACTTACCTGGGGGGCCTGGAGGAAGCTCCTGGCTCTTGGCTTCACATCAGCCCAGCTCTGGCAGTTGTGGCCATCTGGGGAGTGAACCAGTGGATGGAAGGCCTCTCTGTCTCTTAAGTAAATAAATAAACCTTTTTTTAAAATGAACATTCTATTATTTAAAATATTTATTTATTTGAAAAATTTGGTTCACTATGTCAAATGCCCACAACTGCCAGACTAACGGCAGAAGCCAGGAATTCAATCTGGGACTGCCACATGGGTGGCAGGAACAGAAGTACTCGAGCCATCACCTGCTGCCTCCCAGAGTGCACATTAGCAGGAAGCTGAAATTCAAAGCTGGGATTCCAAGCCAGGCACTCCGCTATGGGGATCCAATCATTCCAAGCAGCAACTTAACTGCTGCACCAAATACTGCCTGTTTCTTAAGTATTTGACATAAAAACACATTAAGTATTCTGGTCAGAAAGAATTGTTTTCAAATGGCTAAAAATAGAGACTTTTTTAAGAAACTTTTTTTTTTTTTTTTTTTTTGGACAGGAAGAGTTAGTGAGAGAGAGAGACAGAGAGAAAGGTCTTCTTTCCATTTGTTCACCCCGCAAATGGCCACTACACCCCGATCTGCAGCCAGGAGCCAGGTGCTTCCTCCTGGTCTCCCATGCGGGTGCAGGGCCCAAGCACTTGGGCCATCCTCCACTGTACTCCCGGACCACAGCAGAGAGCTGGACTGGAAAAGGAGCTACCAGGACAGAACTGGCGCCCCAACCGAGACTAGAACCCAGTGTGCCAGCACCAAGGGGGAGGATTAGCCTAGTGAGCCGGGGCTAGAAACTTTTTTTAGAAAGAAATTTTCATGTATTTGCTGACCACATTACACTCTACTTCTTTGATTCAAAGTTGTATCATAGTTTAAAAAAAATCTGCAACATTTAAAAAACACTAAAATATGTTCATTAACAAAATAAATTACATTATCATTGTAAAAGCATTCAGTATTTTTTAAACTGGAGATGCGTCAGAACTCCCTACTCTAACCACAGCAGCTGACTTTTTGTCTCACTTTTTTTAAGTTTTTTATTAATTTATTTGAGAGGTAAAGTTACAGACAAAGAAACAGAGAAAGGTCTTTATTTCTTAAATAAACACAAAAAGCTATAACCAAAACAAAACAAACTGATAAAATGGACTACATTAAATCTGCCATCAAAAGATAGATTTAGAAAGGTCTTCTATCCACTGGTTCACTCCCCAAATGGACACAATGGCTGGAGCTGGGCCTATCTGAAGCCAGGAGCCAGGAGCTTCCTTTGGGTCTCCCACATGGTTGCAGGGGCCCAAGCACCTGGGACATCCTCTACTGCTTTCCCAGGCCGTAGCAGAGAGCTGGATCAGAGGAGGAACAGCTGGGACACAAACGGGCACCCACATGGATGCCGGGGCCGCAGAGGTTTAGCCTACTTTGCTACAGCACTGCTTCCCCCAACTTTTTTTTTTTTTAAGTTTATTTATTTGAAAGGCAGAATTACAGAGGGGGTAGAGGGGAAGCTTCCATTCCCTGGTTCACTCCCCAGATGGCCACAATGGCCACAGATGGGCCAGGCCAAAGCCAGAAGCCTGGAACTTCATCCAGGTCTCCCACATAGGTGGCAGGGTCCCAAGTACTTGAACCATCATTGTTGCTTTCCCAGTTGCATTAGCAGGAAGCTGGATCAGAAGTGGAGTAGTTGGGAGGATGCTGGTATTATTGGTGGCTTAACAGACTGTGATACAACTCCAGCCCCCAACTTTTCATCTCTTATACACTGGGATTTCATGTGAGATTTTCTTTTTATGAAGACTTTACAGTGGGGAGAAATCTTGAAAAGCACATAACAGAATTCTGGAAATATACATTAGACACTGATAACACTTTGGAAAGAGGTACATGAGATCAAGAAAATTGGGTGGGAATGAGATTGACCATCTTGAAGCATCAAGAGAAATGCCAGATTTTTGAAAAAGTATAGGCAAGTAAGCTAGAGAGCTATGCTCTAGAAATGAGTCTTCCACAATTTTTCAGGGCTAAGGAGACACATACTCATAGTGATAAGTAAATATAAAAATCTAGGGTAAATGAAAGGAAAACTGAGTTTCATTAAACTTTAACAAACTAAACCAACTTAATCTCTGATGGGAGGTAATCAGTCCTTCACACATTTGTACAACAGAGAACACTGAAAACCCTATGAGGAATATAACACTATCTGGAGTCCCTACCGGGTTCTTTATATAAAAAGTCTGGCAACAACAAAAAATCCCAAAACAAACAAAGTTAAAAGACAATATGACCAATAAGTAGAAGAAAACTAGACAAAGGAATCAGATCCACAGATGATCCAGTAATGGAGCTAACATACAAGGAAAATTATTTAAACTTCTAGTTAACATAATTAAGAGTGAAAATGATCAATGAAAAAAAATTTTTTTTTACAGTCAGAGTTAGACAGTGAGAGAGAGAGACAGAGAGAAAGGTCTTCCTTTTCCATTGGTTCACCCTCCAAATGGCTGCTATGGCCAGCACGTTGCACCGATCCAAAGCCAGGAGCCAAGTGCTTCCTCCTGGTCTCCCATGAGGGTGCAGTGCCCAAGGACTTGGGCCATCCTCCACTGCCTGGCCGGGCCACAGCAGAGAGCTGGACTGGAAGAGGAGCAACTGGGACAGAACCGGTGCCTCAACCGGGACTAGAACCCGGGGTGCTGGCGCCGCAGGTGGAGGATTAGCCTAGTGAGCTGCGGCGCCAGCTGAAAATAATTTTTAAATGTTTATTTAAGCATTTTTATTTAGAGAGAGATCTTCCACCCACTGGAAGAATGCCCACAACAGTTAGAATTGAACAAGGCCAAAGCCAGGAGCCAGGAACTCCATCTGAGTCACTCAATGGCAAATGGGAAGTGAGCCAGCAGATGGAAGATTTTCTCTCTCACACCACCCTACCCTACCATGTAACTCTGACTTTCAAATAAAAAATAGATAAATCTTTAAAAAAAAGGAAGAAATCCCAAGATTTAAGATGCTCTGCTAACTCCAAGCAGGATATATTAAAAGAAAACCACCCTTAAGAAAGACATCATCAAAGTAAGGAGGGAGGGAAAAAAATCATCAAAGCAGTCATCGGGTGGGGAGGAGCTTATCCTTAAAAAAATCTGACAGATTTCGCAAATAATAGGAGCTAGAATACAACAGAAAGACACTGCTAAAGGCCAAAAAGAAAATAACTGCTAATCTAGAATACCATACCCAACAAAAATTAAGATGAAATAAAAATGTTTGCAAAAAAATAATACTGAGGGAATTTCTCATCATTAAGCTTGTACTAAAAGAAAATTAAGGGAGTTATTCAGGCAGAAGGAAATCATTCTTGATTATAAACACAAAAAGACAGGAAGGAATAAATAATATCAAACATGGTAATTATGTAAGGAAATAAGTTAACTGATTGTTCAAAACAACTGAAATGTCTGGTGAGGTTTAAAGGTTCTAAGATTTTAGTAGTTATAGTAAAATCATTTGTATTACACTGTAGTAATGAAATAATTTTTATGATAACCATTAAAACCAAGTATCAAGTTAGAGAAAAAATGTAATATTTAATCTAAAAGTAGGCAAGAAAGTAGAAAAGAAATAACAGATGGGCCAAATGGCAAACAATAAAATTATCATATAAACCCAACTTTAAGAGTAATTATATTAAATATATAGATAAAATACTTCAACTAAAAGACTAGGCTTGCAGACTGAATTAAACAAAGAGAAGCATAGTCCTTAAAAAGAACACACTTTAAATATGTTCACAGAAAAACTAAAAGTAGAGGATGAAAAAAAAAAACATGTAAATTAACCAAAAGAAGACTGATATATTCTGTTACTTTCAAAGAAGAATGAAGCTAAGGCAAGAATCCTTATCATAGACAAAAGGCCTGTTAAACCATAATGGTAAATGGCATCCAATAATCTCAAAAATATGTAAAGAAAAAATTAACAGATTTAAATGGAGAAACTGACAAAATCATAGCATAGTTGGAGACCTTAATACACCTTCTCAGCAGTTGACATAACCAAAACTCAGTAAGATCTGGACAATGACCTAAACGACCAATGCAGAATATTGTACTCAGCAACAACAAAATTCTCATTCTTTTCAAAAGTATATATAACACTTACCAAAACTAAGCACATACTGGGCCATAAGAAAAGTCCCAGCACACTTAAAACAAGATGACACTATATATAGTGTATTCTCTAACCACAACAAAAGTAAGCTAGAAATCACTGATGACAGAGACAACATTAAACAAAAACCTACAAAAACAGAAACCACCTGAAAATTTAAAATTACATTTCCATATAATCTACGGGTCAAAGAGAAACATCAGAACAGAAATTAGAAAATATGCTGAACTGAGTACTAATGAATACAACACATCAAAACTTGTGAGATGCAGCTACAGCCTGAATTGCAAACGCAGGCAGTCTTCGCTTCTCAGTAAGTAGTCAGAACAGCAAATGAATGAAACAGAAAATAAGCAGACCGTTGAGAAGAATCAACAAAGCCAAAAATTGGTTCTTTGAAAAGATTAATAAAATTGATAACCTCCTAACAATACAGATTAGGAAAAAGGAAAACCACAAATTATTTCAGAATTTTTAGACATCAAAGGTAATAAGTTTTATGCCAATAAACGTGACAGCATGAAATGAAAATATTTCTTGAAAACTACAAATTATAATATTGATAGAAAAGAATATCCAAACAGCCATAAAGGCATAAAAGAAATAGGCTGTTATTAAAATTGTTTCCTTCAAGAAAATCTCCAGTGCAGATAGTTTCACCAGTGAATTCTTCTAAACAATTAGGGAAGAAATAACAGCAATGGGGCCAGCACTGTGGCGTAGCAGGTAATGCTGCCACCTTCAGTGCTGGTTCACGTCCCTGCTGCTCTACTTCCAATCCAGTTCTCTGCTGTGCCCTGGGAAAGCAGTAGAAAATGGCCCAAGTCCTCGGGCCCCTGAACCCACGTGGAAGACCCAGAAGAAGCTCCTGGCTCCTGGCTTTGATCAGCTTGGTTTCAGCCATTGTGGCCAACTGGGGAATGAACCAGTGAATGGAAGACCTCTCTCTCTCTCTATGTGCATTTCCTTCTTTCTCTGTGTAACTCTGACTTTCAAATAAATAAATCTTAAAAAAAAAATAAATAGCAGCAAATCTGTACAAAGTCTTTCAGTAAACAGAAAATAACAGAAGACTTTCTAATTCTTTTTAAAAATGAGTACAACCATGATGTCAAAAATTGACATGACTATTATAAGGAAGGAAAACAGGTAAATCTCTCATGAACACAGATGCAAAAGAAATTAATGCATTAGTAAGTAAAATATACTACTGTATATTAAATATATATAGAAAAGAATTTATTCCAGGGATATAATAGTTCAGGAAACAGATCATATAATCATGATCATCCAAATAGGTAAGAAAAAGCACCAAAATTCAGTACCCATTCATTAAACCTATTAGAAAATTCACAACGAACAGCCTACAGCAAACACCAGAGTCAATAGTAAAGTATTGAAAACTTACCCTCTGAGGTTGAAAACAAGACAGAGATGACCACTATCAGCACTTCTATTCAACATTGTACTGGAGGGCCTAACTAGTACAGCAAGGCAAGAAAAAAAACACAAATAAGGACTAGAAAGGGATAAATGTCATTATTCATAGAGGATATTATTATGTCCCAAAAAAGTCCAAAAGATTTTTAGACTAATTTGAATACGTGATTTATCTAGATTTCTGCATAATGAACACACAAAAATCAATTATGCTTCTATAAATCAGCCACAATTTTTTTAAAAAAGAAGTTATCTCAACAGCATTTTAAAAAAACAAGAAATCTAACATAAGATGCATTAAGACCTCTACACTGAAAATTAGAAAATATTTTTGAGAGAAATTAAGGAAGATATAAATATAGTTGTACCTCACTTAATGAGACAGGTATGTCCTGAGAAATGTGCTTCAGGTGATTTCATCATTGTGAAACATCAGAGTATACTTACACAAACCTAGTTTGGTATAGTTCAATCACTTGACCTGGCCTCTTGTTGCAATCAAGAGATGCAGTAAACATGCCACGTATAAGTATGAGGCTGTTGTTAGTGTAATAAGACATTCTGTTTTACGGTACTTTTAAAAAAATAAGTATGAGTATACTCTAAAATAACAATAAAAGTCTATAGAAATAGATAAATCAGTAACAGTTGTTTATTGCCATTATCAAATATTATGTATTCTACATAATTGTATGTGCTATACTTCTATATGACTGGCAACACAGTGGGTTTATTTACACAATCATCAACACAGACGCAAGAATAATGAATTGCACTACAAGGACATTATAATGGAGGCTATTATGTCACTAGGCAATAAGAATTGTTCAGCTACATTAGAATCTTAAGACTGCTATTGTATATGCAGTGTATAATTGACCAAAACGCCATCATGTGGCACATAACCGTAGATAGAAGGACATACAATGAGACACATTCTAAAGACATCAATTCTCCCCTAATTAAATGGTAGTTTCAAAGCAATCGTAATCAAAATTTCACTCCATCCTCCCTTTTAAAGAGAAATTGATAAGCTGATTCTAAAATCCCCCATGGAAATGCCAAGAGCCAAGAATAACCAATGTAATCCTGGACAAACAATAAAAGTTGGGTAATTTATACTCTTAAGACATTAAGACCTGTTAGAAAGCTTTAGTAATGAAAGCTGTATAAGTGTAGTAATTAAAACTTCCAATGGAAAACAGAGTCTAGAAAGAGTTATACACAAACAAGACAACTTGGTTTATGAAAAGGGCAACATAGCACTGCAATGAGGAAAGATAGTATTTTCAATAAAATATGCTGGGTCAACTGAATCACCTTATGGCAAATAATGGATCATGATCCCAACTTTCCACAATTTACAAAAGTAAATTCTAAACGGTATGTGAAAAATAAAGGGGGAACTACAGTAAAATATCTTTGTGTACTTGAAGTAGGCAAATATTTCTTAAATAAATACAAAAAGCTATAACCAAAACAAAACAAACTGATAAAATGGACTACATTAAATCTGCCATCAAAAGATAGATTTAGAAAGTGAAAAAGATGACAGGTATTTGGCACAGCAGTTAAATATGGCACTTGGGATGCCTGCTTCCATGTCTTGGTTTGCGTACTGGCTCCAATCCTGATTCCCTTCCTGCTAATGCAGGATGGAACACTCAACTGGTTGGATCCCTGCCACTCATGTGGGAGACTTGGTTTGACTTCCCAGATCCTAGATTTAGCCCCCAGTAAAGGACTTTCTACAGACATTTGGGGAGATCCCTGTAGGTAGGAGATCTCTGTCTCTTTCAAATAAAAATTCAAATTACAAATAAAAGGAAGTGCAAAGGTAAACAAAAGACAAGAAAAAATATTACTAATAATATACCTAATACTAAGGGTGAAGAGATATGATTTCTTAGATGGGGGCACAAAAACTGTGGGGTCCCAAAACTGAGGTTTGCAACAAGACCCCAGAGAATATCCCTATCCCCAATCACAAGATTAGTACTAAGGAAAAAGGAAAAGTGAGAAAAGAGAAGGGCCTGCCACTTTTAGACAAGATAGAGTGAAAGGAACTGAATTTACCTTCTTGCCTAAAATAGTTTAGAAATGTTAAAAATATTTAAAACACAAGTTTCAAGATACTGGATACAGACAACAAATAACAGTGAAATTGTCCCCAACTTCCTTTCTTAAAAGTCTTTAACCCACAGTGCAAGAAAGGGAAATATAGGCTGTACCTAGCATATTCACTGAGTTACAGAGAGAGAGCTGAGTCTGGTTAGGCCAAAGTGTTAGAAGAGGATTGAGTTTCACAGGGAGCAGCACAGAGAAACGACTTCAGAGAACTGCAGGGGATCCCCCTCTGGCAGTCAGGTGAAAATTGCTCAGTACATTGTGTGAGGAAACTACCCTAAGTCAAGGAAAGAAGCAACAAAAAGATTATACATACAGTGTCTAGAACTCATACAGGACCACAAACAGTACCTCTTCCTAACAATCAGACTGAAAACATAGAAGATCCTTCCAAAGTTAATAGGGAATAATTAGCCCTACACTGAGCACAGATGTAGTACTGCCTCATAAAATTTAAAATCAAAAGATGAAAGGATCAAATTGTTTTCACATAATTGCATCCCAGAGAGAGCTAAAAAATGCATAGAAGAATACAAAAAATGTTGAGAACACCAAAGAGTAACATTGATAGTATTGACAGGGGCAGGGTAGTTAATGAACAAAGGAGTAAAGAAGCTGCCAACTGTCTTCTTGCCTCAGCCCTGCACTGGTTAAAAACTCCACCCACCCCCATGCAGATTCAGCATACCCACTTTCCCATGAGGTACCTGAGCCTCCATTATGTCCACATGTATGCTGAGTTCTACATGGAAACTCCATGAGACCTTCCCAGAGATCACCAAGGGCTCTGAACCCTGCCCAAATTTCACCGCATTTGTATATTCAATCAGGGCACCAACCCTTTTCCGATAAAGCGGGCAACCAAACTTGGGTGGGGGCAATTCTCACTCAGGAGTTTGCCTGTATTAATTTCTGAATGTCTACTATCTCTATCTCTATCTCTCTAAATAAGCCCTGCCTCCCTTCTTGCACTTTATCTATGTCTTTGCTTTGAATTCATCTTTCACACCAAGAGAGAAACTTGGTATATATAAATCCAGCTGAAAATACCTTATTAGATTTACCCTACAACAATATTAGGCACCCAATTAAAAGTTACATACAACAGGGAAGAATTAGGAAAACAGGACCAATAACGAAGAAAAAGAATCAATCAAACTTGACCCAGAACTTACAAAGATGTTAGAATTAGCAGATGAGGACATCGAGGACATTAAAATAGTAATGACAACTTTAACATTCAAACATGAAAGAGAGTCACAGAAGGGTTTATTTTTTATTTTTTCATTTTACAGGCAGAGTTAGACAGTGAGAGAGAGAGAGACAGAGAGACAGAGAGAAAGGTCTTCCTTTTTCCGTTGGTTCACCCCCCAAGTGGCCGCTACAGCCGGCACGCTGTGCCAATCCGAAGCCAGGAGCCAGGTGCTTCCTCCTGGTCTCCCATGGGGTGCAGGGCCCAAGCACTTGGGCTATCCTCCACTGCGCTCCTGGGCCATAGCAGAGAGCTGGCCTGGAAGAGGGGCAACCGGGACAGAATCCGGCGCCCCGACCGGGACTAGAACCCGGTGTGCCGGCGCCGCTAGGCAGAGGATTAGCCTAGTGAGCCGGGGCGCCGGCCGAAATTCCCGCCTTTTGAAATCTTGTGTTGCGTGCATTCAGTAACAAATACTCCACATAAAGAAGTTGAGGATTTTTGTTTTAAAGATTCATTTATTTGGGGCCGGAGCTGTGGCACAGCAGGTTAATGCCCTGGACTAGAACCTGGAGTACCGGTGCCACAGGCAGATAATTAGCCTAGTGAGCCACGGCGCCAGCCCACAGAAGGGGTTTTAAAAAAAGATCTAAACCAAACTTTTAAAGATGAAAACTATAAAGTATGAGATGAAAAATACAATGGATGAGAATACCATTAGACTGCATTAGAAAAAAATAGTGAAAGTGAAGACATAGTAACAGAAATTAAACAAAATGAAGCAGAATTCAAGCAACCCATGTTGTGTCAATGTTGTGTCTACCTGCTTTTGGCAAGAGGGCGACCAATGCCAACTCTTAAATCCTTTGCAAGGTTGGCTTTCTCTAATAAAAAATATGTCCCTAAACACTAAATGATCAAAATCAGTTAGTTTCACTTATGGAGCTAAGGTAAATTAGAGACTTTGGGGCCCAGTAGGATTTAAGCCTAGAATTTTCTCCACTTCTCAGGGAAAAGGAAGGGAATATAGCTGTAGGTCCCACAAATACACACAAAACTTTCTCCTCTTATGTACAGTCAATACTGAAATTGTAAAACCAGATAATACCACAAAGAACTAGTCAATCTTCAAAAAAATATTTTACTGCTATCAATCATTGATTACATCTTATGTCTATCAGAACTCATTTCTTTTGATTTAGATGATGAATAAGGAAGCACTGCATAGTTTTAAGTTCTCTGAAAAACTAGGATAAGGAAGTAATACTGTAACACCTCCTCTTAGTTAACTAATTAAAAGCACAAGGATATTTAAGTTAGACGAGACTATCAAAACTTTAGCAAGGCAAGTTAGTCTTTCTTGGAGTTAAATCAGAGTGCCTGTACCATAGTCATCAGTTCTTTTTCAATCTTTTATCAAGAAGACATGTTCAACTACTAAAAATAATAATACATGTATATGCTAAAAATCTGGCCCTTTACTTATGTGTAAAAATTTCTAACAAAAGCCTAAGAACATAAAAACTAGAATCAACTTAGAATAAGATCAAAAGTATATACTGTAGGCCAGTGCCGTGGCTCAATAGGCTAATCCTCCACCTAGCAGCGCCGGCACACCGGGTTCTAGTCCCGGTCGGGGCGCCGGATTCTGTCCCGGTTGCCCCTCTTCCAGGCCAACTCTCTGCTGTGGCCAGGGAGTGCAGTGGAGGATGGCCCAAGTGCTTGGGCCCTGCACCCCATGGGAGACCAGGAGAAGCACCTGGCTCCTGCCTTCGGATCAGCACGGTGCGCAGGCCGCAGCACGTCAGCCGTGGCGGCCATTGGAGGGTGAACCAATGGCAAAAGGAAGACCTTTCTCTCTGTCTCTTTCTCTCACTATCCATTCTGCCTGTCAAAAAAAAAAAAAATATATATATATATATATATATATACTGTGAATTACTATCCTTATGTTTAACTTAAAATCATTGTACAAGGGGCCCGGCATCGTGGCTCACTTGGCTAATCCTCCACCTGTGGCGTCAGCATCCCATATGGGCACCGGGTTCTAGTCCCGGTTACTCCTCTGGATGGCCCAAGTGCTTGGGTTCCTGCACCTGCATGGGAGACCAGGAGGCAGCATCTGGCTCCTGGCTTCGGATTGGCACAGCGCCGGCCGTGGTGGCCATTTTGGGGGTGAACCAACAGAAGGAAGACCTTTCTCTCTGTCTCTCTCTCTCTCTCTCTGTAACTCTACCTGTCAAATAAATAAATAAATAAATCTTTAAAAAAAATCATTATACAAGGGATCAGGGGTTTGGTGCAGTGATTAAGACGTCAACATCCCATATCAGAATGCCTGGGTTCGAGTCTTGTCTCTGCCCATGATTCTAGCTTCCTGCTAACACACATCTCAGGAGGCAGCAGATGTCCCTGCCATCCATGTGGGAGACAGAAGACCTGGACAGAGTGCTAGACTCCTGGCCTTGGCCTGGCCCACCTGCAGCCATCATAGGCATTTGAAGTATGAAGCAGCAGACTGAAGATCTCTGCCTCTCTGCCTTTCAAAATAAATAAAAATCAGTACATATAATTATAAAAATCATTATATGAAATATTTTAAAAAATTGATGCTGGGGGCTGGCGCCACGGCTCACTAGGCTAATCCTCCGCCTTGCGGCACCAGCACACCGGGTTCTAGTCCCGGTTGGGGCACCGATTCTGTCCTGGTTGCCCCTCTTTCAGGCCAGCTCTCTGCTGTGGCCCGGGAGTGCAGTGGAGGATGGCCTAGGTGCTTGGGCCCTGCACCCCATGGGAGACCAGGAGAAGCACCTGGCTCCTGCCTTCGGATCAGCGCGGTGCGCCGGCTGCAGCGCACCGACCGCGGCGGCCATTGGAGGGTGAACCAACGGCAAAGGAAGACCTTTCTCTCTGTCTCTCTCTCTGACTGTCCACTCTGCCTGTCAAAAAAAAAAAAAAAATTGATGTTGGTTGAGTTTTCAAACCATTGAGTCATTGAGTCAAACAGAGTAACAGAAAGGAAAGGGAGGGAACCCTTTGACCATAGATGCTCAAGTCCCTTACATAATTTGCATATAACCCATGCACAGTCTCTATCATACTTTAATCTCAACTTATAATACTTAATACAATGCAAATACTATATAGTTGTTATACTATATTGTTTAAGGAATGAAAAGAAAAACTTCATACATGTTCAGTACACACATTTTATTTTTCAAATATTTTTCATCTACTGTTAGCTGAATTTGTGGATGCTGAATTCAAGGATACAGTGGGCTATTTATAGTTAGACTAAAAGAGGGTACCCTGAACCTGGGCAATGGGTGTCACCATAACATCCATGAAATTAATGAAATGTATTTAAGTTGAAGAGTATTTTTCCAGATTCACAATTTTTACCTAATCTCAGGAGGGTGAAAAGCTTCTTAAAAAGAAGGAAAAGGAAACACTGCTCCAAAAAAACCAGATGAGACTACTAGAGAACCCAAGAAACAAAAAAGACTAAAATAGGTAGCTTGATCACAAGAAGACTTATGATTTCTATGACATGAAGAAAATATAATAATTTTCACAATTTAAACAAATATGGAATTTGTATGAATGATGACCATATATCAGCTATACATAATATGAATGTTGTTAAGAGACTATATTTCACAAAAAAATAAATGCTCTAAATTATAAAGTACAGATAAAATTAAATAGGAAAATCAGGCCGGCGCCGCGGCTCACTAGGCTAATCCTCCGCCTAGCGGCGCCGGCACACCGGGTTCTAGTCCCGGTCGGGGCGCCGGATTCTGTCCCGGTTGCCCCTCTTCCAGGCCAGCTCTCTGCTGTGTCCTGGGAGTGCAGTGGAGGATGGCCCAGGTGCTTGGGCCCTGAACCCCATGGGAGACCAGGAAAAGCACCTGGCTCCTGGCTCCTGCCATCGGATCAGCGCGGTGCGCTGGCCGCAGCGCGCCGGCCGCGGCGGCCATTGGAGGGTGAACCAACGGCAAAGGAAGACCTTTCTCTCTGTCTCTCTCTCACTGTCCACTCTGCCTGTCAAAAAAAAAAAAAAAAAAATTAAATAGGAAAATCCTCTTCATTACATGTTTTAAGAGCTCAGCCCAGGGCCAGTGCTTTGGTGCAGCAGGTTAACGCCATGTCCTGAAGTGCTTGCATCCCATATAGGCACTGGTTCGAGGCCTGGCTGCTCCACTTCCGATCAAGCTCTCTGCTATGGCCTGGGGAAGCAGTAGAAGATGGCCGGAGTCCTTGGGCCCCTGCACCCACGTGGGAGACCTGGAGGAAGCTCCTAGCTTCGGATCGGCACAGCTCCAGCCATTGCGGCCAACTGGGGAGTGAACCATTGGATGGAAGACTTCTCTCTCTCTCTGCCTCTCCTCTCTCTCTGTGTAACTCTTTCAAATAAGTAAATAAATCTTTTTAAAAAAAGCTCAGTCCATCCAGACAACATGACTGATACCAATTTATATCATGGACATAAAAGCAGTCAGCAAATGGAAAGAGTGACAATGTTTTCATGGAAGTGAAAAAACATGAGAAATTTAAATTACTTTCAGCTTTATTTTTGTCCTGAAATAAACACATGTTCTACTTCCCATCACTGTAGATCTTTTAACAGTTTTCTTTTTCATCGTTTTACTAAACTTAGAGGCATACTTTTTTGTTTGTTTGTTTGTTTGCTTTATTTTTACATTTATTTATTTATTGGAAAGTCAGGGCCAGCTCCATGGCATTGCTGGTAAAGCTACTGCCTGCAGTGCCGCTATTCCATATGGGCCCTGGTTCAAGTCCCGGCTGCTCCACTTCTGATCCAGCTCTCTGCTATGTCCTGGGAAAGCAGTAGAAGAGGGCCCAGATGCTTTGGCCCCTGCACCCACTTGGGAGACCCGTAAGAAGCTCCTGGCTTTGGACTGATGCAGCTCCAGCTATTGCAGTCAATTGGGGAGTGAACCAGCGGATGGAAGACCTCTCTCTACCTCTCCTTCTCTCTTTGTGTAACTCTGACTTTCAAATAAATAAATAAGAGAGAGAGTGTGTGTGAGAGAGAGAAAGGGAGAAAGGGAGGGAGAAAGGAAGGAAATCAGAGTTAGAGAGGGAGAGACAGAGGGGGAATGTCCATCTGCTGATTCACTTCCCAAGTGGCCATAGTGGCCAAGGTTGGGCCAGGCTGAAGCCAGCAGCTTCATCTGGTCTCCCACATCAGGTGGCAATGGCCCAAACAGCTGGGGCATCTTCTGTTACTGTCCCAGGCATTTTAGCAAAGAGCTAATCAGAAGTGGAGCAGCTGGCACTCCAACCAGCATCCACACAGGATGCAGGTGCTGCAGACCCACTATACCACAGCACTGGCACCCACAGTTTCTTAATGGAACATGAACTATAAAAGCATTATGATAAATATCTTGAAATAAAATCAATAATATGCTTATTATATCTAACTTTCATGTCTTAACATAAAATCTTTGAAAAGCTTTTCTTGCATAATTTAGTTTATACCCATTCTTTTCACAGGTCTTTGTCACTAAAGATCATTCTTCAAATAATCCTAGTCCGTATCATATACTTATGAATTAAAATTCTATTAGCAAAGAGTTAAATACAAAATATCACTTTCTTCCTGCTCTAAGATAAAAATGTGTTCTTTTCTTCCTAAGTTCTGATATGGGAATCCCTTGAAGCATGGTTTCTGGTAGCCATGCTCTTGAAACCTGCTCCCAAACTGGCTCCATGGTTGGCCATGTGACTTACTGTGACCAAATGGGACCTAATAAAGTATAATGCAAAAGTTGAAAAGGTGCTCACTGTCTGTAACACTCTCTCTCAAATAAAGAAATAAAATCTTGAGAGAGAGAGAGAGAGAATATGAGAGAGAGATCTTCTATTCACTGGTTCATTCCCCAAATGGCTGCAATGCAATGGCAGAAGCTGGGCCTGTCCAAAGCCAGTAGCTTCTTCTGTTGTCTCCCATATGGGTGCAGGGACCCAAGTACTTGGGCCATGCTTCACTGCTTTTCCAGGCCCATTAGCAGGGAGCTAGATTGGAAGAACAGCCAGTATTCAAGCCAGAGCCTATATGAGAAGTCAGTGTCACAGGTAGTGGCTTACCTGCTACGCCACAGAAAATCCTGCTCTTGATTCTATTGGGTATATATGGATGGTATCTCTCTAGTTTCTTTTTTAATTTTAGAGAGAGATTCTTTCTCTCACTGTCCACTCTGCCTGTCAAAAAAATAAATAAATAAAAAAAAAGGCCGGCGCTGTGGCTCAATAGGCTAATCTTCCGCCTTGCGGCGCCAGCACACCGGGTTCTAGTCTCGGTCGGGGCGCCGGATTCTGTCCCGGTTGCCCCTCTTCCAGGCCAGCTCTCTGCAGTGGCCAGGGAGTGCAGTGGAGGATGGCCCAAGTGCTTGGGCCCTGCACCCCATGGGAGACCAGGAAAAGCACCTGGCTCCTGCCATCGGATCAGCGCGGTGCGCCGGCCGCGGCCATTGGAGGGTGACCCAACGGCAAAGGAAGACCTTTCTCTCTGTCTTTCTCTCACTGTCCACTCTGCCTGTCAAAAAAAAAATAATAATAATTTTAGAGAGAGAAAAAAGGAATGAATGAAATAGAAATAAAGAAAGCAGCTCCCATCTGCTGCTTCAGTCCCCAAATGCCCACCATAGCTAAGGCTGAACCAGGCTGAAAGTGGGAGCTGGGAACTCAATCCAGGTCTTCCACATGGATGGCAGGGACCCAAGTACTTGAGCTATCTATCACCACCTAACTCCCAGGGTACATAACAGCAGGAAGCTGAGAGCAGGAGCAGAGCCAGGATACAAACCTGGGAACTTCTTGTGGGATTCCAGCATCCCAATCAGTGGCTTAACTGCTAGGTTAAAAGGCTACCTCAGCTCTTCATTAAACCATACCTTCTCCATGTCTGTATTTCTTGTCACATTTGCATTTCAGTTCTTCACCCAATCTAGCATATCATTAGCACTTAGATTCAAGTCTATTAAATAAAGGGCTTAACAGCAACAATTTGACAATCAGCAGCGAACATGATAGAGACAAGGAGTAAGTATGGCAAAGACTATTAGTTGCCATTCAATAAAGATCCCCACCTCACATTCACTGAAAAAGTCTATATACTCAGCTAAAAGCCATTCCTGAATTGCTTGCAACCAAGTATAGCTATATGACTAAGTTCTGGTCAATGAAATCACAGAGAGTACTGTACAGGAAATTCTGGTAAGGTTTCTTAAAAGATGGAAAGGTGTGTCCTTTTTTGTGTGTGCCTTCCTTACTTCCATCTGCAATATGGATGTATGGTTGGAGATCCAACAACCACTAGGTCATCTTGAAAATGGAAGCCACATAGGTAAGGATGACAAAGGAAAAAGACAGAAGTGGCTTGAGTCCCTGGCAATTCTATGGAGTTGGCCATACTGGCCCTAGACTACCTACCTCTAATTTTTTTTTTTCTTTTGCAAGACAAAATAATTAACTACCTTGTTTAAGCAATGGTTATTTTAAAGCCATTTTTATTTATTCATTTCCAGTTTCTATTTAAAGCAGAGAGACAGAGATATTCCATCTACTGTTTCACTCCTCAACTGCCTGTAACAGCCAGGGCTGGGCCAGGCTGAAGCTAGGAGTCCAAAACTCAATCTGGGTCTCAATGTGGTGGCAAGGACCCAAGTACTTGAGTCATCATCTGCAGCCTCCTGGGATGTATATTAGCAGAAAGCTGGACCGGAAGCAGAACAGCTGTGACTTGAACAAAGCATTCTGATACGGGATGCATGCATCCCAAGCAGCACTTAACCACTGTGCTAAACGCCTACACCAGCAATGGTTATTTTTTATCTGACTCTAGCAGCCAAACACAATTACTGATAAGAAGAAAATCCAGCAGCAAATCTGTAGTCTGAAACACCTGCAGCCATCTCAGCTATGCTGCAATTTAATGACAACAAAGTATAAGAAATTTCTACTGGAATGGAAGGAGTAGATTAGTAAGCAAGATTCAACAAAGAGCCTCTATTCTTTGAAGGCACACCACCATTATAGTTCATTTGGATGGATTCAGAGTTTTTTTAGCACACTGGCGAATTTTATAATGCAAGTAAGGTAATTTTTGGCCAACATTTAGGAGTTATGTTCTAGAAAAGTAATGTGGCTTACAAAGCTGTGACTGGAAAGAACAAATAATATGAAAATAAGGGGTGAGAAAAATAAACAATAAATGGAAGTGAAATCACCTGTTTAACTTTTTCAAATAAAAACAAGTGGGTTGGTATTGAGGGGCAGCAGGGTTAAGCTGCCACCTGCAATGGCAGTATACTGTAAGAGTACTGGAAGCGCCACTTCTGACCAGTTCAAACTAATGTGCCTGGGAAAGCAGTGGAAAATGGCCCAAGTGCTTGACCCCTGCACCCACACGAAACAGGGATGGAGTTCCATGCTCCTGGCTTTGGCCTGGTCCAGTCCTGGGCCTTCAGTCATTTGGGAAGTAAAAGACTGTATAGAAGATCTTTCTTGGGGGCTGGCGCTGTGGCATAGTGGGTAAAGCCGCCACCTGCACCTCACCATCCCAAATGGGTGCTGGTGCAGTTCTCAGCTGTTCCACTTCTAATCCAGCTCTCTGCTACTGCCTAGGAAAGCACTAGAAGATGGCCCAAGTCCTTGGCCCCTGTACCTGAGTGGGAGACCCAGAAGAAGCTCCTGGCTCCGGATTGCTGCAGCTCCGGCCGTTGTGGCCAATTGGGGAGTGAACCAGAGGATGGAAGACCTCTCTCTGCCTCCTTCTCTCTGTGTAACTCTGACTTTCAAATAAATAAATCTTTGAAGATAAACTTAAAAAACCAATGATTTCTATTAATGTCTTTCAAGTTTTTTTCATTTTTACTTTTTTTAAATCTTCAAGAAACACTGCTGTAGCAAAACAATCAGTAAAGGCTGATTCTCCCACATGTTATGCACACTTTTCTACTTCATAAATATTTTGAACCAGTCCTTCCTGGCTTGCCACTTAATGTCCTTTATATTTGGGTCTTTAAATTTTTATTAAGTCATATTAACTTTTTTTTTTTTTTTGCCAATTCTTAGTGATTATGTCATTTTTGGATTGTTCTTCATCCTTAAAGAAAACAGAAAATAAACTGATGCTTACCCTACAGACCTGCATAAAATATTACATAACCTGACATTATGAAATACACACTTGCATTATCTTTAATAAAAGATTAATTGGCAATCCAGCAATTCCATTATGCAGGGGTGGAGAATCTTTTTTCTGCCAAGGGGCATTTGGATATTTATAACATCATTCACAGGACATACAAAGTTATCAACTTAAAAATTATACTGCTACAGATTTACTGTATTTATTGTCAGGGCCAGATCAAATGATTTCTTGGGCCTTATATTGTCCTGCAGGGTGAATGTTCCCTACCCTTGCATTAATGGGTAGGAAATCAGTATGTTAAAGAGATATCGGGGCTGGCGCTGTGGTGTAGTGGGCAAAACTTCTACCTGCAGCGCCAGCATTCTATATGGGTGCCAATTCGAGTCCCGGCTGCTCCTCTTCCTACCTAGCTCTCTGCAGGCCCAAGTGCTTAGGCCCCTGCACCAGGGTGGGAGGCCTGGGAGAAGCTCCTGTTTCCTGACTTCTGGCTCAGCTCTAGCCATTACGGCCATCTGGGGAGTGAACCAGAGGATGGAAGACCTCTCTCTGTGTCTCTGCCTCTCTCTGTCTATATCTCTGCCTCTCAAATAAATAAATAAATAAATATCTTAAAAGGGGAGAGAGAGGGGGAGGGGGAGAAGAAGGAGAGAGAGATTTGCACTCCCATATTTATGGCAGCATATTCATAATAGCCAAGACAGGGAATCAACCTACGTATCCACTGACATGAATGGATAATTAAAATGTGGTATAAATACAATGGAATGTTATTTAGCCATAAAAATGAAATCTCGTCACCTGCAGCATCACAGATGAGTTTAAGAGAACATCATGTTAAATGAATAAGAACATGACAAATATCACATATTCTTGTTCATATGTGGAAGCTTAAAAAGTTAACTTTATAGGCTGGCACCGCAGCTCACTAGGCTAATCCTCTGCCTTGCGGCACCGGCACCCAAGGGTTCTAGTCCCAGTCGGGGCGCCGGATTCTGTCCTGGTTGTCCCTCTTCCAGGCCAGCTCTCTGCTATGGCCCGGGAGTGCAGTGGAGGATGGCCCAAGTCCTTGGGCCCTGCACCCGCATGGGAGACCAGGAGAAGTACCTGGCTCCTGGCTTCGGATCAGCGCGATGCGCCGGCCGAGGCAGCCATTGGAGGGTGAACCAACGGTAAAAGGAAGACCTTTCTGTCTCTCACTGTCCACTCTGCCTGTCAAAAAAAAAAAAAAGTTAACTTTATAGAAGTCAAGTGTGATTACCAGAGAATGGAAAGGGTGAGGCTAGAAGAGTGATGAAGAGAAGATGGTTAATAGGTACAGTAGTGCAGTTGGACACATGGAATAACATTCAGTAAACTATAATACAGTAAGATAATTATGGTCGATAATAAACTGTACATATTCTTTCAAAAGAAGTATCAAAGAAAATTTTGTATATTCCCAACATAAAGAAATGATAAATGTCTGAGGTGTTGCATATGCTGATTAACCTGAACTATTTATTACACATTGAATAAATGTACTTTAAAAAAACAACACTGTATCCCATAAATATGTACAATTATGTATCAATTAAAAATAAAATAAATGAATTGGCATAACTGGTGGTTTATGTTTTAGAATTAAGCTATATTAGAAATCTTACAAGTATATAAAAGTATATATATGAACTGCAGAAAGAACTAAGTACAAAAGAAAAATGATCCTATGACATGTACTCTAACACTGTTTTACTGAAAAGCAAAGGACTAAAGCCTAAAAGATTATAATAATCTCAGCAGACAACACTAAATAGGTCTAACAATGTTGGTCAACTAACTAAAGCAGATGGTTGCTCAAGTGGTTTGGTCACCGCCACCCATGTGAAGACCTAGATTAAGTTCCCAGTTTCAGCCCAGCCCAGCCCAGCCCTGGATGTTGCAGACATTTGAGGAGTGAACCACTGGTTAGGAGATCTGTCTGCCTCTCTGCCTTTCAAATAAATAAAATGAACAAATCACTCACCTATTATAGTATCCCGTTCTAGTTTTTGATTCATTTATTATAGTATTATTACGGTCATGCTGACTCCAATGCTTCCTTCACTATAATTAAAAATATATTAAGATGTATGAAAGTACAACGGGGAACCACTAAAGGCTTTTGTGTAAAATAATACATGACAGGAGGGGCCGGCGCTGTGGCACAGTGGGTTAATCCTCCATCTGTGGCACCAGCATCCCATATGGCGCTGGTTCTAGGCTGCTCCTCTTCCAGTCCAGCTCTCTGCTATGGCCTTGGAGAGCAGTACAAGATGACTCAAGTCCTTGGGCCCCTGCACCCACATGGAGACAAGGAAGAAGCTCCTGGCTTCAGATCGGTGCAGCTCTGGCTGTTGCAGCCATTTGGGGAGTGAACCAACGGAAGGAAGACCTTTCTCTCTCTCTCTCTCACTGTCTGTAATTCTACCTCTCAAAATAAAGAAATAAAATCTTTTTTTTTTTTTTTTGACAGGCAGAGTTAGACAGTGAGAGAGAGAGACAGAGAGAAAGGTCTTCCTTTTTCCGTTGGTTCACCCCCCAAGTGGCCGCTATGGCCAGCATGCTATGCTGATCCGAAGCCAGGAGCCAGGTGCTTCCTCCTGGTCTCCCATGCGGGTGCAGGGCCCAGGGACCTGGGCCACAGCAGAGAGCTGGACTGGAAGAGGAGCAACCAGACAGAATCCGGCGCCCCACCTGGACTAGAACCCGGTGTGCTGGCGCCGCAAGGCGAAGGATTAGCCTAGTGAGCCGTGGTGCCGGCCTAGAAATAAAATGATCCTAGCAAGAGGCCTACTAAGTGATTAAAAACTTGAACTATTATTGCTGCTGCTACTACCACTACTACTCACAGCTAACACTCATGTTTTATCATGTGCCAAGAACTGAAATGAGAATTTTCTGTGTATCTGTTGATTTAATCCTCATAACAAGCATTTTAAAAACTGTTAAACTTGAAACAATTATAAACTTTTTTTTGTTTTAATTAGGCAGAGTTAGACAGTGAGAGAGAGAGAGACAGAAAAGTCTTCCTTCCGTTGGTTCACCCCCCAAATGGCCACTATGGCCGGTGCTTCATTAGGCTCTCCCACATGGGTGGTGGGATCCAACTACTTGGGCCATCCTCCACTGCTTCCCCAGGTGCATTAGCAGGGAGCTGGATTGGAGATGGAGCAGCCAGGACTCAAACCAGTGCTCATACCAGATGCTGTCACCACAGGTGGTGACTTAACCCGCTGTGCCACAGCACTAGCCCCCTGGATTCACTTCACTTTTTTTTTTTTTTTTTAAGATTTATTTATTTATTTGAAAGGAAGAGTTACAGAGAGGCAGATGCAGAGAGAGAGAGAAGTCTTCCATCCACTGGTTCACTCCCAAGATGGCCGCAATGGCCAGAGCTGCGCCAATCCGAAGCCAAGAGCCAAGAGCTTCTTCTGGGTCTCCCATGTGGGTGCAGGGGCAAGGATCTGGGCCATTTTCTACTGCTTTCCCAGGCCATAGCAGAGAACTGGATTGGAAGCTGGAGCAGCTGGGACTCGAACCAGTGCTCATAAGGGATGTCGGCACTGCAGGCAGTGGCTTTACCTGCTAAGGAACAGCACCAGCCCCCTGGATTAACTTTTACACATACTCTATTTGAGAGACCAACAGATCATTTTCATTAAGCAGGCAATTCAATTTGTAGAATAGGAATTAAAGACCAAGAGAAAGCTCTGGATTAGAGATACAGATTTTAGAATCATCAGATTTAGATGCTAACTGAATAGACAGGGTCACAATGTGATAAAGTATAAAATCAGGGACCTGACAACAGAACCCTGAACATCAGAAGCATTTAAGTCTGAAATATTCCAAGTTCATATGAATGTCATATTTTAGAAGAATTTTGTGTTTTCTATTTGAGACTTCCAATTAGCTTATAAAGTAGGATGGTCAGTAGTATACTCGTACATCTCCATTCCCTTTCTCATTAAAATGATTACTTTCATTTTTAAAGTATTCTTTTAAAAGGAATGCACATTGATTTAAAAGCCTTGATTAAGAAAAATATGCAAAAAGACTAAGTTCCACTCTCTGCTCAATATCCAACCCCCATCACCCATTTTGAAAAAAAAAAAAGGGGGGGGGGGGAAGAGTTTAAGGAGGTTAATTGACAAATCTAAGTAGCTAACATTAGTCTACATTAATTAAGACTCAAGCACTGTGGCACAGCAGGTTGGGCTGCTGTCTGCAGTGGCATCCCAAGTGGCTGCTCCACTTCAGCCCAGCTCCTTGCTAATATGCCTGGGAAAGCAGTGGAAGACTGCCCATGTCCTTGGGACCCTAACCCTCTGTGGGAGACCTGGATAAGGCTCCAGGTTCCTGGCTTCAGCCTGGCCCAGCCCATTACAACCATCTGGGGAGTAAACCAGCAGATGGAAGATCTCTATCTCTGTCTCTCTCTCTAATTCTGAACTTTAAATAAAATAAATAAATCTTAAAAAAAAATTTTGGATGTACATTTTTTGAAGTTTAGCATGTGTATATATTCGTTATATCATGGCATTATTGAAAAAAGACCTTTAATCACCAAAGCTTATTATTTTCTAATTTTAAAACTAGACAGCTCTCAGAGACATTGAGAACAAGATATGAATAAATACCTGTACAAATTAATTAACACTATCTGAATCATGAAAGAAATTAGCTTGATTTGTGGAAAGCAGCTAGGAGTCAAATAAAACCTAATTCAATAAAATCTAATTTAAACCAAAATATTCAGCACAATTTTTTTTTAATTTCTGGCAATTTCAGTGCCTGGCTAGAAATGTTATCCTAAGACATTAAATGGTGAAAATTTATTGAGCTATAAAATATTGGTAGATTTGGCAGCTCTTTGTCTCAAGCTAAAACTACTGCTACTGGTTCATACCACAAGTGCCAAATTCTTGAATTAGATCAATGATTCTAAAGTGGAAGCCAGCAGTGAGCCAAATCATCAAGGGAATTATTTTTTCCAAAATATATCTCCTCTCTTCATATTCCCTTCATCACTAAGATTGTGAAGGGAAATAGAGATGATGTAAGATATGCCTGTGTCTTTAAAAAAAAAAAAACTACTCAGATTATTTTGAGATATCCATCTCCAACTTCAGGGAAAATTCTTGAATTAGGTCCAACCACCCTTTTAACATTGTAGCATAAGGAACAGAGCTACAAAATGGCAAGAGTTCAGCAAAAGGTGCAAGTAAGAAGCTATACACACAGCAGGTATAAGGCACTTTTAGAGTTTTTGGTGCCAGCTCCCACCAGAATCTACTTCATTATAGACTATGACAAATGTTCGGTTCATCATCCTAAGAAAAGCACATAGTGTACTAGTCAGATAACTATGTAAAAAGAAACAATTCTGGACATCAAAAAACCTAAAAAGCTACAGAGCTAAACACAAAAATTCCTCTGTTCTGACATTAAAAGAATAACAAAGAACTATTCTGTGAAGCTGATAAACTGTTTTGAGATTTCTGCCAATATTTTATTATTTTAGCTTTTCATTACATAGCGTTAGTTTTTCTATGATAAAGCACAGTCAAGTTGACAATCTGAATCATTCTAGAATTTAATAAGATGTCAAAGCTGTGTATTAAAAACCACCACTTAATACAGATATTGAATTATCATGCTGTATCATATAAATATGTACAATTAAAACTGTTTTAAAAATCAAACTCAAATCCACATACATGTCAACATAGCTTAAAGGTTAGATTAAAAAAAATTTTAATGATACACTTTAGAGCAAATATTGTTTCAAAATGAATTTCTATGAAGATTAGAAATCATCCAATTACTATTAAATGCTGATTGGACTAGAATTTCTTAAACTACTTGGTAATTTCCTGCTTCAATCTTTTCGCTAATGTTCAAGTTATTAGAGTCTACGATGACACCTACTGGCCATTGAAAACCAGCCATTAGTTCTCTAAGACATCTCGAGTAAGTTGATTACGTAATAAGAATGAACAAATGAAGAAACTCTCACATACAGAGCACCCTAAATAAAGATTTATTTACAGATACTCAAAACACTACAGAACTGCATTTAAAATAGAACCAAGAGGTTCTATTTTAATAAAGCCAAAAGATGTCATTATTTTTATAAAACAATAAAAGATAAAGAATGAAACAGCAACTATAAATTAAAATTTATACCTAAAGCATATATATTTTACAACTCTGAAAATTTCAGAATAAACTCTTTCCCAAATGGTATTCTGAGGAGGAAAAATGACATTTTGATTTAGGTTCATGTACACTAATATAAATTGGCTTTAATAAAAAAAAATCCCATTATGAGAAAGTTTTTCTGATGTGCAGTGCTGAAATAAGCTCAGGAAAATGATAAACTTGCTAATACTACATCAGTTCTTATCTCCTAAGCTAGGCAACATTTCAAACGGCTTACATTTTGTCAATTTACAATGCTTCTATTAAAACTGCTTTTCCCTGAGCTATAAAAAAAAATCAAGTCTTTATGCAGTTTGTCCTTCCACAACACATACTGAATGTTAATTCTTATTTTAAACCCACATTTCAGGTGCTAATAACGAACAATAAAACATCTTAGCAACAAGCTAATTTACAGCTAATTATGTCTGTAAACACATTTTACCTCAGTCCAAGAGGCTCAGGGAGTATACTTTTAAAACCTAAGAAATAGATAATTTACAATTAGCTTCTCAAGACCTACAAAGGAAACCACTTAAAAATTGATATCCACTCCCTCCCCAATTCAGACCACCACCTTATTTTCATAGTCGCTAACATCCAGGAGAAAAAAAAAAAATCGACCAACTTGTACTTTCCTGCGACTACCAATTTTTGAGGCCACTCATTTTCCTGAAGATTGACAACCCCCCACCAAAAAAAAAAAAAAAAAAAAAAAGACAAATGGATCCGCTATCAGCCTTGACTCCTGAAACAAAGTCGTTAACTACAAAATATGAAGCTGGCAGCATTCATTTCAACCCAAACCCATATTTGGGATAAGCTGCTCGTGACTACTCTCTCCTTCACGCTACCAGCCCTCGCCCACAGAGCCCGTCAGGGTAGGAAGCACTCAAGCCAACGAAACAAGTGTCCTGCCACATCAATAGGTCGCAAGACCTCCTCTTCCAGGAGGGACAGCCTAGTTGTGTGGGTAAATATCAGCCCAGGATTACATAATACACAGCTACCCAGTCTCCAGTATCTATCTGACCACCAGAAAATATCTTTCTCCTCCGCTTCCCCTCCCCACCACAGGGAAATGGCCCCAACAGGCAAGCCCTAGGATTTCTCTCAGGTGTCTGCAATGTCGTGTCCTTTTCTCGCCTGGGGCTTCGTGCAAGGAATTCCTTCGGCCCTCGCTACCCCGTCTTGCCCCTGCCTCTACCCTTTCTTGCTCTCTTTCTCTGCCAGCGCCACCGCGGCCCCGCACGCCTAAGGCAGGCCCTGCTGCTGCCCCGCGGAGCCCACCTTTAACCCGCCTCAGCAGCCGCCTTCTGCTCCTCACGACCCTCCCGAGCTGCTCTACCTGGTTTACAGGAGGCTCCGGGGCCGCCAAGACTCCGGCTACCGCCTTCCCAAACCACCCTCGTCAGCTCCCGGCTAGGGTCTCCGCCGCAAGAGAAAAAAAAAATCCTGTTCATCGAGACTTTGCGTCCCCCAAAGACAGCACCGCCGCCTACCTGTCACCCCGCTGTCTCCGGCTTTCTACCGCCACCGCCTCCCGCAGCAGCCAGCCAACTGCAGCGCAACAACCTGCCCTCTCATTGGGTGAGTCCACGCTCCCAACAACAGCCTCTCTCATTGGCTGCACCAAGTCCGCGGCCCTACCCCTCTGTGCAGTGTCTAAGGGTTCCGGTCTCCGAGCACTGAAAACATCTCCTCCTCCCACCTTTCTCTCCTCAACTGTGTCTCCTACCTAATTCAGCCTGAGGATGCACCCGTGTGGGGAAAACTACAGACTCCCAGCCTCTTTCATGTTATCTCCCCCGGCCCAGGAATCTGAGACCAAGTACCGGAACGTTAACTGGCTCCTCCGCTTTCCGGCCGTAAAAGACTCGCGGTGACAACTTCCGCTTCCGGTTGGCTCTGGCTGGAGTGTTGAGGAGTGTCCTGAGAGGTCAGATTGCTGTCAGGTAAATTAGGGAGTTGGTGGGAGACTTCTTGACTAGAAATAAGAGGGTGACTCTGTTCTGGGGCGGGCAGAAAGGGCGAGACTAAATGGAGAGGGTGCCTAGCGGGGACAGCTCAAGAGGGAAGGAGATCGAAGAACTAGCAGGGGAGAGCTATGAAGTCCTAATTTAGAGCTGGGTTAGTGAGGGGTGGTTGGAGAAGCGCGCAATGAGAATTACTGGAGTTAAGTTTGTCTCTGCTGCACGCAACATCCCTGCCCCCACCCCCACCCCGTGTTTGTTTGTTTTGGTTACTTTTGGATCCAGTACGGCAGAAGAACAGGCCCTACCCCGAAAATATGTAAAATAGTAATAGTGGTAAAACCTGCATCACAAGCTTGTATAGTTTTCAGCAGTATTCTTCTGGTATAAATATGGTACAATGAAAAAGCGGTGTACAAAATCCACCACGTTTAGAATTCAAACTTCTGAAGTTGCATATACGTAAGAGCAGAGACTGGGACACTGAAAGCGGTAGCGATTGATTTCTTTTCATATTGTAGTATTCTCATTTTTTTTTTTTTAATGAGTGGAAGTTGCATTACGTATTGGAAAGTCTTTGGTGAACGGTGAAATCGCATGAAGTGGAGTATCATTGTCCTCTTAATCTTCTTAGGGAAAGCAGGCCTGCAGTTTTCCAGTGCTAGAGCCGATCCCCTGAGTGGTGATTGGTCACCACTAAACTCAGAAGTTCATTTGAGACGTAGGTATGATGGCATGGTCTTTGTTGAACTAATTTTTTTTACTATTTTTATTTGAGTAGTTTTGAAAGCAAAATAATCATCAATTGTTGAGTCCTTGGCACAATATAAGTCACTTTTTAATTTTATTTTTTGTCAAGCATTCATAACATAAGGGTGTATAAAACATACCTACATTTTAAGGTAAACACCTTAAATACTCATAACCACACCTCAGGTTAAGAAATAAAGCATTTCTGGCCGGCGCCGCGGCTCACTAGGCTAATCCTCCGCCTTGCGGCGCCGGCACACCGGGTTCTAGTACCGGTGGGGGCACCGGATTCATCCCGGTTGCCCTTCTTCCAGTCCAGCTCTCTGCTGTGGCCCAGGAGGGCAGTGGAGGATGGCCCAAGTCCTTGGGCCCTGCACCCGCATGGGAGACCAGGAGGAGCACCTGGCTCCTGGCTTCGGATCAGCGCAATGCGCCGGTGGCGGCGGCCATTGGAGGGTGAACCAACGGCAAAAGGAAGACCTTTCTCTCTGTCTCTCTCTCTCACTGTCCACTCTGCCTGTCAAAAAAAAAATTTTTTTTTTAAAAAGAAAGCATTGCTTTCTCAACAGGGGTGATCACCCTTCAAGGGGGTGAGAATTGGTTGGGGAGGGGAATTGGTACAATGGCTTGTGTCACTGCAAAGGACCACATTACATAAGCAGATATATAGTATACCTATGATGGTAAAATTTCATTGGGGAAGGGTGTGATGGAACATGATTGGGAAAAATATCTAAAAGCCTCCTTAGAGGGACAGTAATTTTTTTTTAAAAGATTTATTCATTTTATTTGAAAGAGTTCGAAGAAGAGACAGAGAGACATAGATATTCCATCCCTTGACCTCAACAGCCAGGGCTGGGCCAAGCCGAAGCCAAGAGACAGGAGCTCTTTCCAGGTTCTCCTACATGAGTGCAGGGGCCTACGCACTTGAACCATCTTCCCCTGCTTTCCGAGGCACATTAGCAAAGAGCTGGATCAGAAGTGGAGCAGCGGGGACTCAGTTAACAACAGTGTCAGACCCAGAGGGACAGAAAAATTGGTTTTAAAATACTGCCTAAGAAGCTACCTGTATTGGCTTTTGTGATTCCATCTCCTTGTCCACTGAGAGGTAGCCATTATCCTGATTTGTGAGTCTATACTTATTTAAGTTTCCATTTATGTTGCATCCCATAAAGAATGACTTGTTAGGCTTTTTCCAATATGCTATATAAATAGAGTCAAAATGCATGTGTCTTCTCTCGGACTCACCCCTTGCTCATTGTTTTGAGATTCATTAGATGTAGGTTAACTTGTCAGAATTAATATGTTTTTTTCCTTATCTTGGAACTATTTAATAAAATGAACATTTGTCTTCTACAATGCAGTAGAAGAAGTGTTGCCTTATTATTGAATGCAGATATAATTGTAATTATTTGGTTGGCTTTATTTCAGAAGAGCAGTGATTATAGAATTAGAACTGCTAACCTTATATAGAGTATGATATAGCTTTATTAATTCATACCCCTTAATTTGAAATTTGTCACAATGTAAATAGGGACTGAGATGTTTATTTTTATATTTTCTATAAAAATAACACTAGTAAAACTGAAGTCTCCCCTTTGGGGACATACTTTATTTAAGGAACCAAGCTTATTAACTAAAATGGGAGCCTAAGATCTCTGTTGTTCTAATTCAGGAAAAATAAACTGCAGCCTATGAACCAAATCTTGCCTGCTGTCTATATTTGTAGGTCCATGAGCCAAGAATGTGTTTTTTAAAAATATATTTTTTAAAGGTTTTATTTATTTATTTGAGAGGTAGAGTTACAGACGGTGAGAGGGAAAGACAGAAATGTCTTCCGTACGCTGGTTCACTCCCCAAATGGCTGCAAAGGCTGGAGCTGCACCAGGAGCTTCTTCCAGGTCTCCCATGCAGGTGCAGGGGCCCAAGGACTTGGGCCATCTTCCACTGCTTTCCCAGGCCGTAGCAGAGAGCTGGATTGGAAGAGGAGCAGCCGGGACTAGAACTGGTGCCCATATGAGATGCTGGCGCCATAGGCGGAGGATTAACCTACTGCATCACAGTGCCAGGCCCGTAAATATTTTTATTATTTATTTATTTGAACAGCAATATTACAGAGAGAGAGGGAGAGACAGAGAGAAGAATCTTCCATCCACAGGTTAGTTCCTCAGGTGGTTGCAGTGGCTGGATCTGGGCCAGGCCAAACCCAGCAACCTATGTGGTTGGTCTCCTGTGTGGGTGGCAGGGGCCCAAGCACTTAGGCCATCTTTATCTTTTTTTTTTTTTTTTTTAAGGTTTATTTATTTATTTGAAAGGCAGAGTTACAGAGAGAGAGGTCTTCCATCTGCCAGTTCACTCCTTAAATGGCCACAATGGCTAGAGCTGAGCTGATCCGGAGCCAGAAGCTTCTTCCAGATTTCCCATGCCGGGTACAGAGGCCCAAGGACTTGGGCCATCTCTTACTGCTTTCCCAGGCCAAGGCAGAGAGCTGGATCAGGAACGGAGCAGGCAGGACTCAAACCAGCTTTGGGCATCTTCTGCTGCTTTCCCAGGTGCGTTAACAGGGAGCTAGATGGGAAGTGGAGCAGCTGAAACTCAAACCAGCACTCTTGTGGGAATGCATGTATCACAGGCCATGGGTTAACCTGCTGTGCCACAACGATGACCTGCTCTAAGAAATTTTTTTAAGATTTGTTTTATTTATTTGAAAGGCAGAGAAATATCTTCCATCGGCTGATTCACTCCCCAAATGGCTGCAACAGCCAGAGCTGGGCCAGGTTGAAGTCAGGAGCCTGGAATTCCATTCAGGTCTCCCACATGGGCACAGGGACTCAAGTACTTGGTACATCTTCTGCTACTTTCCCAGGCACATTAGCAGGGAGCTGAAGCAGCTGGGACTTTCATAGGAAGCACAAGTAACAGGTAGCAGCTTAACCTCCTGTGCCACAACACTGGACCCCTGAGAACATTTTTTTAAGATTTTTTTAAAAAGATTCATTTATTTATTTGAAAGGCAGAGTTACAAAGATAGAGAGACAGAGATCTTCTATAAACTGGTTTGCTCCCCAAATGGCTGCAATGGCTGGGGCTAGGGAAGGTCAAAGTCAGGAGGCAGAACTCCATCCAGGTCTCCCATGAAGGTGCAGCTTAACCCACTGCTTTCTGAGGCACATTAGCAGGGAACTGAATCAGAAGTGGAGCATCTAGGACTCGAACAGGTGCCCATATGGAAGGCCACCAGCAGTTTAACCCACTGTACCAGAATGCTGGCCCCCTAGAATGTTTTTTTCAGATGAACATTGCAGTCACTTTAATGTTAAGGAACACCAACCTTAAGCCCTAGTTGAGCAAAAGGTTATCCCAAAAGAAGGGAATTCTATGTTTCTCATCTGTAGGCCTGTGTTACAAAGAATTGTACTTAGTTATTATTTTATTTTGAGCTTTATCCATAAAATACGTGTGGAAATTTGTTTTTTTCTCTTTATATATGTATCTACACAATATCCTCAATTTTACCTCTCTTGCCACGAAGCCTAAGATATTTGACTACAGAAAAAGTTTATTTGGGGCCGGCACTGTGGTGCAGCAGGTTAAAGCCCTGGCCTAAAGTGCCGGCATCCCATATGGTTCTAGTCCCAGCTGCTCCTCTTCCGATCCAGCTCTCTGCTATGGCCTGGGAGAGCAGCAGAAGATGGCCCAAGTCTTTGGGCCCCTGCACCCATGTGGGAGATCTGGAAGAAGCTCCTGGCTCCTGGCTTCGGATCAGCACAGCTGCTGCTATTACGGCCATCTGGGGAGTGAACCAGTAGATGGAAGACCTCGCTCTCTGTCTCACCCTCTGTCTGTAACTATCTTTCATATAAATAAAATAAATCTTTAAACAAAAAAAGTTTATTTAATCATGTTTTAAGAGTAATATTACTGCATTTTAAGAGAATCATCTAAACAAAGCAGATAATAAAACAATATGTACATTTTTGTTAATGCATAATTTTGCAGTAGGACTTAAAAAAGAAGACAACATTGCTTAGCATTTAGGAGCAAGGTTTCTGAAACTGAATTGCAAAATTCAAATTATAATTGTACCATTTACTATTTTTGTTACCTTCACAGAGTTACTTAATTTCTTGAATCTCCTGGTCTTCATCATAAATGGGGATGGTCTTAGTTTATGTTCCGAGTTATTTTAGAAGTAGTGGAGTTAAGGGGCAGCATTGTGGCGTGGCGGGTGAAGCTGTAATATGCAATGCTGGCTTCCCATATGGGCACCAGTGCATGTCTGGCTGCTCGACTTCTAATCCAGCTTCCTGCTAATGACCTGAGAAAAGCACCAGAGATGGCCCAAGTGTTTGGGCCCCTGCCTCCCATGTGGGAGACCCAGATGAAGCTCCTGGCTCCTGACTTTGAAGTGGCCCAGTCTCCCCAGCGGAGAGAAGATCTCTGTCTATTCCTGTCTCTTTTGCTCACTCTTTCAAATAAATCTTAAAAAAAAAGCCGGCGCTGCGGTTCACTAGGCTAATCCTCCGCCTTGCGGCGCCGGCACACCGGGTTCTAGTCCCGGTCAGGGCTCCGGATTCTGTCCCGGTTGCCCCTCTTCCAGGCCAGCTCTCTGCTGTGGCCAGGGAGTGCAGTGGAGGATGGCCCAAGTGCTTGGGCCCTGCACCCCATGGGAGACCAGGAGAAGTAGCTGTCTCCTGCCATCGGATCAGTGCGGTGCGCCTGCCACAGCGCACCGGCCGCGGCAGCCATTGGAGGGTGAACCAACGGCAAAGGAAGACCTTTCTCTCTGTCTCTCTCTTTCTCACTGTCCACTCTGCCTGTCAAAAAATTTAAAAAAAAATTTAAAAAAAATAAAAAAAAAAAAGGCAATGGAGTTAATACATGTAGAGCATAGGGCACCTGGCACATAGGGCCCAATAAATATTTACCATTATTATTATAATGACAAAAGGAAAAAATAGGAAGTGGTTATTTCTGAGTAGTAGAATTACTGACTAGCTTTTTATTATTTTATATACGTGTATTTCCTGTGTACATATATTAGTTACGTAATATGAGTATTATAAAATCTTCAACACAGATTTTTCATGTTTATGTCTTTTTTAAAAGTATGAACTATTTCACTTGAAACATAAACAACAAATTTGGCTTTTTAATATCTGATCTGCTATTTCTCCCTTAATGTTGCTCTTTCCTTAAGGCATGGCCCCTGGACATGGGCACGGGCATGAACACGGTCATAGTCATGGAAAAATGGAACTTCCAGATTATAGACAATGGAAGATAGAAGGGACGCCATTAGAAATTGTCCAGGAGAAGCTGGCTGCACGGGGGCTGAGGGATCCATGGGGCCGGTAAGATGAATTAAGTAATTTAGATAGCATTTATCTTAGAGAATTAGTGTCTGTGTTCCTTTTCAACGTATTCTCTTTAAACAATCATGGGAAATGACTTTTAAATAAAGTTTTAAAAATTACCTTTATTGGAATATCATATATGGTAAAATTCACTCATTTTAAGTGTATAATTCCATTAGTTTTGACACATACACAATTATGTAACCCCACAGTCATGGTACGAAATACTTCCATTATCCCAAAAAGTCCTCTCATGGCCTTATGGCCCTTAGCAGTCAGTGTTCTTCGAGGCTCCTGGCAACCTTTGATCTACATTGTTGCTATAGTTTTGTCTTTTCTAAAATTTCATACAATTGGAATCATCCCTATATTGCTTTGTTGTCTTTTGTTCTGGCCTCTTTAACTTAACATAATGTTTTGACACTTAACATTTGTTGCAGCTATCCCTAATTCTTCCTTTTTAATGCTTTTTAATTTTAAATCCATTATATAGGTATACCTCATATTGTTTACCATTTACTAGTTTGTTTCTAGCTTTTGGCTATAATGAATAAAGCTGCTATAACCATTCAAGTACAAGTCTGTGTGAGCATATATTTTCATTTCTTTTGGGTAAATACCTAAGAATGGGATTTCTAGATCATATGATAAATGTATAGTTGATTATATAAAAGCTGTCAATCCAGGATAGGCATTTGGCCTAGTAATTAAGATGCTGGTTAAGATGCCCGTGTTCCAATCAGAGTACCTGGGTTCTGTATTGGCTGTAGCTCTGGCTCCTAATTCCAGCTTCCTACTAATGCAGACTTGGGAGGCAGTAGGTGATGGCTCAAGCAGAAAATCTAGCTTCTAAAATTCAGACTTCTGTGACAGGGAAAAGCTGTAAGCCTCTTGAATAGTAATAATAATGTCAAGTGTTACACCTTCCTCTGCCAAAATATCTCACACGTTAGCATGTTTAATAATAGCCCTGTAAGGCACAGAGTGATCGTCACTGAATAGAAGGAGTGAACCCTGACAGGTTAATTACTTGCCCACCCTGAAAGGTTACAATTCTAGGAAAAGCAGGAGAGCAAAGATTAATAGTCTTCTAACGTCATCTTTCCATGATGTAACGACCAGTATGGGCTGCGCCTAGGCAATCTGTGACAGAGGGGCTGGAGTGAATCTTGTATTTGACAATTCTGAAACATCCTGAGTAATAGCACTAGAAAATATGAAATCATCGAGGGTTTTTATTTTATACTTGAAACTTGAAAATATATTCTTTTTTTTTAAGATTTTATTTTTATTTGAGAGGTAGAGTTACAGACAGAGAAAGGGAGAGAAGGGTGTTCCATCTGCTGGTTCACTCCCCACATGGCCACAATGGCTGGGGCTGGGCAGATCCAAAGCCAGAAGCCAGGAGCTTCCTCGATGTCTCCCACATGAGTGCAGGTGCCCAAGCACTTGGACCATCCTCCACTGCTTTCCCAGGCTGCAAGCAGAGAGCTGGATCGGAAGAGGAGAGGCCAGGACACAAACCAAGCCCAAACAGGATACCAGGGCCACAAGCAGAGGCTCAACCTACTATGCCACAGCACCGACTCCAGGGAATATATTCTTTTTTTTTTTTTTTAAGATTTTATTTATTCATTTGAGATGTGGAGCTACAGACACAGAGAGGTCTTCCATCTGCTGGTTCACTCCCCAAATGGCAACAACTGCTGGAGCTGAGCTGATCCAGAGCCAGGAGCTTCTTCTGGGTCTCCCACATGGTTGCAGGGGCCCAAGCACCTGAGCCATCTTCCACTCCTTTCCCAGGCCAAAGGTAGAGAGCTAGATTTGGAAGAGGGGCAGCCAGGACACAAACCAGTGCCCTTAAGGGATGCCGGTGCCGCAGGCAGAGGCTTAGCCTACTATGCCACAGTGCTTGCCCCAGCAATATAGTCTTAATTAACCTTTGCCACAGTAAATCCTGTTGTGATCTATTTAGGTTATCTTCCTATAAGTTTGCATTTAAATGTGTTAGAAAGATGAAAAATTAGATTTATTTTACTCAGTGAATGTGCACAGCTTGTATGTAACTATAATTTTTCCTTTTTTCTCTTCTAGCAATGAAGCCTGGAGATACATGGGTGGCTTTGCACACAATGTTTCCTTTATTGGTGCATTACTGAAAGGATTCAAATGGGGATTTGCTGCATTTGTGGTAGCTGTGGGGGCTGAATATTACCTGGAGTCTCAGAATAAAGACAAGAAGCATCACTGAAGGTAGTGCCTGAAAGTCTCTTGGTGGCTTCCTAACTCGTATAAATATAAGATTCTTCACTGTAGCCTACTTGTATGTATGTTTATCCCCTAAAGAATACTGATAAGATTTAATAAAGTAAGAAGAACGTATGCTGGTCTGTTTTGTCATTCTTAAAAAAAAATTTGAAAAAAGTATCTCAAGCCATATCAAATTTTATTTGGAATACCTGGTGTGGGGTGGGTACTGTCAGCAGTGCATTCTGCAGACAGCTTGCACATATTTAACAAATGTATATGCTCTAACGTTCTTAAATGGGACTTGGCCTTGTTGTTTTTCCCACTCTCTAAAGGTGGTTTAGATGGACCTAGATTGTATTGTCAGATATTTGCTGCCTACTTCTCATTGACGTATTTGTAGGTCATTTTCATTTTTCTATGTGATGGTATATTTTAAGCTTGCTTTAATCCTCATTTTTCCCATATTGTGACAAGCTTGGTGTTTTTTTCCTTCTGTGTTTCTAATGATAAACTAGACAATATCTCCATATTGTTTATTTTTAAAGCTTTATTTATTTATTTGAAAGTCAGAGTTACACAGAGAGAGAAGGAGAGGCAGAGAGAGAGAGAGAGATCTTCCATCCACTGGTCCACTCCCCAATTGGCCGCAATGGCCGGAGCTGCGCCAATCTGAAACCAGGAGCCAGGAGCTTCTTCCGGGTCTCTCAGACAGGTGCAGGGGCCCAAGGACTTGGGCTATCTTCCAGTGCTTTTCCAGACCATAGCAGAGAGCTGGATCAGAAGTGGAGAAGCTGGGACTCAAACTGGCACCCAAATGGCATGCCGGCACTGCCAGCAGTGGCTTTACCTGCTACACCATAATGCAGGCCCCATCCATATCATTTTTAAATGGACTCATTTTCTTTCTTTCTTTTTTTGTTTTTATAAAGGTCTATTTATTTATTTGAGAAGCAGAGTTACAGACACAGAGAGGGCGAGGCATTCCTCAAATGGCCACCATTGCTGGTGCTTGGCCAATCAGAAGCTAGGAGCGAGGAGCTTCTTCCAGGTCTTCCACGTGGGTGTAGCACTTGGCCATCATCCACTGCTTTCCCAGACTATTAGAAGGAAGCTGGATCAGTAGTAGAGCAGCCAGGACTTGAACCGGCACCCATATGGGATGCTGGTGCCACAGGCCTTGGATTAGCCTACTATGCCACAGTGAACTCATTTTCTAACATGGCAGTCACCCAGATGGGAGGTACACATCTCAGTGGTGTACAAGTTCATCCATTATGATGAGAAGAGAAGCATTTAAACTCCTGTTTAATGAAAATTAAGTTTTTAAATGTTTTTAGATTTGCAGTGGAATTTTTCTCTCACATAATGGATACCAAGTAGTCATGTAGAATTTGGGCTAAGTAAGGTATCCTGAGGGGAAAGTGAGGGCTCTTGCCACCAGAAGAGAGAATAAAAGGACTTTCTATCAGATAGCTACTGGCATACTTCATATGTGCTCCGTTTGTGGAGTTTCTTATCTACACGTTTAAATTCATCTTCATGAAGTAGGAAAGTGGCTCAAAAAGATTTTTGCAAAGAAATTGCCAGCTGAAGCTAATACCAATAATGCAGGAACAAGCACACAAGAAGACAATGGCTGAGCTATAAACTCTTCACCAGTTATGTTGGTCTAATAATGGGAAAAAACAACAGTAAAAAAAAAAAGTCAGAAATATGGACTTATACTCACTATTAACTAGTACAGTGAATCTTACCCATGATCTGCATATAGTCATGATTAGCAAGACATTTTAAAACATGTTTAATCTTAGTCTTGCCTTTGTTACCTTCTCTCTCTCTCTTTTTTTTTTTTTTTTAATTTTTTGCCAGGCAGAGATAGTGAGAGAGAGAGAGACAGAGAGTTATAGACCAACAGAGACAGACAGAAAGGTCTTCTTCTGTTGGTTCACTCCTCTAATGGCCTCTATGGCTGGCGCTGCGCCAATCCGATCCGAAGCCAGGAGCCAGGTACTTCCTCCGGTCTCATATGAGTGCAGGGACCCAAGCACTTGGGCCATCCTCCTCTACCCTCCCGAGCCACAGCAGAGAGCTGGACTGGAAGAGGAGCAACCGGGACTAGAACCTGGGGTGCTGGTGCTGCAAGCGGAGGATTAGCCAAGTGAGCCACTGCGCTGGCCTCTCTCTCTTTTTCTTTTTTTTTTTTTTTAAGATTTTATTTATTCATTTGACAGGTAGAGTTACAGACAATGAGAGGGTGAGACAGAGAGAAAGGTCTTCCTTCTGTTGGTTCACTCCCCAGATGGCCACAATGGCTGGAGCTGCGCCAATCTGAAGCCAGGAGCTTCTTCCAGGTCTCCCAGACGGGTGCAGGGGCCCAAGCACTTGGGCCATCCTCCATTGCTATCCCAGGCCATAGCAGAGAGCTGGATTGGAAGAGGAGCAGCCGGGACTAGAACTGGTGCCCATATGGGATGCCAGCGCCGCAGGCAGAGGATTAACCTACTGTGCCACAGCGCTGACCCCTCTCTTAGTACTTTAAGATTTACTTTTTAAATTTTATTTAAATTATACAAGTTTCATGTATTTCATATATACATATTTAGGAACATAGGATATTTATCACCCTGCCCTCCCTCCTGCCCACTCTGCAACCATTCTTTCTCCTCCCTCTACTATTCCCACTCTTAATTTTTATGAAGATCTACTTTCAGTTTACTTAATGATCGTAAAGTTAACCCTATACTAAGTAAAAAAGTTCAACAAATAGTATGAAGTGAAAAAAAAAAAACACTTTCTCATCAGAAGAGACAAGGGAATATTTATTTGAGAGGCAGAGTAACAGAAAGGTCTTCCATCTACTGGTTCACTCCCCAAATGGCCTCAACAGCTGGAGCTGGGCTGATCTAGAACCAGAAACCAGAAGTTCTTTGCATCTCCCACATGGGTGTAGGGGCCCAAAGCACTTGGGCCATCTTCCACTGCTTTCCCAGGCCATTAGCAGGGAGCTAGATCAGAAGTAGAGCTGCAGGGACTCGAACTGCAGGCCACGCAGAAGCTTAACCTACTATGCCACAGCACCAGCATGAACTCCTGGCTCTTGGTTTTGGATTGGCCCAGCTCTGGCCATTACAGCCATTTGGGAAGTGAACCAGAAGATGGAAGACTTTTCTGTGTCTCTCCCTCTCTCTGTAATTCCACCTCTCAAGTAAATAAATAAAATCTTTTTTAAAAATTTTATTTACAAGAGAGCACAACCACACCCATCCATTAATTTTTTTTCTCCAAATGCTGTAATCGCCAGGACTGGGCCCTATTGAAACTAGGAGCTAGGAACTCAATCCTGGTCTCCCTGGTGGGTAACAGAAGTCTAGTTGCTAAAGTCATCACCACTGCCTCCTGAGGTGTACGTTGGCAGAAGGCTAGAATGAGGAGGAGGAGCCAGGAACTAAATACAGGCACTCTGATACGGAATATGGATGTTTTAACCAGCATCTTAATTGCTATGCCAAACACCTGCCCCCCCAAATGGCTGCAATGGCTAGGGCCAGGCCACACTGAAACCAGGAGCCATGAGCTTCTCCCCAGTCTCCCACATAGGTGCAGGGGCCTAAGTACTTGGGCCACCTTTCACTGCTTTTCCTAGGCCATTAGCAGGAAGCTGGATCAGAAGTGGAAGACCCAGGACCTATATGGGATGCTGGTGCTACAGGTGGTGGCTTAGTCCACTATGCCATGTGCCACTCCCCCCGACCCCAAAGTCTTTTTTAAAGTATAATTTGTTATGTACAATCAGTTTAGTTTAACAGCAAAAATTGTTATTTCAAGATGGCCTCTAACTCATTTGACAGGTCACATTAGTTTCAAATATGATTTAATCCTCACTGGCTCTCAGATTCTCCAAATCTAAAAGCCATGCTGGGGCCAGCACTGTGGTGTAGTGGATAAAGCTGCCGCCTGCTGTGCCAGCGTCCCATATGGGTGCTGGGTCAAGTCCCAACTGCTCCACTTTCGATCCAGCTCTCTGCTATGGCCTGGGAAAGTAGTAGAAGATGGCCCAAGGGGGCCCCTGCATCCACGTGGGAGACCTGGAAGATGCTCCTGGCTCCTGGCTTTGGATTGGCACAGCTCAGGCCATTGTGGCCAACTGGGGAGTGAACCAGCGGATGGACGACCTTTCTCTCTCTCTCTCTCTGCCTCTGAACTTTCTGTGTAACTCTGACTTTCAAATAAATAAATAAATCTTTTTTTTTTTTTTTTTTTTACAAAAAAAGCCATGCTAATGAGAATGAGAGCTGGTTTACCTCAGTATCAGTTTAGGGGATAAAAAGGAATTTTCTTTACTTTTGTTTTTGCTTGTTTTGTAGTGGGCCAGAAAATCAGCTTCAGAAACAGACTAGAAGACCCCTATGGGAATCATACTCATATGTCTTTGATTCTACCAGAAAGAATCTACTGCAAGGAGGAACTTCAATATTGTATACTATGTTGTACACATAAATATGTTTTATTTGCACAAATACAATAAACTATCCAAAATGCAGTTTCGTTTAAATTTTCCAAAATTCAATTTCATTTAAATTATTAGGTCCAGCGCTGTGGCTCAGCAGGTTAACGCCCTGGCCTGAAGCGCCGGCATCCCATATGGGCTCCAGTTCTAGTCCCTAGTCCCGGATGCTCCTCTTCCAATCCAGCTCTCTGCTGTGGCCTGGGAAAGCAGTAGAAGATGGTCCAAGTATTGGGCCCCTGTACCCATGTGGGTGACCTGGAAAGAAGCTCCTGGCTCCTGGCTTAGGATCGGCGCAGCTCCGTTGCGGTCAATTGGTGAGTGAACCATCGGATGGAAGACCTCTCTCTCTCTCTCTCTCTCTCTCTCTCTCTCTCTGCCTCTCTTCTCTCTCTGTAACTCTGACTTTCAAATAAAATAAATAAATCTTTTAAAATGATTAAATTATCAGTACCATATATTAGAATGAATTACCTTTGATACATATAAACAGTCTAAAACATGGCTTTAGCAGTTGAAAAAAAGACAAAATACCCATGTTTCAAAATCTGTATTTTTTTATTTAATCTTAAATGCAGCATAATGTAAGGACACTTGAAATACAGCCATACATTTTAAAACTAATTGGAAAGAGTTTTTGGTTATTGCTAAAAACTTATGTTTCTGAAAATTTATTATAAAGTAAGAACCTTTTGTACCCTTAGGATATAACTCAGAAGATTTTGTGTCATTTGGGAATGTCACATATTTTCATTTTGTCTTCTAAAACTAAAAGGTTAGGGGCCAGTGTTGTGGCACAGTGGGTTAAGTTGCTGCCTGTAACATTGGCACCTGTATGAGTCTTGGCTGCTCCACTTCTGATCCAGCTCCCACTAACATTCCTGGGAAAGCAATGGAAGATGGCCCAAGTACTTGAGTTTTTGCTACCCATGTGGGAGAACCAATAGAGTTCCTGGCTCCTGGTTTCCACCTGGCCCATCCTAGGCTGTTACAGCCATTTAGAGAATAAACCTATGAATGGAAAATCTGTCTCTGTAACTCTGCCTTTCAATTAACACATCTTAAAAAAAAAAAAAAAACGGAAAGGATAATTCTTAGTCAAAGCACATTATGGCTGCAAAGAAATGTTTTGCTTTTAGATTTTTACCGATTATAGTATTTATAAATTATTAATTAAATCTCTTTAAAGTACTCATGTGAATGTTAAATCTACTCTCATTTTAATTACCCAACTTCCCAAGCCAAATTTGGAAATAATAACAGCATTTAACACCTCTTTCTGCTGATTTGGTAATTAAGCAAAGCATCTGTCTAAATTTACTTTAATATTTTAAATACCTTGATCAGATATTTTACCTTATTATAGAATAAAAAACAGATTTTTTTAAAAAGATCTTTGCATTATACATTTAAATGAGTTGAACTTTTAAGTGAATGTTTTGTCATTACAGCTCTTATTGTGTCATATGCATGATAGATTTTATTTCATTTATTCTCTTGCTTCAAAATTTCCATGGGAAATCCTAACTGTTCAGGGACACAGTACTGATGGCCAACTCTGTGGTTCACGGTAACCATAGCAATAAATGTACTAAAAATAAAGAATGCCTTTTGGGCACAGATGGTATCATCTTACTCAGCAGGAATCAGGTTCACAGGCAGTGGTATCACCTGGACCTGGGAATCCTACGTGACAGTAACTTGATACAACATTAAGCATCTAATACAGATATAAAAACTTAACAATTTTATCTTATATTCAGATAAGACTTTCTAGTGAAACTAGAAACAAACTACATCTGTTGATGTTAAATAATTTCCAAGAAGGAAACATCAAGTTCCTATATTTAACCAATATGGGGATTTAACTCAAGATACTATTCTCTTTAATTCACGACCTATTAATGATATCACAGAAGGCCTGTGGTGATGGTGACTTGGCACAGGTTCTATAACTGGAAGGTACTTTCTCCATCCCATGGCAAGGATGTTAAATCTTAGCTCTGCCTAAGCATTCTGACAGCTGCTATTAACTTTCCCATTGATGTGTTGATGATAAAACACCATCAAAGGTCAAAAACAATTTATGCATAATGCAACCAGTTACCCCATGGCCTTTGCATGTAATAGATATTGTTCTTTTTTGTTGGTTTGGCTTCTTTTGTCAAAGTTACAAGAACAGAAGCCCTGCACATGCAAATAATAGAGCATGCTGACCCAACCTTCCTCCAATGTCAAGTCAAGGGTGCTCCATCCAAGTGTAACCAGAACAAAGGCAGAACTCTGCACCACTTTCTCTGAATTTTGCTCAGTTGCTTAACAAATATCTATTGAGCACCTCCTATGTACCGGTGATATCCATGGACTAAAGGTACATCAGAAACAAAACAAATTCTTCTCCTTGTGCTTACATTCCAGGGCAGGATTGTTATTTATTTTTCTTGAAGCTGACTGACAGTGGGGATTCTCACTACCTGGAAGGCACCAGAGACATATTACGAACCACACACTTTTTTTCCAGAAACATAAATCTGAAATCATAGTTTAAATTAGTAACATCTGTGTCTTGATAATTTTTTTCCCTCTATTAGTAAATTGCACAAGATATTTTACCCTCCTAATAAAACATATCTTGCCTTATTTTATAACTCAGAAACTGTTTTAGTTATTCTTCTCTATCAGATTATAAATCTTGAAAATCTTGTCTTATTTATCCTCTTATCTTTCACCAATGCCTTGCACATGGTAAATGTTCAACAGATGATTTACTGGGCTCAACTCCATTTTTTTTTAAAGATTTATTTTATTTATTTGAAAGAGTTACACAGAAAGATAAGGAGATACAGAGAGGTTCACTCCCCAACTGGCCGCAAAGGCCAAAGCAGCACCAATCCGAAGCCAGGAGCCAGGAGCTTCTTCTGGGTCTCCCACGCGGGTGCAGGGGCCCAAGGACTTGGGCCATCTTCCACTGCTTTCTGAGGCCATAGCAGAGAGCTGGATCGGAAGTGGAGCAGCCGGGACTCGAACCGGCATCCATATGGGATGCTGGCACTGCAGGCAGTGGCTGTACCTGCTACGCCACAGCGCCAGCCCCTCTACTCCATTTTTAAATGAAGACTTTATCATATCATAGTAAGTATAATAAGTATAAATTCCCACATAAAGTACTTATATACAGTTATACTATTTTTCTTTCACAGTGTTTTGTGGAAAGTAATTTTATTTACTTTTTATTTTTAAATTTGTGTTTATGGGGGCTGTTAACTCCTTTTTCCTTGACCATATAGAATCAACTCTTTAAAAGTAATGAGCCACTGAAGAACAACAGCAGATTTTGAAAGTTTCATAATGTGTCACTTCTCTATCCTATATAAATCATTCTTTTCTTTTTAAGTCAGAAGTCTCCATCTTAGGGCCAGTGTTGTGGTGGTTAAGCCACTGCTTCCGAAGCCAGCATCCCATATTGCAGCGCCAGTTCAAGTCCTGGCTGCTCCACCTCCAACCCAGCTCCCTGCTAATGTGCCTGTCTAACTCTATCTGTCAAATAAAATAAATAAATAAATAAATAATTTTTTTTGACAGGCAGAGTTAGAGAGAGACAGAGAGAAAGGTCTTCCTTCCATTGGTTCACCCCCCCAAATGGCCACTACGGCTGGCGTGCTGTGCCGATCCGAAGCCAGGAGCCAGGAGCTTCCTCCTGGTCTCTCATGCGGGTGCAGGGCTCAAGCACTTGGGCCATCCTCCACTGCCTTCCCGGGCCAAAGCAGAGAGCTAGACTGGAAGAGGAGCAACTGGGACAGAATCTGGCGCCCTGACTGGGACTAGAACCCGGGGTACCTGTGCCGCTAGGTGGAGGATTAGCCTAGAGAGCCACAGCGCCGGCCTTAAATAAATAAATCTTAAAAAAAAAAAAAAAAAAAAAAAAAAAAAAAAAAAAAAAAAAAAAAACACATTGAAGCAAGCAGTTTGAAAAATTCAAAAATACATAATCTGTACCAATGCAAAATATACCCAAAAACACTTTTTTCAACCTTACTTTAAAAATGCCTGATGGGGCCAGCGCTGTGGCGTAGTGGACTAAGTCTCTGCCTATGGTGCTGGTATCCCATATGGGTGCCAGTTCATATCCCCACTGCTCTCCTGATCCAGCTCTCTGCTATGGCCTCGGAAAGCAGTGGAAGATGGCCCAAGTGCTTGGGCCCCTGCACCCACGTGGGAGACCCAGAAGAAGCTCTTGTCTCCTGGCTTCAGATCAACCTAGCTCCAGTCTTTGTGGCGATTTGGGGAGGGAACCAGCAGATGGAATACCTTTCTCTTTGTCTCTCCCTCTCTCTGTAATTCTACATCTCAAATAATAAAATAAATAAAAATTTTTAAAATGCCTAATCACAGAGTATTACTGTTAACAGTTCTGTTTATTAATGCTCAATTTTGATTGCGGCAATGAGGTTACAGGTCCTTCTCAGGAGTTTTATTTCTTGTGTGGGCACTAATTTAAATTCAAGCTCCAAATGTATATAACAAATACAATTGAAATTCTCAACCTTTAACTTGATCAAACTTTCATAGCACCCAGGTTGATTCCAGCATTATCTAGATTTCAGACACATGGTCAGAAAATTTAGGTTATTTCTGAAAATGTTTTGCAGAAAAAGTGGTGGTGGTGAGGCCAGCATTGTGGCACAATAGGTTAAGCCACTGCCTGTGATGCCAGCATCCAGTATGGACGCTGGTTTGTGTCCCAGTTGCTCTATTTGCATTACAACTCCCTGCTAATGCACCTGAGAAAGCAGCAGAGTATGGCCCAAGTTCTTGAGCACTTACATCATGTAAGAGACCCAGATGGAGTTACTGGCTCCTGACTTTGGCCTGTCCAGGCCCTGACCGTAGCAGCCTGGGAAGATCTCTCTCCTCTCACTGCACCCACCCCTTATCTCCGTAATTCCACCTTTCAAATAAATAAATAAATAAATAAAAAGTGATGGGAATTATGGTTTTCCTATCTAGTATATAAGTCTTAAGGTCTGGACATAGGGCATTTACCAAATCATATCTAGAGAAAGTGCTGTGAGCCAATGCCAGGAAACCCATGCAAATGGGTTATGCAAGTAAAATTGTGCAAGGGCATGAGCATAGATTAGAATTCAAGGTGATCACTAAGCCAGGCAGGAAAAGAAAAAATGGAGCAACACAGGACAGCAAGTGACAGCTGATGACAGGCACTATTGTTTATCTATCGATATATATTATATAATATATATATTAGATAGATAGATAGATAGATAGATAGATAGATAGATAAATCTATAGTGCTAGATCTCACCTGTTAGGGATGGTCTGGTCATTTAAAGACTCTGGATTGAAAAGGATACTAAACTTCATATGCTAGCAAAATTCTAGAGTTGCTATGTCTTTAGTTTTCCAAAGGAAAGTTAAAAGACACTGAAAGGTCAGCCATCTCCATGGACATGTCACTGGTTTTAAGCAAATTGATTACCACATTTGTTGGCACAGTTTTATTTGCTTCTTATACTTGGTATTCTTTGAACTTCTTTGATTAATAGCCTTTATCTAATTTGTAATTGTTAAGCTGTTATTCATCCAAGTAGTTTTTTCTTCTTCTATCCCCAATATTCTTATCCAGGGACTCCAATAACACATAGATTAGGCTGCTTAAATTTGTGTTATGGCTTCCCTGATACTCTGGGTTTATTTTTTTTTTCTTTCAGCCTTTTTTATCTCTGTGTTTCATTTGGTATATTTCTATTGATGTGTCTTCAGATTCACTAATCTTTTCTGCAGTATCTAATTGGTAACATCATGCAATGTTATTTTTCATCTCAAACATTGTAGCTTACATCTAGAGGTGTTTTTTTTTTAAGATTTATTAATTTTTTGAGAGGCAGAGTTACAGAGAGAAGGAGAGACACAGAGAGAGGTCTTCCATTGTTGGTTCTACTCCTCAAATGGCTGCAGTGGCCAGAGCTAGGCCAATCCAAAGCCAGGAGCCAAGAGCTTCTTCTGAGTCTCTCACAGAGGTACAGGGGCCCAAGGACTTGGACCATCTTTCACTGTTTTCCCAGGCACATTAGCAAGGGAGCTGGATGGGAAGTGAAGCAGCCAGGACTTGAACCAGTGCCCATATGGGAAGCTGGCACCACAGACTGAGGTTTAACTTACTACACCATAGTGCCAGCTCCACATGTAGAGTTTAAATGTGCATCTTATATCTTCCATGTCTCAACATGTTCCGTCTCTATCTTATTGAACATGTGAGATATGTTTATGGTATCTGTTTTAACATTCCTATCTTCTGAATCTATTACCTGTGATATTTCTGCATCTAATTCTAATGACTGACTGTTGTGCGCATTATGGATCCTACTTCCTGGATCTTTGCAGTTTGGTTGCTTTTATTATTAAATGACAAACATTGTAAACTTTACTTTGTTGGGTGCAGAATATTTTTGCATTCCTATAAATATTTTTGAGCTCTGTTCTGAGATATAGTTAAATTAATCATAGAGTTTGATCCTTTTGATGCTTGCTTTCATACTTTGTTGTATGCAGTCAGATTAGCCTTTAGCATGGGGCTAATTTTTCCCCATTAATTTTCCCTCACTACTAAGTGACCTATGAATGTAAAATTTTCCACTCTGTGTGATATGAACTTGAACCATTCTTGTCCTTGTGTGAACTTTGAGGATTGGTTCCTCTGCTCCATTAAGATAGTTCTTTCCCTAGACTTGGGTAGTTATTTTACTCATATGCACTTACTCAGCTGAACACATGAGAGTGACTCAGATTCCTAGAGCTGTCTGTGCTACTCTCTCTCCTCTGGTACTTTGCCCTGAGAACTGTAGCCTCCCTGAACCCTGTATCCACCAATGAAACTGACTACCAGGTTCTTCTTGAGCTCTTCCTCCTTTGCCATGACCTGGAAACTCTTTCCAGGCAGCAAACTAGGGTAATCATAGGATCACCTCTCTCAGGGATCACTGTCCTACTCTACCTGATGTCTAGAGACTGAAAACTGTCATTGCAATACATTTTGTCTGATTTTTTTTTTTTTTTAGTTGTTTCTGGCTGGAAGGGCTTCTAGTCCCTGTGACTCCAGCTTGCCAGAGCAGAGTCTACGAAGTCAATACAACCATCAGTGCTAGCATCCAAGCTTCTGCACATCCTGCAATTTACCTGATGTTTTATTTTCAAATATTCAGGCCTAGAAACTTGATCCATCCATTCACCCATCAAGGAGTTCAGCACTCTAAAATCTGCCCCTTTTCTATATTATGGAGCTGTTCTTGGGAAGCAACTACCAAACCAAAGACTATCTTTTCCCAACCCCACTACAGCACGCACCATAGTGTGGTCACATGTCTAATTTTCACCAGTGGGATGTGAGTGGGGGGTGAGGGGTTTCATTTTCAGGACAAAGCTTTCAAGAAGTGGGTTGCCTTTTCCACATCCGTGCCCTTCCGCTGGCTGAGTGCTGAGGATAACAAATACTCTGTCTATATCCTAGAACCTCTTGGAGGGCAGAATTAGTCTTGTTCTTGGGACACCCTCAGCATTCAGAGGGACATCTGGCACATTGTATGTGCTCAGTGAACAGCTATTGGATATATGCATGAGCTAGACTAGGTACTCATAGATAAATGTCCAAAATATATATACAAATACTATATATATACAAAATAAATATACAAAGCAATTTTCCAAACTGATTTCTTAATCTAGCAAGGACTGTAAAAGTTCATAATAAGAAGTTGATGGCACAGGAATTTACTCTGCTGCATTTTAAACGTCTTAAACAATAAGAATTGCTTCATTCAAACCATCATCTCCTCTTACTTAATCTTGCAACCGCTCTTGGGCCCCAGGAGTTTTCAGACCCAGCCTTAGTCTCCAATCCTTCTTCCCCAATGATTCCAGTATGAAGTGTTCCTTTTATTCTTGTCTTTAGCCTATAAATATAGTTTTAAATCCTTTTTTTATAATTGATTTGTTCTTACCACAGAAAACTATTATTATGTTTTTAAAAGCATTATTATACATGAACAATAATCAAAGATAATATTTTCCCAGTTATTTGGTGTCATCATCTAAGTGAATCTTCCAGGTAACTCAATTCTAAAGAACATTAAAACCTTTTAAAATATTTGAACCATCTTGCATAAACAGCCTTCTCACATGCACTAATATTTCTCTTCCCCTTGAAACAGCATGCATGAAACATCCATTAACCTTTTTCTGACTCAGGCTGTGATTAAAGCATCTGTTATTGCACTGGTCCATGGTATAGAGATGCCCAGAAACTAGATGACTCCAGATGCTTTTTCTGTCATTTTCATCATGTATTCTTTTGCTTCAACCACAACCAGCTGCCAATTCTTAATCCTGGTCCAGCTCCGGAAGCCCCTTTCCCATTTCTCATCTCCTAATAACATAGGAAGTCAGACAAATGAACTTGTTAGCATTTGTGATAAAAATAGCAAGACTCCAAGGATCTTATAAATAAGCTGAATTGATTTGGTGGCACCTTTTTTGTACACTCAAATGCCTTTTTTTCTTATTTCCTAGTTCTTGACTAGTTTGTTGGCTAAAATTATTCCCTAATAAACAAAGTGTTATATATATTATATATAATTATACATATAAGTCATAACATTGCATTACTCAATAAGAGTTTCACATCTGCATGTCCTCTTAGGAATTCTTTCGGAATAAGGACTGAAAGAATCCAGGACTCTCTTTACGTACCACTAACTGGCGCATAGTAGGCTCAGAAATGTTTGTTCAATAATAAATGAATAAATGGATATTATAGCATAGCTTCCTGGTATGATAGGATATTTTTTTTCTGCTGCTTTGCACTTAACCATGGGGAGAAAAGTTCAGGTGCCAGATATATTTTTGGAAACCACTTAATTACTAATTTCTGCACCTTGTTTTGCTTGTGAAATCTGATGATATGACTCTATGGTCAGCTTCTCCTGTGGAAACCTAGCGTATCAAAATTAGGTGGTTATTTTATCCTTCTCAAGAATTTGAACTTCCAGAACATCAGAGAAACCGAGACAGGATATGTGACCAGGAAGAGCAGACAGAATGTTTGCTGTGACAATGAAGTTTTGACTGCTCAAGCCACTGCGATATAAGGAAAAGCACTGGATAAATCATTGGGAGGCCTGGGATCTTGTCTCTAGTTCTGCCACTACATAATTGTGAGACTTCTCATTGTATTTACTTGCGTTAAGCCTCAGTTATTCATCTGGGCTGGGAGGACAGGGGCAGGAGGCAGAGAGAACATGTTTGGACTCATTCATTGTTCTGAATCTTGGCTGCACATTGAAATCATCTTGGGAGCTTTAAAAACTACTGACCCCTGAGTCCCAGTGTCAGAGATTCTGCTTTCATTAATCCGGGGTGGTATTTGGTCTTGGGGTTTTAAAGCTCCTCAGAGAGAGTCTTGTGTGCCGCCAAGTTGATAACCACGGAATCTGATGAAAACGTGAACATTTGTAGGTTCTCTATTGCGTGTGGAGAGAGAGGCTTAAGCAGTCTACCCTTGGGACCAGGAAACTGGGGACCCTGCCATGGCTCTGCTTTAACTCTTCTTGGGCTGTGCCCTTCCCCAAGGTAGAGAGAATGATCAGAGAGATGGGAGGAGTCCGTGAGACCAAGAGGACATGTTCACACAGAGACTCTCCCTTGAGAACCCTCTTTATACCCAAGACATGAAGTTCTTTGGGGACCCTGGGCCTCCTATCAATGCCTGCACTGGCCTTTTTCCAAAGTCCATACCCCAAGGGCAAACCATATGGCAAGAATGCATATCCCTACGCCCAAGGAGTGGCTGTTTATAGGGGATGTGAGTGCAGAATGAACTTGCAGACTGGACTATCCACAGAGGTGGGCACAGTCATTGTGTGAAGGCTGCTGGTGTCAGGGATGGAGCTGGTATGGGACATAGGGGGTTAAATGCCTGGCCCTACTGTTCTGCCAAATGGGAGGGTCATGTGGGCTCCCACAGAGGACCAGAAAATCCCTCAGGCAAAGAGGTGCATGTGTTGGGCTAGAAGTCATATTGGAGTGTACTGAAATGGTAAGAACTGGGGGTGTGCAAAGTGAGTCTGCGTTAAGTCCATTATGATGGTTATATAACCACAGACGACTTTCACTTGGGATGGCGTGAGCTGGAGGTGCTCTAGAACAATAGTTTTCAAGTTAAGGATAGGCACCGATCTGTGTTGAAATTTTCCTCCGTGTATCAAAAAATAAAAAATGTCGATACAACATAGTCTTATATAAAGCTCAAGGTATTCAGGTTAAAGGGATTCTTATTTGGTTGCTGTTTGTATTTTTTATGTTTCCCTTTTATTTATTTATAGGGACAAAAGGTGTTATATATTCGTTTTGGGGTCACGTTGGCTTTTGCCCAAACAAGGCTTGGCAAACATACGCTCCAGTTCCAGTTCCTGTTTCACAAAATCCAGAAATCTAGGAAACTATGTTCCAATACAGAGGATTCAGTCTGGCTTTATTATTCAGATGCAGCCAGTGCCCCTGGAGTCAGCAGCATCTTCATTCCCAACATGGCCACCTCTTTAGCAAACAACAGGCAACAGCATTTTTTTGATTCATTAATTGTTCTCAATCTTACCGCACAAGATCCAGTTTCAAGCAGAAACTCCAAGCATTATTACTTGGCTGACAGTAAACTCTGAGTATTTCATTAGTTAGCTTACCTGAGCCTCAATTTTGCCATTAGCAAAGTGAGTATAATGTTTCTACCAGAGGAGTATATAATTGTATATCGAGTACATATTAAGGTATGTAAGATATAATAATAGCTGCCACTCACTACATGCCTACTTTCAAACAGTATATCCCATAATTAAAGTAGCTTTGTAGGCCCCAGGAGGGAATATGTGCATGAGAAACTCTCCCATGGAGCCTGTATCCCGAGCCATGGGGAAATAGCCCCATGTGTAGCTTCAGTAAAGCCACACACATGCTTTTGTGTCATTTAGCAATTTAGCAATTTTTTTCTTCCCATTTTATTATAAAAGTGTTCAGTCCTAAGCAAGGGAAGCCAGAGTGCCTGAATATTTACTTTGTGTGGGGAAAGAACTCCTTTGCTGTGTAGCAGCAGAGTGGAAGTAGGTCATCACAAGGACGGAGCAGCCGCAGCAGGATACAAGGATGCCACATCTGTGCTGAGGCTGGGCCTCCAGCTGTGTCCACAGCTCCCTCCAAGTCTGGGACGTTGCTGAGCCAGCTGGTGGCCTTCAGGCTCTGATGATTTTTCTCTCCTCTGACCTTGACTCCCTTTCTCTGCCAGGCTGTGTACTCAACATGTTCCCTTAATGCTTCGCAAAGGAAGACAACAGCTCTAACAGACCATGCAGTCTAGAGAAACACAGCTGGGGGTGTATGGTCATGCAAACAAAAGATTATTAAGTTCTGACCTATAAAAAGAAGATAGTCAAGGGTAGGAACAATATGTAAGCACAAGTAAAACTGAGTTCTGGGCCAGTGTTGTGGCACAGCAGATTAAGCTGCTACCTGCAGTGCGGGCATCCCATGAGTGCTGGTTCTCATCATGGCTGCTCTACTTCTGATCCAGTTCACTGATAATCAGCTAAGAAAGCAGTGAGCAATGGCCCAAGTACTTAGGGCTCCTGTCGCCCATGTAAGAGATACAGATGGAGCTTCAGACTCCTGGCTTTGGTCTAGCCCAGCCTTAGCTGTAGCAGCCATTTGGGGAATGAACCAGCAGATAGAAGATCTCTCTCTCTCTCTCTCTCTCTCTCTCTCTCTCTGTGTGTGTGTGTGTGTGTGTCTCACTTTCTCTCTAACTCCCTTTCAAATAAGTAAATAAATCTTCAAAAAAAAAATTAAGAAAAAGAAATTGAGGTCTCCAAAGAGGTTGAGCTGAAGTGATCAGTGTGGGAGGTAACTCAAGACAGAGTGGGTCCAAGAAGCAAAGGAAGAAAGGGTTTCAATGTGGGGAGGAGAGGACAAGAGTGTCTAGGATAAGGTGTTCCTCCTGGGTTAAGAGATCTCATCAACCTTTTCCCACTCCTGCCAGGCCTTTCCACTGCAGGTAGGAGGTAGAAGAGTGATCTATGCTAAACCAGATCAATTTGAAAAGAAAACTGAAAATATGACTATTAGAGTCTCTTCAGGAAATAGCTTAGCCAGGTCATCCACACAGATGCTCAGAACTTCCAACCTTCTTTTGTCAGCCTATTTGTTTTAAAGTCAATGTAATCACTGCATAATTTATATAAATAAATAGTGTCCATCTTAAGAATAACTCAGTGACTTTTTTTAAAAAAAGATTTATTTATTTGAGAAATAGAGTTACAGACAGTGATAGGAAAAGACAGAGAGAGGTCTTCCATCTGCTGGTTCACTCTCCAAATGGCCACAACAGCTGGAGCTTGGCCAATCCGAAGCCAGGAGCCAGGAGTTTCTTCCGGGTCTCCAACACAGTGCAGGGGCCCAAGCACTTGGGCCATCTTCCACTGCTCTCCCAGGCCATAGCAGAGAGCTGGACTGGAAGAGGAGCAGCCAGGTCTAGAACTGGCACCCATATGGGATGCTAGTGCCACAGGCCAAGGATTAACCTACTGCACCACAGCACCGACCCCAGATCAGTGACTTTTGACAAATATATATATTCCAACCACTCAATCGAGAGTAGAATTTCCATTACCTGACCAGCAATCACCAATGTACTTTCTGTCACTGTTTTGTCTGTTCTAGAATTTGTGTCTGAATCCTTTTATTCAGCACAATATTGTCAAATATTTTAGTATAAACACATTTCAGTATGTAATAACAATACTCAATCATAAAGCAAAATTGAAAGAATATTACATTGAGGGGCCAGCATTGTGGCATAGTGGGTTCAGCCATTGTCTGTAATGCCAGCATCCCATATGGGCACCGGTTCGAGTTCTGTCTGCTCCACTTCTAATCCAGCTCCCTAATAATGGCCTAAAAAAGCAGTGAAAGATGGCCCAAATATTTGGGCCCCTGACACCCAGGGAGGGTGTAGGAGGCCAGGATGAAGCTTCCTAGCTCCTAGTTTCCGTTTGGCCCAGCCCTGGCCATTGAGGCCATCTGGGGAGTAAACTAGCAGATGGAAGATCTACCTCTCTGTGTGTCTCTCCTTCTCTCTGTGTTTAAGTGTGACTATCAAATAAATAAATAAACCTTAAAAAAAAGAAGAATATTATAGGCCGGCACTGCGGCTCACTTGGCTAATCCTCCGCCTGTGGCGCCAGCACCCCGGGTTCTAGTCCCGGTTGGGGCACCGGATTCTGTCCCAGTTGCTCCTCTTCCAATCCAGCTCTCTGCTGTGGCCCAAGTGCTTGGGCCTTGCACCCACATGGGAGGCCAGGAGGAAGTGCCTGGCTCCTGGCTTCGGAATGGCACAGCACGCCGGCAGTAGCGGCCATTTGGGGAGTGAACCAACAGAAAAAGGAAGACCTTTCTCTCTGTCTTTCTCTCTCACTGTCTAACTCTGCCTGTCAAAAAAAAAAAAAAAAAAAGAATATTACAGTGAATATTCATATACTTGACAATGGATTCTACAGTAGATTTTACTAACTTGCTTGAACAGATCCATTTAGCCATTTATCAATACATCTTGATTTTAAAAAGATTTATTTACTTTAAAAGCAGGCCAAAACCAGGATCCTAAATCTCCATCCAGGTCTCCCATGTGGGTGGCAGGGTGCGAGCATTTGGGCTATCTCCCTCTGCCTTCCCAGGTGCCTTAACAGGGAGCTGGGTTGGAAGCAGAAAAGCTGGGACGTGAGCTGGTGCTCATGTGGGAAGTCAGCGTCGCAGGTGATGGCTTTACTTGCCATGCCAAAACGCTGCTTTGATCTGTCTCATTTTTTGAGACATTTTATAGATGGCCCCTAAATTCTTTGGCATACATTTCAAAGATATTTTTAATGTTGCATGAATCAGTTGTTTGCTCTCTTTGGCTGGTGAGCTGTATTCATGGATATTTCCAGATATTGGTTGCTGTGAGTCAGGTTGCCATGAACATTTGTGTAGATGTCTTTGTATGGATGTAAGTTCTCATGCAGTATGAGTAAGTACTTAGGAATGCTTTTGCAGGATCACATGGAAAGGGTATTCAAAAAGTTCATAGTGGGCAGGTGTTTAACTTAGTGGTTAAGATACTGATTAGAACACCCACGTCTCTATCAGAGTACCTGGGTTTGAATCTTGGCTTTGGCTTTCAATTCCAGCTTCTTTCTAATGCAAACCCTGAGAAGCAGCCATGATGGGTTCAAGTAAATGGGTTCCTATCACTCAGGAACCTGGATTGAGTTCCCTACTCCTGACTCCAGCCTGTCTTGGCCTTGGCGGTCACCTGCCTTTGGGGAGTGAATCAGCGGATGGGAGCTCTGTCTGTCTGTTGATCTGTCTTTCTTCCTGTCTCTCCCTCTCTCTCTGTCTCTCAATAAAAGTTCATGTGATATGTGTGTTATTAAAAGTTGATTCATGCAGGGCTGGTGCTGTGGCATAGTGGGTAAAACCACCGCCTGCAATGCTGGCATATAATATGGGTGCCAGTTCAAATCCCGGCTTCTCCACTTCTGATCCAGCTATCTGCTATGGCCTGGGAAGGCAGTAGAGAATGGCCTATGTCCTTGGGCCCCTGCACCCACGTGGGGGACCCAGAAGAAGCTTCAGGCTCCTGGCTTCAGATAGGCCCCGCTCTGGCCGTTGTGGCCATTTGGTAAGTGAACCAGTGGATGGAAGACCTCTCTCTCTCTCTCTCTCTCTCTCTCACTTTCTCACTCTGCCTCTCTGTAACTCTGCCTTTCAAATAAATAAATACATCTTTAAAAAAAAAAAAAAAGGAGAGAGATGCATGAATTTCAAAGTTTGTTTACATCAAAAGAAACTTATTTTTAATTCCATTTTACATGAACTTTTCAAAGCACTCTCATAACTTTTTACAAAAAATCCAAACTGTTCCCCAGGGTACTGTCCCACTTTACATTCCTGGCAGCCTTGTATTAGGGCTGCAATTGTTCCACACTCTCACTGACACTTGACTTCACTCTGGATTTTAGTCAATCTGATAGCCTTTCAATTTGCATTTCCCGGATAACTAATGATATTGAGAACATTTCACATGCTCATTGGCCGTTTGCATATCCTATTTTGTGATGTATCTGTTCAAATTTTAGTCCACTTTAAACATGAGTCATAACAACTGTGTTACTCAGTTGTAAACTGTCCTTACATATTCTAGTTCTGTGTCCATTGTGATGTGGGCATTTTCTCCTAGCTATGAATTGTCTTTTCATTTTGTTACCAGTGTTCTTTCAGAGAGCAGATTTTAAATGTTGGTAAAAATCAATTTATAAATGTTTTATTTTATGGCTAGTGCTTTTTTTGTGGGTTTTCCAAGAAATCTTGCCCCACCCTAAGGTTGAAGACTCTCTGTTCTCTTCTAAGAATTGTGTAGTACACAGCAGTGAAAATCAATGAACGATATCAACACATGACTGGAATATTGAGCAGGGAAAGGAAGACACAGAAGATGACAGTTCAATATAAAGTTCAAAACCAGTCAAGTCTAACCAAGCTACTGTTTAGAGATGCCTACGTAAGTGTTAACATTTATAAGGAAGGTTATGAAACTTATTAACTACAAAGTTAGGTAGTGATTACCTCTAGGGGGAGGAAGTGGGTTACGACCAGGGAGGGACACACAGAAGCCCATTGAGACACTTCCATTTTGTGTTTCGAGTGCTGATCACATGAATGATTGATTTGTAACCCTTCATTACATTCTGCATTCATGTTTTATGCACTTTTATGGATTCTTCTTTACTTCATGATCCTAAAAAATTCAATTTCAGTAGAATTCTTCACTCTTACATTAAAAAAAAGTTTGGATAGAAGGGTTGGAAGATAGAGAAAATGACCTGAAAATAAGACAAAAAGACAAAGTCACAGAAAATGTGTGAGAAAAAATACAAACCAAGTTCAGAAATCACAACATTTAAAACATGGGCAAAACAGGAAAGGACACATCACCAACTATAGTCTTTTAGAACAGAAGGAGGTGTGTTTCCAGATTAGTGGCCCTGTGGGCCCAGCCCAGTGAATGAATGTTGTGAATGCAAGGGACACATGCACAGCTTCACAGTACTGGGGACAAGGAGGAGATGATACATACTTCCAGAGAAGAGAGTGAGGAAAAAGCTCACTCATGAAAAAAAAAAAAAAGGAAACAAAGTGACTTTGGACAACTCAATAGCAAGTCCAATTGCTAGAAGACAAGGGAGGAAATGCTACTCACATTCTGAATAAAACTCATTTCTAATCTAGAATGTCTATGCCCAGAGTGAAGGTAACAAAGTCATTTGTAGACTCCAAGTTATCACTCATTCTCAGGAAGCTAATGTGGGGTGTTGCTGGACCATAAAGAGGTACTACACCAAGATAAAGTCATGGGGTCTAGGACATAGAAGATCTGCACAAAGGGAGACAAATGGAATTGTCAGGCTGATGATGGGGGAGGACCTCGGGAAGACAGCTGAGCACTCCCTGTAGAAGGAAACTTCTGTGCTTCCAGGTGGGAGCACACCGTAAGGCTCTGGAAGTGACTACTCCAAGAAACTGGAATTAATAATCAACCTACATGCCAATAAACTGAGATAAGATTTGGATAACTGACAATTAAAGATTCGATTTAACTTGAAAGCCAACAACCAAGAAGATTATTAACTTGAGGGGAAACTCAAAATTGTGCATGATAGGAAAGGTAATCAGAGGTTACTACATAACTTGACTGTGACTATTGTTTGCATGGTTATAATAGTGTAAGGACTAGAGGTTCATCTAATAACGATAGAAACACAATTTTTTAAAAATTCATTTGAGAAACATAGAGAGAAACAGAGAGAGAGAGAAAGAGAAAGGGAGAGAGAGATCATCTGCCTACTGGTTCACTCCCCAAATACCCATAACAGCTAGGGCTGTGCCAAGCAAAGCCAGGAGCCAGGGATTACATCCTGCTCTCCCACGAGGGTAGCAGGAACCCAAATACTTGAGCCATCACTTGCTGCCTCCTAGGGTGCACATTACCAGGAAGCTGGAATCAGGAGCAGAGCCAGGACTCAAGTCTAGGGATTCTGATAATTGAATTTGGACATCTTTACTGCTTGGCCAAATCTCTGCCTTCATTCATGATTTTTCTTATTTCTTATCATTTTTATTTTTTTTAGAGATTGGAGATGTTGTATCTTCATTCCTTTTTTTAAAGATTTATTTATTTATTTGAAAGTCAGAGTTACACAGAAAGTTGAGAGGTAGAGAGAAAGACAGGTCTTCCATCTGCTGGTTCACTCCCTAGATGGCCGCAATGGCCAGAGCTGGGCCTGTCCAAAGCCAGGAGCCAGGAGCTTCTTTTGGGTCTCCCACGCTGGTGCAGGGGCCCAAGCACTTGAGCCATCTTCCACTGCTTTCCCAGGCCACAGCAGAGAGCTGGATTGGAAGTGGAGCAGCCGACACTTGAACCAGCATGCATATGGGATGCTGGCACTGCAGGCAGTGGCTTTACCCGCTGTGCCACAACACTGACCCCTCTTACGCTTTTTTAAAAGTATTGATTTATTTATTTGAAATCCTTTTTTTAAAGTATTGATTTACTGATTTGAAAGGAAGAGTTACAGAGAGAGGGAGAGATAGAGGGAGAGACATTTTCCATCCACTGATTCATTCATCAAGAGGCCGCAACAGTCAGGTCTGGGGCAAGCCAAAGCCAGGAGCTGGGAACTCCATTTGGGTCTCCCATATGGGTTGCAAGGACCCAGACACTTGGGCCATCATCTGCTGCCTTCCCAGGTGCATTAGCAGGAAACGGAATCAGAAGTGGAGCAGCAGGGACTTGAATTGTCGCTCACATGGGACACCAGCATCACAGGTGGTGGCTTAACCCGCGGTGCCAAAATGCTACCCCCATTCATGATTTTGTTTAATATTTTATTTATTTATTTGAGAGGTAAAGTTACAGAGAGAGAGAGAGGGAGAGACAGGGAGAAAGGTCTTCCATCCATTGGTTCACTCCCCAAGTGGATGCAATGGCTGGAACTGGGCTGATCTGAAGCCAGGAGCCAGAAGCTTCTTCTGGGTCTCCCATGTGGGTGCAGAAGCCCAAGCACTTAGGCCATCTTCTACTGCTTTCTGAGGCCATAGCAGAGAGTTGGATTGGAAGAGAAACAGCTGGGACACAACCAGCGCCCATATGGGATGCTCGTGCTGTAGGCAGAGGTTTAGCCTACTATGCCACCGTGCCGCCTACCCCCATTCATGATTTTTAAAGGTTCCTTTCCCTTTCTTCCCTCCCATCTTCCCTTCCTAATAACCCCACTCTAAAGCCTTTATGTGGGGCAGGTAAAAATAAGCATCAGAGTGGCTGTCTGATGTGGAATACCAAAGCTAGAGCAGGTTGAGGAGTGTGTCTGTGTAGAAATAAATATAGGGGCCAGCACTGTGGTGTGGTGAGTGGAGCCGCTGCCTGCAGTGCAGGCATCCCATGTGGGCACCGGTTCAAGTCTCAGCTGCTCCTCTTCCGATCCTGCTCTCTGCTGTGGCCTGGGAAAATAGTAGAACATGGCCCAGGTTCTTGGACCCCTGCACCCATGTGAGAGATCCGGGGGAGACTCCTGGCTCCTGGCTTTGGTTTGGCCCATCTCTAGCCATTGTGGCCATCTGGGGTGTGAACCGGCAGATGGAAGACCTCTCTCTCTCTCTCTCTCTCTGCCTGCCTCTCTGTAACTCTGCCCTTCAAATAAGTAAACAAATATTTAAAAGAAAGAAAGAAATATAGAAGCAAGCACTGTGATGCAAAGGGTTATGCCACTGCTCGTGAGGCCTGCATTACACATTTAGTACCCATTTGAATTCCAGCTATACGGCCCAGATCCAGCTTCCTGGTAATGAGCCTGGAGAAGTAGCAGAGGATGATTCAAATACTTGGGTCCCTGCCACCCACAAAGGAGACCTGGATGGAATTCCTGGCCCTTGGTTTCTATCTGGCCCAATCTTGATTGTTGTGGGCATTTGGGAAGTGGACTAGCAGATGGAAGATCTCTCTCAGTCTGTCTCTCCCTCTCTCTTTGCCTTTCAAGTAAAAAAATGTTTTGCCTCCCAAAAGAAAAATAAATACAAATGTAAATTCATGCATTTGAGAGAGCTTTGGAGCAGTTACCCCCAATAACAATAAGCATATATAGCACCTAGATCTTGGATTCTAAATAGAAAATGCCTCACTAAAAGAAACCATAACTCCTTAAAGAAATGGTTCATTCTAGCACTGGGACAGAGAAAGGGTAATTTGTACATGGAATATGTGTGTTTGCTGGAAAGGAAAAAAGTACTCAAAGAATCAGAAAGACACATCAGAAGGACACAGAAGCCAACTGGGAGGGGCTCTGTTAGCCAAATATGGGACAAGCTGAGCATCAAAATACATAATGATTGACATAAATTTTCACTCATCAAATCAAGTAGGGAATCACTAGTCGGTGGTGATATAAATGGTTGCAGGTGCATGCCAGACTGTGCTCACGTAGAGCTCTTCCTGCTTAGCGCTTCCCTGTAGCTTCCTGTGTGGTGAGTTCTGCAGGTCGCAGAGCCTGTTGTGCCAGTGCCCACTGCTTCTGCCCCAGCACCAGGCAGAAACTGTGTGTGAGATTCATTTGGGCTCAGGGGCAGAGAGTTCTCCTTCTCAGAACATTGTCACTGGAAGATTTACAATTGAAGAATGCAACTAGAGAGTTGGCAGCTGACTACAATACTTAATGGACAACCCCAAATAGTCCAACAGAGTTCGCAGCACTTCACTCATCTAATGAGCTTTATGATGGAGTTGAAGATGGTTTTGGAAATTGCTTCAAGAACAGGCAAGAGCTCTATGCACTACCACCTTTCCTGCCTCCATTCTACTGCAACCTTATTAAAGAGAGAGGCAATCTCTCAGTTGGCAGAAACTTGTACATGAAGACGCTGGCTTCAGTACTGTCAATTTAAAAGCAGAAGGGGCTTCTGGTAAGAAGCACCTTATCACTGTCAAGTGGAAAGCCAAGTGCTCTGCAGAACCATCGGATTGTTTTGTGGATTCTCCTGTTTCATTTTCTTTTCCCTAGACACCAGAGAGCTCCTTAATAAGCACTCATAGTCAGATTTTGGCAGCCTTAGAATCACTGAAGGCTTTCTTGGGTGTTGTGGGTAAAATTGATGAGAAAATCTGTGTACCTGAGCCAGAAAAACCTATTCAGAGTGCTCCAGCATGCAGAATGGCATTAGACAATAATGCTCCCATGAATACAGAGGTAGACCCCAGACATCCTCTTATGCTTCCTGGGTGCTGCTTTCTTGGAGCTGACCGTGTGGGGAAAATTCTGCGAACAAAGCCAAGCAGAAACATACATTTAAGGAATCCAGAAAATTTTCCATGACAAACTTTGGAAGACATCTCAGAAATTGATTTTCAAGCTTGTGCTGCCCTGGAAAACATCTGATTTTACTATGCTTGTGGAATGTGTTATGTCTATCAACTTGATGGTGCCACTCCTGAACATATGTGCAACAGCTCCCAGTGTGGACCACCTTTCCATCAAATACTTGTGTGAGTGATTGAAAGGACTGCTCACCCCTAGACAGTCTTGACATAATATTTAGTGACTGTTCATATTATAGTAAGCCAAAGAGCTTGAACATACCTTGAGGAAACCCAGAAATAAGAATATAACATTTCTGTGATGAACTGGTGATTTTTTAAAAATTACTGAAAGGATTTTATTTAATATCTTTAGAGAAAATATAAAGCAAGACCTACTAACATTGCTATGGTTTGTACATTGTTTGTTCCCCCAGGGTTTGTGTGTTGGAATTTGGTCCCAAGGGTGGTAGTATTAGGAGGTGGCGTGCAACCAGTAAGGTGGTGCCTAGTGAGAGATCCTTAGATCAATTGGCTACATGCCCTTGAAAAGTTTAATGCTATTTCTCAGGGAGCCTCCATTAGTTCTCATTTGAGGATTGATTGAAGAGCCTGAGCCCAAGCTTCCCTCAGTCCGCTGAGATTTTGAGATGTGATCCTGTACTCCCCCACATGCCCTGTGATCTTGTAGGGCCTGCGCTGTGCCGTTTGCACATTTAGCCTCTAAAACTGTGAGACATTTAAGCCTTTTTGACTTCGTAAGTAATCTGCCTCAGGTCTTTTATTATAGTAACACAGTCTGACACAGAAAATCAAAAGGAAAAGTCTGATGAAGCCTTAATAATATGCGTCTGCCTTTGTCTCTTCACCAAGAGTAAACTGGGAAATTATAGGCTGAGTTCAACAGAGCTTTTTCTTTTTTTAATATTTATTTGAAAAGGCAGAGAGTTACAGAGAGGCAGAGACAGAGAGAGAGAGAAAGAGGTCCTCTGTTTACTGGTTCACTCCCCAAATGGCTGCAATGGCTGGAGCTGGGCTGATCCGAAGCCAGGAGCCAGGAGCTTCTTCCACGTCTTTGACGTGGGTGCAGAGGTCCAAGCACTTGGGCCATCTTCTACTGCTTCCCCCAGGCCATTGCAGAGAGCCAGAAACATATGAAATTGGAAGAGGATCAGAAGAGGCGCAGCTGGGACTTAAACCAGCACCCATATGGGATGCCAGCATTGCAGGTGGTGGCTTTATCTGTTATGCCACAGTGCCGGCCCCCAGAACTTTCTACATCTGTTATCTTCATACTGACCATAGAGATAAATGTATACCAAGATGGAGATGTTGGCTTGATGAATATATGTAGATTAATAAAATCTTGATGAAGTTCATAAAAATGAATTTGGCAGCTCCAAATAGCTAAATTTTTTGGAAACTATTGCGTTCAAAAGTTCTTGAGATGCATGATATTTTTGTCTTCTCCTTCTGCTTTTCTATAGAAAAAAATACATAGTTTGTTAAATTTGAGTTATCAAACTCTGTATTTTGTGCACTCTGTAAGAATGCTAAATAAGGGCTGGTGCCACGGCTCACTAGGCTAATCCTCCACCTGTGGCGCTGGCACCCTGGGTTCTAGTCCCAGTTGGGGTGCTGGATTTTGTCCCGGTTGCTCCTCTTCCAGTCCAGCTCTCTGCTGTGGCCCATGAGTGCAGTGGAGTACGGCCCAAGTGTTTGGGCCCTGCACCCACATGGGAGACCAGGAGGAAGCACCTGGTTCCTGGCTCCCGGCTGCGCTGGCCGTAACAGCCATTTGAGGGGTGAACCAATGGAAGGAAGATCTTTCTCTCTCTCTCTCTCTTTCTCTCTCTCTCTCTCACTGTCTAACTCTACCTGTCAAATAAAAAAAATTATACAGGGAAAAAGAATAATTTCAAATGGAGAAACTTGTCAGACATGGCAATAATAAAGTGAAAAATCAAAGTGAACATTATCAGTTTTGTGCCACCTGACAGGATAAAATAAGAAGAAGAAATTGCTCCTGTGATATTTTGCTTAAAATCTTATTTTGTCTGATATCAGCATAGCCACTCCAGCTTTCTTTTTTTTTCTTTTTGAAAAATTTATTTTATTTATTTGAAGGGCAGAGTTGCGGGAGGAGGGGAGGAGGAGAGAAAGAGAGAGAGAGAGATGTCTTCCACCTGCTGGTTCATTTCCCAGATGGCTGAAATGGCCAGGGGGATGGGTCAGGCCTTGTCCAGGAACCACAAACTTCATCCGGGTCCCCACATGGGTGCAGAGGCCCAAGGATTTGGGCCATCTTTGCCTGCTTTCTCAGAAGCATCTGCAGGGAGCTAGATTGGAAGTGTTGTAGCCAGGACTGATGCCTGTATGGGATGCTTTAACCATTATACCACAACACGGGTCCTATGAATTCCTAGATTCTAAATAACTTTCATCATGGTATATTTTCTGAATTTTATTTTCCTATTCATAATTGTTGTTAATATCTTACTGTGCCTCATTTATAAAATACTTTATCAAAGGTATGTGCATATAGGAAAAAACACAGTATATGTAAGATTGGGTACTCTGTGTATTCAGGCCTCCACTTGCAGTCTGAGAACACACACACAGACAGAGACACATGCACACACACACACCAGTAATGGGGAACTGCTGTAGTCACCTCTGTAACTCCTCTCCTGCTGTTCTAGTCCAAGGCTGTATCAGCATCTGCCTGGGAGAACCCTGGTACTCTCTCTGAAGTCTTCACGTCCATTTGTGCCCCTTCAAATGTGTTCCCCCAGGAACTGGACAGTGTCTTCCACATGCTAATATGATCCCAATGCCTCTACTCCATCTCTGTGTGTGTGTGTGTTTTAAGATTTATTTTAATTTGAGAGTCAGAATTACAGAGAGAGGGAGAAAGAGAGAGACATCTTCCATTTGCTGGTTCACTCCCCAGATGGCTGCAATGATCAGGGCTGGGCCAGGCCAAAACCAGGAGCCAAGAGCCTCATCCAGGTCTCCCATGTGGATGCAGAGGCCCCCCCCCCCCCCCCCCCGCTGCTTCCCCAAGTAGTTTAGCAGGGAGTTGGGTCAGAAGCGGAGCAGCCAATGGAGGAACCAGTGCCCATGTGGGATGCCTATGCTGCAGATGGCGGCTTTACTCGCTACGCCACAGTACTGGTTGTTCTACTCCATCTTTCACTTAAAATACTAAAGTCGGGCACCTTTACTCAAAATTTCAAGGGTTCTTGCTGTATATTTAGATCAGAATTCTAAATATCAGCTGCTTATAAATGAAACAGGCAACATGGTACAGTTTTCAGCCTGTATTCAGTGAGAGAAATACACAGGAAAGTGAGGGTTTTTTTTTTTTTTTTTTTTTTTTTTTAGGGGAAAAGAAGTCTAGAGTAGAAAGAAGTCTAGAAATTAAGTTGGGTTGATATCAGGCAGAGAGCAGGTAGGGAACCAGGTGGAGCAAGTGTGCAGTTAGGAGCAGCCACAGGTAATGTAGCGTGGGCAGAAAAGCAGAGAGCAGGCAGCCAGAGGCCACAAGCCCAAGGCTTAGTGAGGTGGAATAAGGCCATGCCAAGATGGCCGCTGGCAAGTGAGTGTCAGTTACTCAGGAATGGCTTTGAAACCCACCTGGCAATGGAGCCTGCCGGGCAACAGGCTGTGATTGGTTAGGGCATAGACCGCCCCTTGACCGGATTGGCTGCCTTGGCTATATAAGCTGTTGTACCAACTGAAATAAATGAGCCTTCGGGCTGCTCACCTCTGGCCCACTTTCACCCAACTCTCAGGGTCGTATGGTGACTTGCGCCTCTTGCCCCCACCACACTCCTCATCTCAGAACGAATCCATAGCAACAGCGTGGGACAACAAGGGGCCACTCCAGCTTTCTTTTGGTTGCTGTTTGCATGATACGTATTTCTCCATTCTTTAACTTTCATCCAATTTCTATTTTTTAATGTAAAGAATGCCTCCTATAAAGGCATACAATAGGAACATAGTTTTTGTTTGTTTGTTTGTTTGTTTGTTTAATGCTATATAGCAACCTCTGTCTTTGGATTATTTAATACCTTTTCATTTAATGTTATCATTGACTTAGTTGGATTTATTTATGCTATTTTACTTTCTGTTTTCTATGTTTCAGGTCTTTTCTGTCCCTCTAATCTGCCCTTCTGTGTTTTGGAATTGTTATTTTTGTCATTATTTAGTGTTTGCCCCAGATTTACCGTATACATATAATCAGAAGTAGGTTCAAGTTTATACTAGCTAGTTGCAGTTATTCCTGTATACCTGTATTCTCTCTTCTTTTCTTTTGTGGTATTTTACACAACATATTTAACATTAGTTAATGTTACACACCTAACAGGACATTGTTATAATTATTTCCTTACCATTTGTTCCCATTGTCTTAGTCAAATACAACTTTATTTCCACTCACTGCCTTTGTGCTATTATTGGAGGTTTCACATGTATTACATTCCTATATGTTACGGGCCCAACATTCCATTTTTTATACAATAAGTTAATAAGAGAAAATATTCACTTAAATTATCTTTTACAACTAGTTATAAAATTATCTCTCTGGTGCTTTTTGCTTTGTTTTGTTTGTGGATTTGAACTACTGCCTGGGATCATCTGCTTTCATCTGAAGAACTTCCTTACGTGTCCCTGTAAGACAGGTTTGCTAGCGTAACTTCTCTACTTTTTGCTCCCTTGGAAATGTTTTTATTCCACCTTCATGTTCATAAGACTGCTCTGCTGAGTAAAGGATTTTTGGTTGCAGCTTTTTCCTCTGGGAGGTTTGACTGCAATTTCCAGTGCTGCTGGTCCTTAATACTTTTACTGAGAAGTCATTGTTGACCTTACTGATGTTTACTGGTAATTAAGGAATTGTTCTCTTGCCCCTCTCCCCACCTGCCTTGTCTGACTTTGAACTTTTTCACTGTGATGTGTCTGTTGTGGATCTCGATGTGTTTACCTACTGGGACTTCGCCGAGCTTCCTGGGTGTGTAGCTTCCTGTTTCTCAATATATTTTTGAAGCTTACTGCCATTAATCCTTTGAATAGATTTTCCCCCCTTTGTCACCTTCCTCTCCTTCCAGTATCCTTATTTTATTGGTCCCACATTTCTCTGACACACTTTTCATTTTTCTATTCTTTCTTTCTGTTTCCCTTGGCTTTGTGTAGTCTCAATAGATTTATCTAAAAGTTAGTTTATTCTTTTTTCTACCAGTGCAGATTTCTTCTACTGTGGGGCCCCTAATGAAGTTATTTCAGTTACTATACTTTACAGTATTTCCAGAATTATGCTGTCCAGAATTTCTATTTGGTTTATTTTTATAATCTCTGCTGCTTTATTGATATTCTTTATTTGATGTAACATCAAATAGATATTATCATTGTAACTTCCTTTACTTTGGTTATACTTTTCTTTAGTTCTGTAAACATGTTTATAATGGCTACTTTGAATTCTTTCAAAATGATAAATCCAACATCCGGTCATTCTCACAGGTGGTTTCTGTGCTGGATTTCCCCTCGCCCCTGCTCCAGTGTGTGGGTCGTATTCTCTTGTCTCTGCGCGCCTCATAATCGTTTGTGAAAGCAGGGCACTGAACATAATGCACTGTAACAGCCCTCAGGACTGGTCTCTCCCCAGTTACTGTTACAGACTGTCCTGGTCTTCTGATGATTTGACTTAACACTTTTCTGGCTTTAGATATACAAAAGTGGTATGCATTTGAGAAGCAGCTGTACTTCAGATTTCGAATTTTGATCTGTTCCTAGGGTGGCAATATGGAGTACAATTCTCTATCATGATATTTTCAACAGTAGTAAGCCATATCTCCCACTAGACCACGGATCACAAGGGTATACTGCACTGGGTTGCTAAGCTGTGATGGTTGGTAGGTTAGATGTATTAAATCCATCTTGACTAATGATAGTTTCAACTTTTGGTGGGTTTGTAAGATAAAAACCCTATCATAAATTGAGAAGCATCTGTTTTTGCTTGTTTAGTGACTGCATTACCTGAGGCAAATTCACTGCATACCACCAGCACCACACACAGTTTTAGTTTTTTAAAGTTGTCACCTTGGATGGCAGTGGCTTCTGACAGAGCTCTCTTCCTCTGGTTCCCTGACCACCTCCAACTGTTAAACTCCGCTAACTGCTGGCTTTGTTCCTTTGTTTTTAACAGTACCCTGGATATAAGTAACTATATAAACAAATCCAATCAAATGTGTACTCCTTTGAAGGAACAGGTATTAGTTGTTTCATATTTTATTTGTTCTTATCCAAGAAGGGCTCCCCACCCAGCTGTATTTTTTAAATTATTTATTTATTTATTTTTTATTTATTTATTTGAAAGGCAAAGCAACAGAGACAGAGGGAAAGATGAATGGGAAAGAGAGAGAGAGAGAGTTCTTTCATCTGTTGGTTCACTCCCCAAATAGCTGTGTGGCAGGGCCCCAGGGACCAGTGTCATCCTCTGCTGCCTTCCCAGGCACACAGCAGACAGCTGGATCAGAAGTGGGCTAACCTGCAGTGCCATAATGCAGGCCCTGCTCCCAGCCATCTTCATCTCTGGCTCTTTCCTGCAAACCAGCCAGCCTACAGTTCAGCCTTTACAGTCCCCCCGGTGATAGCCACAGGGGACGGGTTCCCTGACTCCCTATGAGTATCACAATCTGCACATGCTCAAGTTCCTCTGTGAAACGACGCTGTGTTGGCATACAGCCTATGGACATGCCCCCATCATTTTAAAAGCATTTCTAGATCACTTGTAATAGCTAATCAATGTGCATGCTGTGCAAATGTATTATTCAGGGAATAATGACAAGGAAAAAAGTTTATGTATTCGGCACAGACATGATTTTTTTTTTAATTTTAATATTTTCAACCCATGGCTATTTGAATCCACAGATGTAGAATTCAAGGATATGGAGGGCCAATTTTATTCTGAACGTGTTTGGAACTGCCTATGATCACGACCTTTTGGGAACAGACTCCGAGCTGTTTCATTCAAGGATTCCTTAACGTCCCCCACATACACACACACACACACACACACACACCACTCAATCCCTGAGCCAAGACCCTGGGCCTGGGGACCCAGCTTCTCTGTGAGTCACATCTCTGCTCCTCGAGTCTAGGTGGACGAAGGGAAAGGGCTGGCTGCCCTGCCGCCTTCTGTCTTCACACAACTGCCGCCTGAGGAGCCGCAGCGAGGGTAGTCGGGCCCCATCCTTCTCGGCGCTCCTACCCAAGGCACAGCCTCTGTTCCATGAGTTGGGGCCGGATGGGAAGAGGGGCTCCCCATTTGTTAACTGCTCGGGGCGGGTGAGAGCCCTGACATCTTGCTTCTGACTGGGAGCCCCCGGGCCAGGGCCGGAAAGCTCTGTGTTCTGGAGTTTCTGAGCAGAGACGGGGAAGAGATCACCGCCTCTGGCTCTCTTACCAAAGAATTTTTGTAGATTTTTCGGAAGAGGTATTTCTTCACTGGCTGTTTAACCTCTGGGGCCGTATCCAGGCGCTTCGAATAGTTGTTTGCCTTCGTTCTAAACAGTTTTCATCCGTTTCCCTGGGGATGAATCAGCTGAGCTCTCCACGCAAGCTAACTCTCATTCCCTCACGCTTAAAACTGTTTCGAGAAAAGTTAGGAAATTTCCAAAAATTGCCAGAAACCGGTTTTTGGGAGCAGATTATAGCGTTAGCCCGCTCCGGTGGCTACTTCTTGTCCTAGCACGTCCGCAAAATGCCCTGACCTCGAATCGAGGACCAGCACCACCCAGCCCGGGCTGCACCGAGGACCCAGCCAGTCACCGCGCTGTCAACAGGAAGCAGCGGCCTCAGCTTCTCAGAAGAGCAGCCGCCCGGCAGGGACTCCGGGGCCGGTGAGTGGGGTCCCCGGGCCTAGCTCCGCTGCAGCCGGGTGTGAGACTTCGGGAGGGCGAGCCCAGACCGCGGCGCGCGAGTGGGCAGGGAAGCGCTGCGGGTCGTGATCGCCAGCCTCGCGACCGCCTGCGCGTTTTCGATTTCTTTGCCACCATCTTGCCGGGCCTTTTCGGGCGTCCGGGTTGGGCCAGCCGACAGGTCTCAGGGGCAGGCGAAGGGCCCCGGCACGGGATCTGCCGGAGGGAGCTGGGCGGGGGTGGGCCTCCAGGCAGGTGACGCAGTCCTGGGGAATTGCTTATCTTTGGTTTGCCCCTTGGGCACTCGGTTGGGCGGAGCGCCCCCGGCCCCCGCCCTCAGCCCCCCACCCCTTGCCCTACGCGCGGATTCCCGGGAGCCCGGCCCGGAGCGAGGCGAGCCGCGAGCACCCCTGCAGCCCACCAAGCCCTCGATGGGCCTGAGGGTTGCTCGGCTCCGGGGGCCGACGCAGCGCGCTCGCCAAAGTGGAGAGAGCGAGGATCTCTTCTGAGTTTAAGAACCTGCGCTTGCCTTTCCTTTGGCCCGGCTCTTTCCCAATTAGTCTGCCAAGTCGGCGGGGTGTTTCCCGGAGCGGTTTCCGGTATACTGGGGCAAGCTGCAGCGAGAGCTTGCCTCGGGAAAGTTGGGGATGTTTGGTAAGAATTTTTTCAAGCCTTAAAACCTGCTTCTGCCAGCCACCCTCCCCGCCCCCCCCCCCCTTTCAAAAGTACGGAGAAACCTAAGATGATTTCAAGAGGTTCTTGTCCACCTGTACCCAGACTTTTTATTTACTGGCGAGACAGAGAGTCAGACACACAAATATAGCACACATCCGTTGTTGGTTTTTAAAAATTTGATTGACACGTTCTGTTATTATTGAACCGTGCAATGCAACAGAACAAAGGCAACTGACATTCAGAGTTAGTGTTTGCTCCTGGGAGCAGGGAACAAGTTCAAGGACGCGGAAGTTGCCGTTTGAACCCTGGGCGTTAACGCAACGCCAAGCCGCTGGGCTCGCTTCTGTCCAGCCTTGGCACCGGGGCCCGGGATCTGCGGGGCTTGGTTTGCTTCAGATAAGAGATCACAGATGAGAGGAAAGGAATTTTTAGTCTTTTTTTTTTCTCCTGTCGGTTGGTTCCCCGAGAGCAGCTTACAAGAATGCCGCTGATCAAAACACTTGACCGAACTTCAAGATTAAAAAAAAAAAGGCCGGTTCGAAAGTGGATTTCTGAATGTGCTTGCCACCCATCTGGCCAACACTAGTTTTACTTACGGCGTTCGGGGTGCGTGTCCCGGAGGCTTTTTCTAGCCACGCTGTGCTTTCCGTTTCTGTTCGCGCCCGACATGTGCGCTTTCGTTGGCGCCGCGTAGCTTGCTTCCGGGGCTCAGCCACCTGCCCTGTCGCCAGTCTCGAGGCCCCGGGGTGTGAAACTGGCGGGGAAGTGTTTTGAGTATTGGCAGGATGCCTGGAGGAACAAGAAAAGGATATAAGTTGGCCCGCCCCGGTGGCGCCCACTCTGTCTTGGTGGCCTGTGGGTCGCCGCGGAGCTTCCCGGAACGCCACGTGGGTCCCTTGGCCACACCAGGGGGATTCGGCCACCCAGAGAGACACACGCGCTCGGCCACCAGCGAGTTTCGCCCTCGTCGGGGCGCGGCACTCCGGAGAGCCCAGTGCCAAATCCGGACTCCTCCTTCGAGCCGTGCGCCACCTGGAGGGCGGGCTTCGGAAGCAGGTGGAGGTTTCGAACCCGGGTCCGGCAGGCCGCCGGCTGAGGCGTGCAAAGCTCACCCCGAAGTTCCTCGTCTGGCCTGGACCACTTTCGAATTCCGGTTTGCCCCAGCCGCGGATGCGAGGCCGGGGCTTCGCTGTCGGCGGCGGACCGGCGTGAGTAGCACCGAGAACCCTGCCACCCCCGCCGCTCACACCCTTTCCCGCAGGATGGCGTCTCCCTGGGCTCCGGGAACGTCGCGGGCGCTGTCCCCCAACTGGGCAGTAAAAGATCGAGTCTCCTGCTTTCGGTCCTCAGCCGCCCGGGGACTCAGGGTACAAGGAGGTGGGTCCCTTTGGTAAATCCCAGGAATAGCCTCTCGGGGGCGGAGATTAGGAGCCTTGAAATGGAGCTCTGGTTATTTCTTAGGTATAGAGCCCCAGGGACTAATTAAACTCGCGTTCATGGCCTCACCTGCCTCGTTGCCTTCAATTCAGTACAATTCTACCAACAGTTCCTGAGCGCCTGGGTGCTGAGGACACAGAGGGGGATCCAGACTTGGTTCCTGGCCTCATAGCCTCACAATGCACTTAAGGGAGCCCAAGCGAAGTTACCTACGCAGATAACTTGAGTCCACTTGCCACAGGAGGAAGCCAGCTGGGGAGGTAAGGACGGGTCGCAGAAAGCAGCACTGACCCGTGTCCTGGCTTTGTGGTCTATGGATCGGTGTAAGGTGCACTCTGGTTGCTGTTGTGCACTAGCTCCCCACTCTGCGGCTCCCTCTGTCCTCTCCTCTAGGGAGACCTCAGCCCGTCACTTCTCTGCATTGCATCTGCTCAGTGGCAGGCTGAAGGTCGTGCTTAGAGCTCGGTGTTGTAATACTTTTTAACAACTTGCAGTCAAGTGATGTTAGAATTACCTGGGTTCAGATACATGCAGACTGGATGGAGCAAGACCCCAGGGCTTTTCATCCATGCCCTAGAGATAAGCAGAGGCTGCAGTTTCATGTCTTTTTCATACGTTTGTGCACTCAAATATAATCTTTTAAAAGATGCATGTACTCATGTGTTTTGCTCCCCTTCCACAAACTGTTCTACTAATATCTCTTCTTTTTTTAAAAAAATTAAAATTTGATTTGAGAGACAGAGAGAGAGAGACTTGTCTTTCATCCTCTGGATCACTGCCCAAATGTCCCTCGGAACTCAGTCCAGGTCTCCCATGTAGGTTGCAGGGACCCAGTACTTCAGCCATCACCTGCTGCCTCTCAAGTACATATTAGCAGGAAGCTGGAATCAGGAGCAGGGCTGGGACTTGAACCCAGGTACCCCAACATGGGATGTGGGCATCCCAAACAGCGGCTGAGCTGACTGCTGCTTAAAGGCACCAGGCCCATAGGTCTGTTTCTCCCACATGTGACGCGATCCCCCTCTGGCATCATTTCTAAAGAAAGGTTTCTTTTTCTAATATCCACTTCTTTTTAGAATGTGTGTGTACACTATGTATTTTATTCCTCTGCTTGTCCAAAGGCCCTCACCATTATTTTTCTCCCTCTGCAATTCTTGGCTTACAGAAATAAATTTCTTTGACCACATGCACATATGAGGTGTGCATTTTTTCTGGGTAAAATTGTTTCTTTATCTACCTGTAGTCTCTTGTTCCATGTTTGTGCTTTTTGGATGGACTCTACTTCTATTCACTTTTTCTTTGGTCGTTTAAGTTTTTGACCAAAACAAACAGATTCTTCGTTATTTTCTTTTTTGAAGATTTATTTATTTGAAAGTCAGAGAGAGAAGGAGAGGCAGAGAGAGAGAGAGAGAGAGAGAGAGAGAGAGAGGTCTTCTATCTGCTGGTTCACTCTCCAAATGGCCGCAACAACCAGAGCTGCACCATTCCGAAGCCAGGAGCCAGGAGCTTTTTCTGGGTCTTCCACATGGGTGCAGGGGCTCAAGGACCTGGACCATCTACTGCTTTCCCAGGCCATAACAGAGAGCAGAATCAGAAGTGGAGCAGCTGGGACTTGAACCGGTGCCCATATGGGATGCCAGCACTGCAGGTGGCAGCTTTACCTGCTATGCCACAGTGCCGGTCCCCCTTACTTTCCTTTTGTTCTCCATTCTGGGTTGTCATTTTTTGTTATTTAATACCTAGGAAGGAACTAAGCTCCATCGGTTGGATAGCACATTCATCCTCAGATTCAAGATGGTTTCTGTCTTCTGCAATGAACGCTTTCATTGGAGAAATTAATCCATTGTCATTTCTTTCTTTATCAGTATAACTCAGTTTTTATTTTCAATAAAATTAAAAAATCCTCGCACAGCTACTTGTTCCAAGGTTTATTTATTTATCCATTTTCAAAACTTTGATTTTATTTATTTGAAAGGGAGCATTAAGAGACAAGGAGAGACAGAGATAGAGAGAGTGAGAGACAGAGATCTTCCATTCACTGATTCACTTCCCAAATAGCTCAACAGCCAGGGCTAGACCAGGCTGAAATTAGAAGCCTGGAACTCCATCTGGGTCTGCCATATGGGTGGCAGGGGCCCAAATACTTGGGCTGTCTTCCACCGCTTTCCCAGGCACATTAGCAGGGAACTTGATTGGAAGTGGAGCAGATGGGACTGGAACTGGTGCTCCTATGAGATGCTGGCATCTTAAGTGGTGGCTTAACCTGCTGTGTCACAATGCTGGCCCCTCAAAAGTAGTTTTCAAAAGTCAACAGTTGTTTTAAATATTAGGCACTTAACAAATCTCTTGCTTGAGTCCTTTCTTGTGAGTGAGCCACATTCTCTGTGACAATGACCAAGACCTGAATCAGAGTTAAAAATAAAATAAATAATCTCTTCAACATTTACTGAGCACCTGCTGCTGTGACAGAATGGGAACACAAAGATCTTCCTCTGCTTTCTGGAGCTCCCTTTCTAGTTGGGAAAGATACAAGCAGCAGCAAAAGTATGCTGAAAACTTTGGCAGTGGGGTGCTATTGGAATCCCAGAGTTCCGGTGTCAGACCTGACTTGAGTTCTACTCAGATTCATGGCTGGGTTCTTTTAATCTAACATAAAGCTATTCTCTAAGAGCCCTGGTAAAGTTATTAATAAAACTCCTGAGGTGAAACAGAGAGAACATATATAGCACAAAGCTTTGCCCCCAGAGAACATACAGCAGCTGCCATTGGTCTAGGCTCTCTGTGACCATGTTGGATGTGATTCAGCCTAAATTAGAACAAAGTCTACCCTTTTAACCTGCGTAGTCACCAGGAATATCTAGGAACTAGAAGGAGGAACCAGGCAGGGCATCAGAAACTAGGTAAAACAGTTAAACAGGTGCCAGGGGAGTGAAACAGAAGAACTTTTTTTTTTTTCTTTTCTACTTTTCTTCATTTTCCAATAGCAAATAGGTAGTTGTTTTAGAATCAGAAAAAAATGTTATATCAAAATAATTTTAAGAGCTTTGTATCCCCATTATTGTGGATAAACTCTGAGTTTTCAACAGAGCTATCTCCTGAAGGACCAACCTGGACCTTTCAGCTACTGGGGGACCCGTTGTATAAACAGAGCAAATGCACCTGCCAGGCTTCAGTTATTAATTTAAGTCCGTTTTGTCTGGATGAGTTTCACAGGATGTCTGCTAAGTATCTTATTTGACGTGGTATAACTGACATTAAACTCTTGTCTCTCTTGAGCCACTTTTTATTCCTTTGGGCAGAATTTTCAGAAGAAATCGATGTCTTCCTGACCACTGGACCACTGCTGCATGGGCATATCCATCCAAAGGTGACACCAGATGGTTCAGATATGTCAAGAGAAGTGTGGCTGAGCTAAGCTCTGCTTTGTACTGTTGAAGTTGAGATCTGGTCTGTGAGCTCAGACTTTGCTGACACATTCACTTTGGAGCTCTTGCTTGAACTGGGACAGCATGACCTGGTGCTGTTGTTTTGTTTTGTTTTCCTGCCAAGGAGATTTAAAGCTTAGTAAACTGATAAGTTCTGCAGACGTCTCACGTTGTCCTATGACTTTATCTCGGTAAAGAGTGATCACAGGAGTAGTTCATGGAAGCTAAGCTACATATCAAATTATGCCATCTCCTAAGAGATATAGTACTTTTAAGGGTATTAGACGACTGTGTTATTTGGGGGAAAATATGCTAAGTGTCAGCCACTTTTGAGTTCATCCTAGGAGAACTATACTACACATAGAGGGCTGGGTTGGGAGTTTGGCAAAACTAAAAAGTTGACATATAAATCTTAAGAGTTTTAGAAACCGAGGTTTATTGGGATAAATGCAAAGAATACATTTTAAGCAAAAGTATGGAGAGTTGTATCTTTTGCTGAAAGGGCAGGGGATGCTTGGTGAACTTGTTTGTAGACATTGTATTCTCTCTGTTCAAGGGGAGGTCCTGTGAGCCCTCAGGGAGCTCTGCGTGGGGCTTACCTGCCTCTTAGCATTAAAAAAGGTTAGCACTGAATTACCCTAAAACAAAGCTTCCTTTCATAAGCTCTGTCTCTTGGGTCTAACAACCAGGTTCCAAGTGTGGTCTCTGGCTAGCCCCCCTCGACTCCCTCTCACTTCTTTAGTTGTAAAAGGATGGGTGGACATCAGACATGTGCAGATCTGGTGCCGCTGTGCAATGACGGCCCGTCTGTTCAAGGCCCTAGAAGGCTGAGCTGGCCAGGGCCTACCACAGAGCAATGAAGATGAGTTACAGCCCATCTGTCCCAAGGACCTCCAGATGGACAATACTCTAGCAACTCTCACGCAGGGTAGAATAAGGCAAATGCCAAAAACAGCATGGACAATATGATGAAAGAGGAGGAGGTGACCTGATTCGGGGAGCAAGACAAACTTGTGGAAGAGACACCTTTGAAAGACAGGTAGGATTTCAAGAGGCAGAGAACTGAGAAGAGGGAAGTAGCTATTCAAATGGAGGCAAATGCTTGAATAAGGACTCCAGGAAAGAAAACCAGTGCTCAGGGACCACTGGGATGCTTGTTTGTCTGCAGTTGGATTATGGGTTGTGCAGAGTGAGGTGAAACTCTCCATGTTTGGGCTATGTATAAGAAGCTTGCCCCCAGGGGCCAGTGCTGTGGTATAGCGGGTAAAGCCACCACCTGCAGTGTTGGCATCCTATTTGGGTGCCAGTTCAAGTCCCACTGCTCCACTCCTGATCCAGCTCCCTACTAGTGGCCTGGGAAAGCAGTGGAGGATGGCCCATGTGCTTGCACCCCTGCATCCACAGGGGAAACCTGGAAGAAGCTCCTGGCTCCTGGTTTCAGACCGGCCCAGCTCTAGTTGTTGCAAACAGCAACCATTTGGGGAGTGAACCAGTGGATAAAAACTCCACCTTACTCCCACCCCCCACCTCTCCTTATCTCTCTGTAACTCTGCCTTTCAAATAAGATAAATAAATCTTAAAAAAAAATAGAAGCTTGCCCCGCTGAAAGTTTTACTTTGTTTAAGGAGGAGCAGGTCACCACAAGAACTGGCCTTTGTGCTATTGCTCTTGGTGACTGTATCCAGTGAGATGGTTTGTGGTCTTTTTCTCTTCTAGATCTTTTCCCATGCTGTGATTCCTTCTCTCCCTTTCTGCAGTCTCTGTGCGACTGTTATGAACCAGGGAAGTTCCTGGAGGTAATGCTCGGTTGGAAGTTCTGGAAGTTTCCCTGAAGGTCATGGAAAGTCTGTTTTGTCTAGTGTGTTCTGTGCTGCTATGATAAAATACCACAGGCTGGGTAATTTTTAGGGAACAGAACTGTAAGGGTGGGCACTGTGGCATGGTGGGTTAAGCTGTTGCTTGGCATGCCTGCATCCCAGATTGGGAGTGCCTCGGGTCAAGTCCCGCCTCTGCTCCTGAGCCAGGTTTCTAACACGCACCCTGGGAGGTCGCAGTTACTGGCTCAAGTGTTTGGATCCCTGCCACTCTCTTCCACTCGTGTGCAAGACCCAGATGGAGTTCCTGACTTTGGCCCAATCCAGCTCTGGCTGCTGTGGGCATTTGGGGACTAAACCAGTGGGTGGAAGACCTCTCTCTCTCTCTCTCTCTCTCTCTCACTGTGCTGTTCAAATAGACAAAAATAAATAAAAAGAACAGAGCTTTAGTTCTCACGGTTCTGGAGGCTGGAAAGCCCGAGATCAAGGTGTTAGCATGTGGTGAGGGCTGCTTCCTGCTTCCAAGATGGCACCTGGAACTTGTGTCTTCATGAGGAAGGAAGACTGTGTTCTCAGGGACAGGTTTGCAGAAGGCCAAGGTACACTGGGCAACCAAGGTTGGTTTACTTTATTTATTTATTTTTGTAAGATTTATTTATTTGAGAGGTAATGTTGCAACAGAGAGAAGAAGAGACAGAGATAAAGGTCTTCCATCTGCTGGGTCACTCCCCAAATGGCCGCAAAGGCCGGAGCTGGGCTGATCAGAAGCTAGGAGCCATGAGCTTCTTCTGAATCTCTCACGCAGGTACAAGGTCCCAAGGACTTGGACCATCTTCTACTGCTTACCTAGACCATAACAGAGCTAGATCACAAGAGGAGCAGCTGGGACTTGAACCAGCGACCATATGGGATGCCAGTACTGCAAGTGGCAGATTTACCCACAATGCCACAGTGCTGGGCTCCCCCCATCCACCAAGTTTGGTCTAGAAGTAATTTACTGGCAAAGTTTTACTTTACAGAGAAAGGCTGTGCTTTACAGAGAGGGCTTGGAGGATGCGTGTATATAATCTGGGGTTTATGGCTCCACGTGCTCAAGCTGGTGTTGTGTAGATACTGTGGTTGCATACGTCAGCCAGGGAGGACATTCTCAGGGTTGGGATGGAGCTAAAGCAGAGCTATGTTCTGATGACGTCTCCAGGATAGCCAGGTGTGAAGAGTTCCTGTAAGAGAGGTCTCAGAGAAAACAAAAACAAAAACGCTGAACGTGCATTTTGGTTTGAATTGAAGGGAGGGTGGGGAGCTTTATCCCCTGACACTCATATGGCAGAAGATGGAAGGCAAAAAAGGCAATGAGCTCCCTCCATCAAGCCCTTTTAGGAAGATGCCTAATTCCACTCATGAGGGAGGAGCCCCTGTAGCTTGGCCACCTCTTAAAGGCCCACTTCTAAGTTCCGACACACTGGCAACATCTCAATTTTGGAGGAGGCAGGATCAAACTATAGCAGCCTCATCAAAGAGCTTCATAAAATATACCTTCTAATTTTATGTCATTTTCTAGGTGGTGTCATCTTCTGTTGGTGTGCAGTATTATTTGTTATGATTCAAACGTGCTACTTGTGAAGCCAAAGACTTTTAATGCATGTTTTCAGCCACTGATACATAATGTCAACCGGTAGCCTCCCCAGTTGAGATGTATTTGTGCTTTACTCTCAGTTCACAGTCTTCTAGATGTTTGAGTTTGTATCTGCATCATTACAGAAATGAGGAACCACATTAGAATATATCATTGCAGGTCCTCATTTTAAATATTTTGAGAGGAGTGAAATGGCACATCATATGCTATCTTAGGTTTAAAATGCCTACAGATGAAGAAGGAAAAACAGGTTTGTTGTAAGTTGTATGATCTGCTCAAGTCGCTACACAGTCAGCCAGCATCCACAGGTCGACACACAAATGGAAGAGAAAGATGGGTTCTGTATAGTGCATGGTGGATGCACAGAACATCTTTCTTTTTTGGAAAAAGGTTTATTTATTGATTTGAAAGGCAGAGTTACAGAAAGTGAGAGACACAGAGAAGGAGATCTTCCAACTGCTGGTTTACTACCCAAATGAACTCAATGCCCACGGTTGGGCCAGGCTGAAGCCAGGAGCCTGGAATTCCATCTGGGTCTTGCACTTGGGTGCCGGGGCCCAAGGACTCGGGCCATCTTCCACTGCTTTCCCAGGTGCATTAACAGAGTGCTGGATTGGAGATGGAGCAGCTGGGACTCAACCAGTGGCCATATAGGATGCCAGCATTGCAGGTGATGGCTTCACCCGCTGTGCCACAACACTAGTGCCTGCACAGAACTGCTATGAGGTGGCCACAATGTAGTTGCCCAGGGTTGGGCAATCTCTCCTCCTTGAGCCTCTCCTCCTTGATCCTTGTAGAAACTTCTGGAAGGCTTCTTTCTTTTTTCTTTTAAATTTATTTGAAAAGCAGAGTTACAGAGAGAGGAGGAAGAGACAGAAAGAGAGAGAGAGACGAGCTTGAGACTTTCGTATCTCACTGGGACTTTCTGGTCCTGTAATGTTCCAGGTTTCCATGTGTTTTCTGCCACTGACAAGACAGGCTTTGCCCCATCACTGCCCCAGTTCATGGTGTTGCAAGGAAATTGCATTTGTTTTCACATTGGGGCTCCATGGATAGGACCTTGCCCCAGGTGGAGAACAGTACAAAGAATGGAATGTTCGGTGTGTCTTTGGCTGCTGAACTGCAGATTACAGGAAACGTCAAGTGCTTTGGACACCAAACTTTGGAGGCAAAATTGACGCTCTGTGAGAACGATTGAGAAACCGCATTTCACTGTTACCTGTTAAAAATCTTACTGAGTATCTGGGAGGTGTGTTCAGCGCTATAGGAGAGGTTTGTATACAGTACAGTGGTGGAACAATGTAGTTACTCGGTGAGGTTTCACTCTGCCAGGTGTGTGAGTGGAAGAGACTGATTCAGGCAAGGCACAGAGACGTGGGGAAGAATTTGTGGTGTGGTTGAGGCTGAACATGTGGACTGGGTGTTAATGAGAAATGGGGGCAAATGCTGGATGAAGCCGGGCCTTGAGTGCAAAGAAAGTTGGGACTTGCAATGGGAGCTGAGGCATGACTTTGAATTAGGAAAGTGACTTGGTTCAAACATGAACTCCAGAAAGTTCATTCCAAAAGGAGACAGATCTGGAGAGGGTGAGTCAAAGGCAGGAAGGACAGAGTCAGGGGATGAGGCTGGGTGGGAGATGGATGCCAGGTGACACCACAAGTGCTGAGGTGGGAGAAGGCTGGGAGTGCTGAGTAGAATACAGTGGTATGAGGCCCACAAGAGAAGAGTTTTAAGGCGGGGTAATTGGGGCTGGTGCTGTGGTGTAGTGGGTAAAGCCGCCTCCTGCAGTGCTGGTGTTCCCATATGGGTGCTGGTTCAAGTCCTGGCTGCTCCACTTCCAATCCAGCTCTCTGCTGAGGCCTGGGATAGCAGTAGAAGATGGCCCAAGTCCTTGGACCCCTGCATCTGCATGGGAGACCCAAAAGAAGCTCCTGTCTTCTGGCTTTGGATCAGTGCAACTGGGGAGTGAACCAGCAGATGGATGACCTCTCTCTCTCTGCCTTCTCTCTCTGTGTAACTCTGACTTTCAAATAAATAAATAGATAAACCTTTAAAAGTTAAAAAAAAAAAAAAACCAACAACAACAAAAAGGAGGGGTAATTACCAGCAGCAGTTGAGGTAGACCAGTTGGACGGGAGGTCTTTATGTGACCTTGGATGTGGCAGTGAGGAAGTCACCAAGGCTTGGGCAAAAACAATGTTATCAGGGCTGGGATACTTGAGTGAGGTGAGCAAGACACTTGTTTCAGGGACATTTAGGGGAAACTTAAAAACTCAGTCACTGAGATAAATCATTTTTTTAACACACTACTTTTTTTTTTAACTTTTATTTAGTAAATATAAATTTCCAAAGTACAGTTTGTGGATTACAATGGCTCCCCCCACCCATAACTTCCCTCCCATCTCCCGCTCCCTCTCCCATTCCATTCACATCAAGATTCATTTTCAATTATCTTTATATACAGAAGATCAATTCACTATATATTAAGTAAAGATTTCATCAGTTTGCACCCACACAGAAACACAAAGTGTAAAATACTGTTTCAGTACTAGTTATAGCATTACTTCACATTGGACAACACATTAAGGACAGATCCCACATGAGGAGTAAGTACACAGTGACTCCTGTTGTTGACTTAACAATTTGACACTCTTGTTTATGGCGTCAGTAATCTCCCTAGGCTCTAGTCATGAGTGGCCAAGGCTATGGAAGCCTTTTGAGTTCACCAACTTCGATCTTATTCCGACAGGGTCATAGCCAAAGTGGAAGTTCTCTCCTCCCTTCAGAGAAAGGTACCTCCTTCTTTGATGGCCCCGTTCTTTCCACTGGGATCTCACTCACAGAGATCTTCCATTTAGGTGTTTTGTTTTCCCCCCAGAGTGTCTTGGCTTTCCATGCCTAAAATATTCTCATGGGCTCTTCAGCCAGATCCGAATGCTTTAAGGGCTGATTCTGAGGCCAGAGTGCTATTTAGGACATCTGCCATTCTATGAGTCTGCTGTTTAACACACTACTTTAAAAAAATGGACAAAAATACCAAAAATCAATGTTGAATAAGAAATTAGACTTTTAAGGAAAAGCATCAGTATTACTGATTGTCCCTGTTGCCTCATGTCCTGGTACGGCTGGGCACTGAGTGTACCGTGTAGAGGAGGTGGTGAGGGGAGGACTGGGGTGGAGGCATGAGGAGTGAAATTGCAGAGATGGAAGTGAAGCTGCAGGAAGTCCCCACTTCCTGTGGAAGCAGTGAATGGGAGGATGCTTGGTTTACAGGAGGGTGCTTAAGGGATTCTTTGTTTTTATGTATGTATGTCTTTATATGGAAGTCTCAAATCAATCAATCTCTTGTCACATTATTTAAATACCACAAATTAATTTACAATCCAGGTTTTTATTTCTGTAGCTGGACAACTTTTAGATCTTACTTATCTGCCTGCTGAACTGCTCCTTTTTCAGAGAAAGAGATACCTTTCCAAAATTGCCCCTTCAGATAGATGTCAACATTTTCTGGAATATCAATAGTCTGATTGCTGAGAATTATCTTCATTCTTGGGTTAGATATGCCAAGGCTGTTTTATTTATTTTTAAAATGGAAGAGACTTGAGCATGATTTTCAAGAATGAGTTAATTAATGTTTGTTTGAAAGCAGAGATACAGAGCAAGAGCCAGAGACAGAAAAATCTTCTTCTTCTTCTTCTTCTTCTTCTTCTTCTTCTTCTTCTTCTTCTTCTTCTTCTTCTTCTTCTTCTTCTTCTTCTTCTTCTTTGACAGGCAGAGTGGACAGTGAGAGAGAGAGAGACAGAGAGAAAGGTCTTCCTTTGCCATTGGTTCACCCCTCCTCCCCACAATGTACCACGCTGATCTGAAGCCAGGAGCCAGGTGCTTCCTCCTGGTCTCCCATGCGGGTGCAGGGCCCAAGGACTTGGGCCATCCTCCACTGCACTCCCGGGCCACAGCAGAGAGCTGAAGAGGAGTGACCGAGACAGAATCCAGTGCCCCACCAGGACTAGAACCCAGTGTGCCAGCACTGCAGGCAGAGGATTAGCCTATTGAGCTGCGGTGCCGGCCAGAAAAATCTTCTATCCACTGGCTCACTCCCCAAATACCTGCAACAGCCAGGGCTGGGTCAGGCTGCAGCTGGGAGCTGGGCAGTCAATCCCAGGGACCCAACAACTTAAGTATCTGCTGCTTCCTAGGGCGCACAATAGCAAGAAGCTAGAATCAGAATCAGAGCTGGGACTTAGACTCGGGCACTCTAATATAGGATGCAGCATCCCAAGCAGCGTCTTAATTATTGTGCCAAACAGTCACCCCTTGAACAGGAAGACACACAGGGAGTTTGCCTTGGTCAAGCTGAGGGGCAGGAGGTGCTTGTGGAGGCAGTAGAAATGTGGAAGATGATGAGACCCTATGCCTGAAAAATGGGAAGGTGCTCTGATGAGAGGTGGCACAGTGGATGGTGTTAGGGTGGAAGAAAGCAGTGAAGATTGGAGCTGTCCTTGAAGGAGGGAAGGGTTGGGTGGGAAGGGAGCTGACCAGGGTCCTGGAAAAGAAATAGGCAAGCAACAGTAAGGGCCCTGCTGAGGCTGGAAACCTCAAGGGTGTGGTGGTGTCAGTTTCTGTGTGGTGCAGTCTTTTCTCTGTCCCCTCACTACAACTTGGTACTCTAGGTGAGAGAGTGGAGGAGACTCGGTATCTGAGACTTGGGCGGGGGGGTAGGGTGAGCAACCATTCTGATTTGCTTAGGATTGGGCATCTGGGAAGCAGGACTTTTTGAGCTAAAATTGGGAAGTCCTGTGCAAGCCAGCACCAGTTGGTCACCTGAGGTGTTACAGGGCTGGTGATCAGGAAGCCAAAAGCAAGATACTTGAGGGTGGGGACCAGAGACAGTTTGTTGCATGTGCTTCAGGGCCAGTCCAGAGAGAGAAAGATATGAAGCCCTCACCCAGGGTCATCTTGTGTAACTGCATTCCTTCACTCAACGGATACTTAGACTCTAACTCTGAGTCAGGCACTGGATCAGTACTGACGATTTAACCACAAAAAAGGAAATAAATGCCCTCATGCCGTATCCTCCTATGGCAGCCAAGTTCACTGTTGCTCAGGGCCCATTCACCCTTCTGTCTAGAGGACAGAAAATTCCAAACTGCATTTCCCAGACTCCTTTGTAACTAGGATGTGATAAGTTCTGCCATGTAGATGCATTCAGGGAAGATTTGCAAGCAAGTGTGTGGAGGCAACTATGTAGCTGCTTTTCTTTTCTTTTATTTCTTAAGATTTATTTATTTATTTGAAAGGCAGAGTTACAGAGAGGGAGAGGCAGAGAGAGAGAGAGAGAGAGAGAGAGAGAGAGAGAGAATTCTTCCATCTGCTGGTTCACTCCCCAGATGGCTGCAATGGCTGGAGCTGCACTGATCCGAAGCCAGGAGCTTCTCCGGGTCTCCTACGTGGGTGCAGGGGCCTAAGATCTTGGGCCGTCTTCTACTGCTTTCCCAGGCCACAGCAAAGAGCTGGATGGGAAGTGAAGCAGTTGGGACTTGAACTGGCTCCCATATGGGATGCCAGCACTGCAGGTGGTGGCTTTACCTGCTACACTATAGTGTCAGCCCCACTGCTTTTCTTAATGTCTTTGCTAGCCAGGATGGTGGTGATGATGTGGGTTTGGGAAGCATCACTACAGAGTTCAGACATCAGCCTTTTGGGTGTTGGGGGCGGGTGTGGCAGTGGTGTACCACCTCCTGGTCTCTGGGTCTGTGCTATGGCAGGGATGTCTTTGAGCTCACTGGTCCTGGGGGCAGCCTTTGATTCCTCACTGCCCTGACTGGGCAAGGTAGTTTTGGGGGCCCAGAGAATCTTTGCTAGAAGTAGTCAAGAGCCCCTTTCTCTGGCCCTTGTAGCAGTATCCTAAGTACCCTTTCTTAAAAAAAATTTATTTATATATTTGAAAGGCAGAGTTAGAGAGAGAGAGAGAGAGAGAGAGAGAGAGAGAGAGATTCCATCTTCTGGTTTACTTTTCAAATGGCCACAACAGCCAGGCTGGGCCAGGCTGAAGGAAAGAGCCAGGAGCTCCATCTGGGTCTCCCACATTAATGGCAGGGACCTAAACCCTTGAGCCATCTTGGCTGTCTTCCCAGGTACATTAGCAGGGAGCTGGAAAAGGTGGGGCAGTCAGGACTGGAACTGGTACTCTGATATGGGATGCCAGCATTGCAAGTAGTAGCTTAACCCCCTGTGTCACCACACCCACACTCCTGTTTCCCACTTTCTTTGCTATAACAGCCATTTCTAGTAGGGATATTTCGGACATGTTTAGTAAACCTGTATGCAAGCTTTTTTTTTTTTTTTTAACTAAGGAATGAAATTTTTTTTTTTTTTTTGACAGGCAGAGTGGACAGTGAGAGAGAGAGAGACAGAGAGAAAGGTCTTCCTTTTGCCCTTGGTTCACCCTCCAATGGCTGCCGCGGCCAGCACGTTGCGGCCGGAGCACCGCGCTGATCCGATGGCAGGAGCCAGGTACTTATCCTGGTCTCCCATGGGGTGCAGGGCCCAAGTACTTGGGCCATCCTCCACTGCCTTCCCGGGCCACAGCAGAGAGCTGGCCTGGAAGAGAGGCAACCGGGACAGAATCCGGTGCCCCGACCGGGACTAGAACCCAGTGTGCTGGCGCCGCAAGGCGGAGGATTAGCCTAGTGAGCCGCGGCGCCGGCCAGGTTTTTCTTTTTCATAATCACTGTTTAACTGTTTATAAATTGCTGTCCGGTAAGATAAGTGTCTTGCTTTTAATCCAAAGATCAATTTTTTTTTCAGAAAACTCACGCATTTTGTTATTTTGAATCTCCCTATTTAAGAATAAAGTGTAGCTCTCCATATATGTAGGTCCTGAGTGATAACTTCTCAATAATTTATGTGTTTTTTTTTTTTTGACAGGCAGAGTGGACAGTGAGAGAGAGACAGAGAGAGAAAGGTCTTCCTTTGCCGCTGGTTCACCCTCCAATGGCCGCCGCTGCAGCCGGCGCACCGCGCTGATCCTGGCAGGAGCCAGGAGCCAGGTGCTTTTCCTGGTCTCCCATGGGGTGCAGGGCCCAAGCACCTGGGCCATCCTCCACTGCACTCCCTGGCCATAGCAGAGAGCTGGCCTGGAAGAGGGGCAACCGGGACAGAATCCGGCGCCCCAACCGGGACTAGAACCCGGTGTGCCGGCGCCGCAAGGTGGAGGATTAGCCTATTGAGCCACGGCGCCGGCTCTTTTTTTTTTTTTTTTTTTTTTTTTTGCCATTAAGGCCTAGAATATTTTTTACTGAAATCATTCTTATGTGTTATCTATTTCAATGCTATTATACACAGTAAATCTTAACTGTCATTGTGACTTTAAGCTCTTTTTTTTTTTGCTTTTTTCCATTATGGTCCCCTACAATTTTGCTCACTTTCTTGCAACTCAGCTGTGTATTTGGGCGAGTGCTTTTGAGGCTTTAGTCAGCATCTGTGCATACGTTGTTGCCAGTTTTTCAGATTATCCAGCACAGGATTTCTCAGTCTCAGCACTGTGGATGTTTTAGGCCAGATAATTCTTGGCTGTGGGGGATTCGCATAGTGGGATGTTTAACAGCGGCCCTGGCCTCTATCCACTGGACGCCAAAACCGAAGCCATGACCAAACATGCCTCTGGACATTGCCACATGTTCCCTGAGGGGCAAAGTCATCCTCCATTAAGAACCCTTGATCTTGCCTTACCTCCGTGCACTACTTTTCAGATACTCATCTTAAACCTTTTCAGATGTAGATTCCTAGGTGCGCATTCTGTTTGCTTTGTCTGCTGTCCTGGAGTTCTATTTCTGTGCATGATCATTTTTAAGCAAGAACTTATCTCCGGCGAAGTTCTTTCCAGGATGTCTCTTATGCCTTGGGTGGCGAAGGGGGTTTTATGGGAGGTTTGAGTTTGCCCTCTGAAGGTCTTATAGGCTATTCTGGTATAAGAGTGATTTTTATGTTATTTTCAGAGTAGTTGTTATGTGAACCCTCATCTGAACTCTCCCTTGAGTGGTCTCCTTTTTTAAGTGCCTGTCACGTCACCTCTAGCCTCAGTTAGCTGCCCCCACCCATTCCAGCCTGCTCACTCTATTTGGCTGCACTTGCTATAGTTTCTCTTGACTATTTTCTCTCAGGGTACCAGATGCTACCACTGAGTAATTTGGATTTGGTTGCCAAGCTATACCCCCATTAGCACAGAGGGAACACAGCACAGCACAGCACTCCTGCAGAGGGTGCGTGACTGGCAGAGAGCAGTCGTGGGTAAAATGGTTGAAAGAAATGAACTGAGCAGAAAATATTTTTTCAAAGCAAGTCTCTGCTTTTGTTAACTCTTGATGGCATTGTTGTAACATGGATAAATTATAAAAGTTAGGCGACTTTAAAAACAGAGAATTGAATATTTCATTTCTAGTAGTTCTGTTTGGTTCTCTTTCAGATGTGTCAAATGTCTCTTTTTTAACTCTTGCGTTGAATGACCTCTTTTTCTATTCCTTCTAGTGTATACAAATGTTTTGTAGGCTGATTTATAATAACAACTGTGAACAATACTGCAACTTGACTTTTTTTTTAACTTTTATTTAATGAATATAAATTTCCAAAGTACAGCTTATGGATTACAATGGCTTCCCCCCCATAACGTCCCTCCCACCCGCAACCCTCCCCTTTCCCACTCCCTCTCCCCTTCCATTCACATCAAGCTTCATTTTCGATTCTCTTTATATACGGAAGATCAGTTTAGCATACATTAAGTAAAGATTTCAACAGTTTGCTCCCACACAGAAACATAAAGTGAAAAATAATAGATGGTTTTTTAAATGATGATGAAATCAGATCAGACCTATTGTCATGTTTAATCCCAGTGAGAGTCAAGTTGGGAATTGATAATTTCTTTCTTTCTTTTTTTTTTTTTTTTTTTTTTTTTACAGAAGATCAGTTTAGTATACCTTAAGTAAAGATTTCAACAGTTTGCACCCCCATAGAAACACAAAGTGAAATATACTGTTTGAATACTCGTTATAGCATTAAATCTCAATGTACAGCACATTAAGGACAGAGATCCTACATGAGGAGTAAGTGCACAGTGACTCCTGTTGTTGACTTTACAAATTGACACTCCTGTTTATGGCATCAGTAATCTCCCTATGCTCCAGTCATGAGATTCCAAGGCTATGGAAGCCTTTTGAGTTCTCCGACTCTTATCTTGTTTAGACAAGGTCATAGTCAAAGTGGAGGTTCTCGCCTCCCTTCAGAGAAATGCAACTTGACTTTTAGTGAGTAGAGTAGGAAAGGAATTTGACCTCCTCTTTGTGGGAATTGGCAATTAGGTTAAAGTACTGTTGACTTGCGAGTGGAATTTGCATTTTATCTTTCCAAAACACATAAAATTAGTATTAAACTTTCAGAGTTAAAAAAAATAAATCCGAGTACTAGTTTTCCTTCTTTCACTGAGCGATCATTTTTGCAAATTTTATTTCTTCAGTTATTCACAAACTGCCATATATAAGTCAAGTTTGGATGAATGGGCTTGGGGTTGACATAGCCACATCAAAACCAGATGGATATTTAAATATGTTTGTACACAAATGCAGAGCAGTCATTAGCAACTTTGGGTTGGATTGTTTTTCCAATTATTTCCTGCTAGGATTAGTTTTTAATCTAATATCGTCTCATAGGAATAGATAAGGTGTTCACCAAGAACATAAGAGCTGATCGATATACGTTATAGCTAAGAAACCTGAGAGTGGACTGCCATTGGCAACTTATATTTTGAAAGAAAATAGTTCAAGAAGACGCCCAGGGCATGAGCTCCGCTGCCTCCTAGGGCGGTGGAGTGTGGTTCCCCTGCCCCTTCCTGAAAGCGAGGACCTGCCCTCCTTCCACGACACCACGAGGAGCTCAGGGGTGACTGCTGCATGTAGCGTGTATTGAGGTCCCTTGGGGCTCAGTGTCTAAGTGTGATTCACATTTGACACAGCCTGTTCTCAGGTGTGACGGCAGGGAGTTCCGGGCACTGGGAGTAGGGTAGCAGAAGCTTCTGCTTACAGAGTGACTTAGGGCTTTTAACACAGGGGAGCAACTGGATGAAAGGGGTGGGGTAGGGCACAGAGCCTCCTTTTCCTGTTGTTGATGGGACTCCACAGAGAGACTCCCCTTTTCTGCCACGTGCCCTGGGCAGGGTCACTGAGGTGGGAGTTCACTGTGCATCATTCTTCTCTGGTCTTGTCAGCTGCTTAGTCACAGGGCTTTTTCTGTTCCTCCCACTGAGGGCACTGTTTGTGATTTAGTCATGAAGCCCCACTTGTGATTTTCCCCCTTGCCCTGCTTTACATTCTGATAAGTTCTCATTAAGCATGTGGGAGTTTTTGGAGGTGATTTTGTCTTTGGTTTCATTTCCTTTAAAATGTAGATCTTCTGTGTGTATCTGGGCTTCTGGAGTAGTTTTGGGTTCTGGTTTTGTCGACTGAGGATCTCTGTGTATAGACTTAGCAAGGTGAATGTCATTGACAAGGTTAGTGAGAAAAGCTAGAAAGGAACAGGCTAGACTTTGACTCTTAGCCATCAGTTACCTGGATGAGAGGATTTTAAAAAGAATCCCTTTTAACCATAGAACCACCATTGCAAAGATTTTGGAAAGACATGAAGAAAATCCTCAGAAATGATGTCTACAGCCCCATGGCCTCCTGCTGACTGGTGCAGAGCTTTTCTCCTGTGGTTCCTTGACATGACCCTGTGCAGGATGTCTGCCGAAGTCATCCATCAGGTGGAAGAGGCGCTTGATGAAGACGAGAAGGAGACGCTGCTTTTCCTGTGCCGGGATGTCACCGCAGACGCCGTGCCGCCGAATGTCAGGGAGCTCCTGGATGTTTTAAGTGAGCAAGGCAAGCTGTCGGTGGTGGACTTGGCTGAGCTGCTCTACAGAGTGAGACGGTTCGACCTGCTCAAGCGGATCCTGAAGATGGACAAGGCAGCCGTGGAAGCCCACCTGCACAGGCACCCTCACCTTGTTTCCGACTACAGGTAATTCAGCTCTTCCCAAGGCTGGACTGCGGGGAGGGCGTGAGATGAGCTGGACACCGCCGAGTGACAGCGCCGAGGACAGTCAGGAGAACAGGCACACTGCTTTCTCCACTCTGACTTAGCCCTTCATTCCCTTCAACTCTGTGTCTTCCTAAAACGGACTTGCTTAAAGGAATTGGGTAGGAGATCATAACGGAAGTGGGAGGCACAGATGTGTTTGCACGGTAGAAAGACGAGAAGTGAAGACAGATAGGAAGAACTTAGATCTGGTAATGTTACCGGCTTCCAACACTGTGGCTGCAGTGGTGTTTGATAACTTTCTGTGACGTTTGGGCAATTTCCTGTCCCCAAACAGGAAATGCAAGTCTAACAGTAAGCTTTCTATTTTTTTCAGAACTGTGTGATCCCTTCCCTAACTGATTAAGTTCCGTGGGGTGGGCTCCCTGGGCTCCTTCCCCCCCTCCCTGGGGTCCCTGTCCTCTGAGGCTCTGGAGAGACCAAATTGAACTCTTTTCAGTGAGCCATCTGTGAGTGCCATCAGCTTAAAGGGGAGACAGCCCCTAGGGCCTTATGTTCAGGCACCATTGAGATGCCCCCTCTTTCAGGGCACAGAGTAGGGTTTCGGAGCCTCTGGAAAGACTGAGCTGTTAGGGAAAGGAAGAGAACTTGTAGCCTTAAATGGATGTTTCTTTTTTCTCCAGAGCCCTAGCCTTTTTGTTAATACGGATAATGGGTGTTTGAGGGTGATCTATGTCATTAAGAACCGCACTCCAGGCAGCTGAGAGCTGGGTGGGCTCTGTGGCGTATGAGACCTACCAGCGATGGGCCCTGCAGGCTGCGGCAGGCACCGACCTTCACTGGGGATTTGTTTTCCTCCTTATAAAGTGAAGAAGAGCGCCCACCTTCACAGCTGTTTTAGCATCAATTGTGGTCATTTACCAGGTGAAGTAGGTTTTGCAAACTCTACAGATGAAAGTGATTGTTGGTGTGATTATTCTTGGTTGGTCTTCCACCAGTCCAATCCTCATCCAAGGGCAGTCATTTCCAAACATTTGGAGAGGCCCTGGACTGGGTTTTAGTGAAGAGGAGAGGGCCCTCTGTCCATGACCCCTTTCTTCCTGTGGTGGGTGGAGGTCATTCTCCAGGCCACCTGGGTGAAGAGGCCAGGCAGTTGGAAGGGTGCTAGATTCACTTGTTTGCCTGGTTGGTGGGCTTTCTGGTGTATTGGCATGTGCCTGGTGTTTGGTAAGCTCTACGGCAAATGAGCAAGCAATCCTCCATCCTCAAGACTCTGAGAGTCTACCTGGAGAAACAACCTTGTGAAGAGTGAAGGCAACATCATGGTGATGAGACTAACCCTGAAGGGTGCAAGGCACCAATAGAGTGTGATGGTAATTCCAACCAGAGCAGGAGTGAATGGGTCAGGAGCCAGACATCTACTGTCAGCATCTCCATGAGGCAGATGCCTTTTTCCTTGGGATCCCATGTGTTTCTTGGCCTTAGAATCTTGCAATTCAGTGTTGGGTCCCAGAGCCAACATCACCTGGGAGCTTGTTAAACACAGAAAACAAGGCTACTTTGAATTCTATTTCTGTCTTTCATGTTAGTCATTTGGGTTCTTAACTCATTTCGCTGTAACCTCTGGGGGAGTAGGGGTTCTTCAGGGAAGTTTCCATGCTCTGAGGTGTTTTCAGAGCTGTTAATTAGAAGCAGAGGTGGCATCTCCTAGTCAACATGGAGGAAAGGATGAGTTTTGCTTTCAAATCTCCTTAAGATTTCTTCCTGGAGTGATATAGGCTTTCTGTTTTATGAGTGGGAGGATTGGAGTGGGGTACAAATTCATAGGAAGGGCAAATAACTGATATTTTAATCAACTGTTGGCTCAGAGAAGGCATGGGCTCTTAGAGTTCTCAACAGGACTGGTGTCTGAATTTACCAAAGAAACTTGTGTGGCTTATAGGGTGCTGATGACAGAGATCGGTGAAGATTTGGAGAAATCTGATGTCTCTTCATTGATTTTCCTCATGAGAGATTATATGGGCAGAGGCAAGATAGCCAAGGATAAGGTGAGTATTCCTATTCTTGGTCTGCAATCCTAAGGGCATATCAGAAGTTGGGGCTGCTCCTTATGGCATGCATGGAGAGAGGGAAGCAGGCAATGGGAATCAGACATCTGAGGTGGTTTTTCTTAATAACATAGATTTGCAGAAAATTGGCTTATGAGTTGAGAATAAATAGGGTGATAAGATCTTCTAGTATGGCCTTGGGTGTTTCTGTCATTCCTGGATTTTATCAGAGTGTCTGAGTTCAATACTTGGCTACTGCTCCTGACTCCAGCTTCTTGCTAATGTAGACCCTGGGAGGCAGTGGTGTGGCTGAGTGGGTTAAGTCACTGTCAGCATATAGAAGACTTGGATTGAATGCCTGGCTCCTGTCTTCATCCTGGCCCAGCCCTGGCTGTTGTGTTACCACTGGGGAGTACACCAGTGGATGGGAGATCTCCCTTTCTCCCTCTTTCTCTCTCTCCCTGTCTCTCAAATAAATAAGTAACAATTTAAAAATGTTACTTTAAAAAATGAAAGAAATTCCAGTTGGTCCTATGTGCTATTGCTGATCTAAGGACAGGCTATGAAAAGTCTAGGTCTCTAATATTTGACAATATGTCCTCAAATGGGTTAACCTGCCCCTAAGGGCTCTGTGACTTCATTCCTTAAGAATTTCCTTATGTTCCTCAATGACTATAGTTTTGATTCTGCAATCTGGGGATCTAGAGTGACGGTGTATGCTGTCATTGTCATATGCAAAATAGGAAGGAAACGAACAATGGAACTTCTTGTTCGGTTTTCTGTAATCAACTTCTCTCCCAGTCGTTTACATATATCTAATTATGACTGTTATTTAAAAAATAAACACTTCAGTAACCAAATGTGACTCTCAAAGGAAAGAAAACCAAAAGCAATTGCCTGTTTCTGAAATATGGTTTTTAAACTTCCTGTGGCCTAAGGTAAATGAATAGCAAAATAGCTAAAGCTTGTTGTACTTTTACCTTTCCATAATCCCCGAGTCAAATGAGTTGGGATGTTCAGCCTCAGTTAAAATATTTTAGGAGCTGTAATATGGGAATTTTCCTCATAAAACTTTTCTCCCAGCTTTTCACATCCTCTTTTCAGGGAAGACTTTATTTTTTCAGTGGACTTACCTTTCAATTTCATTTCCATAATCTTTTGAAAAGTTTTATCTCTTTGAGAGGCAGAATGACAGAGGGAGAGACACACAGAGAGATCATTCATCCACTGGTTCACTCCTCAGATGCCCACAACAGCTAGGGCTGGGCCAGGCAGACACCAGGAGCCAGGAGCTCCATCAGGGTCTCTCACAGGGTGCCAAGAACCCAAGTACTTGAGCTGTCACCGTCTGCCTCCCAGGTATGTTAACGGGAAGCTGGATTGGAAGGTAGAGGTGGGAATTGATTCTACACAATTTGTTTTTTTAAGATTTATTTATTTATTTGAAAGAGTTACAGAGAGGCAGAGGCAGAGAGAGAGAGAGAGAGAGAGGTCTTCCATTCTGCCGGTTCACTCCTCAATTGTTCACAACAGCTGGAGCTGAGCTGATCCGAAGTCAGGAGCCAGGAGCTTCTTCTGGGTCTCCCATGTGGGTGCAGGGCCCAAGGACTTGGGTCATTTTTTTTTTTAATGTTTTTAAGCTTTTTACCCAGTGAGAGAAATGCATAGTAGAGTGAGGGCTCTACTTAAAAGAGAGAGGGAAATCTAGATTCATACTGAGTACCAGGAGCCGGCCATGTGGAGGAGCATGCAAGCCAGGGAGCATGGGGCAGGTGGCCCAAAGGCCATGCACTGGGCCATCTTCTACTGCTTTTCCAGGCCACAGAAGAGAGCTGGATAGGAAGTGGAGCAGCCAGGACCTGAACTGGTGCCCATATAGGATGCCAGCTCTGCAGACCGGGGCTTTAACCCACTACTCCACAGCGCTGGCCCCCCTATACACCTTGATATGGGTTGCAGGCAATCCAAGCAGTGACTTAACTTTCTGTGCCACAACACCCACTCTCAGGAGGAGGTCAGCATTTTCCATGTAGTGCAAGCCTGACATTTTAGAAGAGAGTGAACTTGGGAGGATTTTATTTTATTTTTAGTCCTACTCTTTCACCTACTCCCTTAAGACACAAAATGGCCCCCTAGGTATCTATCCCCAACCTAGAAACAGGCTGATGAATGAACACGTCATCATCACTTTTCTGAGCAAAATTCAGGAGTGCTTTGCTCATGGCAGATCTGTCTGGTTTAGGATCTTGAAGGTCACTGAAAGGGGTCATCTTCTCGCAGTTTCTCACTTTATAGCTCATGGGGCTTGGTGGTTGCATTTGGGGCATTTTAGTCAGCTCTACTGACATTTGTTTCTTGGTGGTGGTTTTCTTAGAGTTTCTTGGATCTTGTGATTGAGTTGGAAAAACTAAATCTGGTTGCTCCAGATCAACTGGATTTATTGGAAAAATGCCTAAAGAACATCCACAGAATAGACCTGAAGACAAAAATCCAGAAGTACAAGCAGGCAGGTAAGGAGTTTTGGCCTCGCAGTGGTCTAAAGTATGTCCCCTGTGTACACTTGATATGGTTGGTTGAGATTCATTTGTTGGATGGCTGTGTGGGTGTATGGGATGGAACATGAATAGCCCACTGCCCCCTCTAGCCTGTGGCTGAGAGATCACATCCCTCTCGATCCTTTGTGTCCCAGGTTGGCTGACACTGCTGCCTCTCACCATGACCACAGAGTCTCAGCCCTCTGCGAATTGCCTCCAGTCAGTTCTTAGCATTCTGTTTTCTGCACAGGCAGGCAGAACTGTGGACAGTCAGGGCTTTTAGATACTTGCTGAACCCTACTCCCTTGCTCCAGTATTTGTCCTGATGATCACCATCCAACTCTGGGTAGAGTCACTGGGATTCCACAGCAGCCCTGCATATGCCCCAACTTTTGTAAAACTTCCTTATGGAATAGGGCAGTGCTGATTTTTCCCTTGATAAAGAAGACCAGACTCACGTTGGCCTTCCTGCTAATATAACCCAGCCCCATTGTCTTTTAGCCTCAGCCTCAGCTTGGGCTCTGTTAGCATCTCCCCGCTACCGTAGCATCATGGCTGAGACCCAGTGGTCTACAGCACATTCCCCCACCCACACACACACTCTAGATGACTGATAAAAAGGTCAAGAACAGGAGTGGCATTTTTAGTTCATGCGTGATGACTGGTATTTTTAATTCAGTAAGGTGGCAGAAGGTTTTGGGTATTTTCAAAAATGGTGATTGATGTCAGATTGAGCTATTGTTGTAGATTCACTTGAGAATAATCTATAAATCTTAACTCAAGACTTCTCTTCTGCTTTTATAGCTCAAGGAGTGGAAAGAAATTATACGAATGGTTTCCAAGCATCTCTTCCAAACTTGAATCTCAAAGATTTTTCATATAACTTACTGGTGAGTCTGGAGGAAACTTATGGGATTCCAGCACCAACCAGTTTCAAGCTTTCTTAAAAATCTATGTATTCTCACAGCATGAATGTTGTTTTAGCTATCTGAACCAACTGTGGTAGAAATGTATGTTTGTTTTAAAAATATATGTGACTTCTCTTTACAAAGCTTGTACATATTCCTTGAGATATGTGGAAAGTATAGAGAAATACAAAGAAGGAAAATAAGTCAACTGTGTCCAAAAGACATACGCAAAGACAACCACTATGAATGTTTTGTTGTATTTTCTTCTGGTCTCTTTTCCATGTATGTTTGCATGTGTGTCTTTCCGTGTGGTTCGACCTTTGTTTTCACTGTTCATTTTTTCCTTTGAGTATTTAACTTGTTAAATAAAAATAGATATAGGACATGCCTACGGACAAAGATTCAAAAAGTACCAAAAGAGCTCTTAGTGAAAGTATGTTTCCTCCCTACTCCTGTTGTGTTAATTCCCAGTTCGTTTCCCCAGAATCAGCGTTGTTGCCCAGTTTCTTCTGGAACCTGCCAGACATGGTCTGAGCTCAAGTCTTTTGTTTGTGATGTTTTCTTTTGTGCAGATGGTAGCACGCCATATGATTCATATGCAACTGTTTCTGATCATTATTTTGAATGACTGCATGTGGGTCCATTTCTTAGAAAGAGTACACATGTGTCTAACCCTTTCTTGTTGATGCACATCTCAGTTGTTTCCAGTGTTTTGTTACTATAAAGAATGGTGCAAAATAAATATCCTTGTACCTATATCCTCATGCATTTGCTTTTTACTATTTTAAGTTAATTTTTTCAATTATTTCAGCAAAAGTGATTTTGCATTGAGCAATGAAAGTTTTTTTTTTGATTTATAGACATAAGCATCACAGTCACTTATGATTGTTGTGTTACTATTAGGTACTAACCAGATGTCATCAGAACTTTTCTTCTGTCCATCTTCTATCTTCAGAAGTTATGTCTTTGTGTCAATGTATCCTTATCCCTGCAGAAAGGTGTTTGGAATTTACAGTGAGGACTTAGGCCAGAGGGCAATTTCATGGTTATATTATAAACTCTTTGATAAAATGATATGATGAAAACATTAACTACTCCTGTCCTATCAGTAGCTTCCTGGAGAATATGAGCTATAAAGGATACCACTGAGCAGTAGAATTTCAAAGACAAGATGATGGGAGGGATTATATTGTCCAGTGCTGCCCCAACAGAACCTTGTGACTGTCCACTTCCACCACAGGCAGAGTAGGTGCCAGCCCATCCATGCTCTACCACGACACAGCCAATAACCTGTGTACGAGTCAGTGATGCCTTAGATCGACTGTTTATTTTTTAAAAATAAAACATGCTTTATTTTGTCTTTTTGAGTCCCCATGATACCAAATTGTGAGACAAATCTGGATTCAGATTCGGGTTTTCTGAGTTTCCTTTGCTACTGTCTATCTGATAGAGATTATGCTGTCATTCTTAGTTTAAAAACTGCCACATTCTTACTTTTGTGTTTCTGTTTTGAAAATAAGTTGAGCATACTCATCATTTCTGGGAATTCAGATGCTTCATGTACCAGTTTCTCCTTAAATTTGCTCTATTTAATATGTGACCCCGATCATCGCTTCATTTAACAAGCAGGCACCATGGCATATGAATTTGGTGACTTTCTCGCAGGATTTAGGAGATGAGTACCTAGATGTTAATTCATACAGCACTGTAAATGCCCTTCAGAAATTACAGTGGCAACACATGACACAGGATACCAAGATATTATAGCGTAAAATAGTTGTATGATGCTGAAACATAATACCTTTAAAATGTAGCTTTGATTTGAAGTTCTTTCTTTTGGATAGTGTGTAGAAGTGAATGCATATCCACGTGGGAGACCAGTTTCTAATATGATGAGTCTCTGGCTAAGTCTCTGATTATTAGTAAAATTAAAAGTCAACTTTTATGTTTTTCTTTAGACACACGGACTTAGCTCCAGACACAGGTTACTAGGTAGTGCACATCTCTCTTTGGTTAGGATAGCAACAGAGGAGAGCTGCCATGTGAAAGCTGAGTGTATCAGAGAGTTAACTGTGCGTGGTATGTGTGCCTATCAGTGGAGAAGAGAAAGGGTCCATTCAGTCTTTCCATCTCTGATGGATTCCCCTCTAGCCCTTGGAAGTCGTTTATCAGTAATTCTTGATTATCAACAATCAGGCCCACATGTGGCTTATGTGTGGCTAGGCAATTATAGAGAAAGTTAGCTGGACACTTATTTAAGTGCTTCTGTGTGCTTGGCATTGTGGTGAGTGCTTTGTGCACATTTAATCCTCACAAAATGTCTATAAGATAGATACTGATGGTCACAATGGCCCAGGCCAAAGCTAGGAAGGAGCCAGGAGCTTCTTCCAGATCTCCCACATGTGGCAGGGGCCCAGGTACCTGGGCCATCTTCTTCTGCTTTTTCCAGGCCATTAGCAGGGAGCTGGATCAGAAGTGGAATAGCCAGGACTTGAACCAGTACCCATATGGGATAGTGGCATTGCAGATAGGACTCTACCTGTGACGCCATAAGGCCAGTACCTGTTGTCTTGATTTCATAGATAAAGGCACAGACTCAGAACCAGAAATAACCTGCTCAAGGTTATATACTTAGTAAGTGGCAGAATCAGGAGTCAGAGCCAGTCTGGCCTACAACCCCTACTCTTGACCATTCGTATGTTATCCCTATGTTAAAGGAATACATTGATTCAGTCTCATGCCCTAAATGCTTCTTCCACTTTGGAGCTATTATAGCTACTATACTATAACACTGGGTTTCATTGAGTTGTTTTGAAACATTCCAGTTGCTTAACATGTCTGTATTTTCACTGAACTTTTGCTTTTTAGAAGAAGAGTTACTTGTTTGTTGGCAATGTGAGATGGACTTGGGGTGTTAGCAGTACTTGCTATTCTTTGTTAGATAATTTAACTGTGGAGGTGATATTTTTATGTTTTTCTTGAGCAAGAATCCTATTGAGATATTTAAAGAGGTGTAATATAGTGTGCCTCTGAAAAAATTAACAAGCAATGTTCCTCATTCTTTCTATTTAAAGTTCCAGAATGGGAGAAATAAAGACCAAAGACTTGTGGAACGACTTGGCATTCCAAGTAAGACTGACTTTCATTTGTATTCACTTCTTCTAAATGCTTGATAATTCAAATACAAAACGTTGCCTTTTTATAGTTGGCCATTATCTACATATTGTATTCAAGCCCTCAAAACAAACAGTTGAATTCTTCACACTGACATTCCTAGATATCTATGGGATGAGCTTATTTAAATTGGAACTTTACATTGGAACTCTCTGCCTTATTCTGCCAGCTTCATCATCTTGACTATATTCCTAAGAGATGTGACATTTATTCCTGGAGTGAAGCTATAACCAGATTATGTTAAATATTAACCTAGTCATGATAATAAACTGTGTTAAACCAAACACTGAGCATCAGGAAGAAGGAAGGGCAACAGGTTCTCCTGTAAGCAGTCTGGATACTTTATAGATGACATCCTCCTAAAGAGAAAGAAAAAGTACAACAGAAAAACCTGGTCATTTCCACCTGTATGATCTCTGTCTTCTCTGTTAAAATGTCAGTGTGTGGTTCCATGGCACCATGCTGTAAACACTATTTCTTTGGCATGTCTTGAATCCTCAGAGTTTGGGCCGAGTCTCTGTCTCACACTGATGGGGCAGAAGGTGTGCTTCAGAGTGCCAGAAAGCTACTTACGAGGCCAGAGCTGTGGCATAGTGGGTTAAGGTGCTGGTTAAGTCCTGGCTGCTATACTTCCGATCCAGCTTCCTGCTAATGTGCCTGGGAAAGCTGAGGAAGATGACTCAAGTGCTTGGAAACTCCTGGCTCCTGGCTCCTGCCTGGCCCTGACCATTGCAGCCATTTGGGGAGTGAACCAGAGGCTGGAAGACCTTTCTCTCTGCCTCTGCCTCTCCCCCTCTGTAACTCCACCTTTCAAATAAATAAATAAATCTTAAAAAAAAAAAAAAAGGAAAGAAAGCTACTTACCTGCATTTGCCTGGACTTGGTGTATTTACTAATAAAAGAGCCTTTGATAACTTGGCCATAATCTCAACAGAAGTTTAAAGTAATCAAACCAAGTATTCCTATGAATTTGGATTTGCAAATATCTTTCAATGGAAGGATCATGCTGGTGGTAACTGCAATTTATTGAGCTCTTGTTAAATACTTTAAATTGACAAAGATAAGTCACATATTTTGTGTTTTGTTTATTCTACTAATACATGGGATTATTAAAATATGAAAGATAAAGTGAAATGTCCTCTTAATTCTAAATGTCAGGGATAGTACCTGTAGACTTAATGTCTAAGCATATATATGTATGAGTATATGCACACAAATACATGTTGTTTTTTTTTTTTTCAAAGATTTGTTTAGTTGAAAGAGTTACACAGAGAGAAGGAGAGACAGAGGTCTTCTATCTGCTGGTTCACTCCTCAGATGCCCACAATGGCTGGGGGTTGGGCCAGGAGCCAAGAGCTTCACCCAGATCTCCTATGTGGTTGCCAGGGGCCCAAGTGCTTGTGCCACCTTCAGCTGATTTTCCCAGGCCATTAGCAGGGAGCTGGATCAGAAGCGGAGCAGCTGGGACACGGACCAATGCCCATATGGGATGCTGGCATCACATAGTTTTACCTGCTATGCCACAATACTGGCCCCCAAATATATATTTCCAAGTACATGGAATTAATATTATACGTATTACCTAATGATCCATCCTTCACTTAATATACCCTGTATCTATTTTCATGTCAAATACATAAAGCTCTCTCTTATCCTTTTTAACACTATATAATATTCCATTTTATAAAAAATGATTTATCTATATGAAAGGCAAAGCTATATATAGAGACAGAGAGAGAGAGAGATCCTCCAATATGCTGATTCATTCCCCAAATGGCCGCAGTAGATAGGACTGTGCCAGGCAAAAGCCAGGAGCCTGGAACTCCATCTGGGTCTCCCACATCTGTGGCAGGGGCCCAAGAACTTATGCCTTCCTCTGCCGCTTTCCCAGACACATTAGCAGGGAGCTGGACTGGAAGCAGAGCAGCCGGGGCTAGAACTGTGCTGATATGGGCTGCTAGTGTTGCAGGCAGCTGCCCAACCTGTTATGCTACAACACTGGCCTAGGGCAGTATTCCATTTTATGTGCTATAATCAGTATTCGGTTTCATGTTGGTGGACTTTTAGGTGATTTATAGTTTGGGGCCATTATAAACAGTCATTCAGTAGATATTTTGACTTACGTTTTTGCACTCATGTTTTCTTTTCTTAGAATTAGCTTCTAGAAGCAGAATGGTCATTGAAAGGAGATAGCCAATTATCCCTTAAAAAGACTGCTTCAACTTACACCAGCATTACTATGTGAAAGTGGGCATTTTCCCTGAACTTACCAGTATGGGCACTTCCTTTGCCTGTCTTTCGACATGGTTTCTCATTTTTGCAATAATCTTGGAAGGGAGATACTGCTGTTTCAGTTTAGAGGTTAATAATCCCCTGAGACTCAGGGAAGTAACCTCTCCCATCCCCGAGCTCGCCAGAGACAGCACTGGAGTTTGAGCCCAATCATTTATGACTTCAAAACTGGTGCTTCCTCCGCCTCCCTGGGCTCATACAGTCATGACCTCGACCTCACCAAATTTGCTTTGGGCTCATCTACATTTGCCAGGCTCACTGCTCTCTCACTTGCCGCTGGCGCTCTTTTTACGATCCTTCAGTGTCACTGGGCTGTGGCACAGCGGCCTTCTGTTCTAGGTGGCAGATGCATGTGCACAGCCCCTTCTCGCACTTTCCAAGGCTGTTCCCCTGAGACATTGTCTTTGGTTGCAGCCTCTGTAGTGAGGTTAGTGCGGTCTCCCTGCCCATTAAAAACTCACCAGCCACCTACCTAGTCCTCATCTGGGGTAGGGAAAGGGAGAGACTGCTTTCACTTGCATTTTTTTTCCTACGCAGCCCCTGGGTCATGCGGGGATTTTTATTTCCTTATCAGTCAGGTTCTTCAGTTTCTGGTTGGAACCTTGGGGCTGAGGGTAGCTGGGGAAAGAAGAAATGGCTACAGGAAAGAGAGGGATGAAAACCTGCAACCCAGAGAACCTCGGCCAGCCTGGGTGTGGGCCTCGGCCTCCTGCAGCTTCCTAACTGGCTGTCCTCTCCCCCTCAGGAGCAGTGAAGACGTCCATCCAGGAATCGGCAGCCTTCATGCCTCAGGTAGGGGATCCATGAGCTGACTTGGCCCTGTGTTGTATGCGTGGTTGGGGGCGGCGAATGCTGACTTCTTTAGAATTGTCTGTCCCTTGAGAATTCTTTGTGATACCGACACTCTAGGAGCATGGTTCTCTGGAGAACTCACTGAGCAGGGAACCTCGAGATGTGAAAGTGCATTTTTTTTTTTGCAATCAGTGAACTTCGGAACACAGGAAAATTCCGAAGCGGCACTTCTTGTCTCAGCCCATAAGCAGGGAGTGTGAGTGCCCAGCCCATAAGCAGGGAGTGACAGGACCCTGAACCTTGACGTGTTCTGCGCTCTCCTCAGCGCAACGCCTCTTCTCTGTAAGAGGCAACAGAAAGCCTCCTTTTGTACTCAGTTGGAAAGATACCGCTTGCGTTACCTCAGGTTACCATGGAGACAGAAGACTCGGCTTTCTGTTTCAAATTAATTTTATTCCACAAAGCAAGGGTATGCACTGAGAGACTGCAGTGTTCAAGAAACTGGAACAGTTTGTTTATCGTCAACACATGACCTCACTAGAGGACACGCTTGGTATTAAAGCGAAATGTCAGTCGTGCTGACTTCGTGCTGTATATTCTCAGTGACTCACCTGCCAAAGGCATCTTTGAGGAAATCCAGTAGAAGAGCTGTTCTATGGGCGGGAAGGTACAGGAACAGAGCAGTACCTAAAGGTTTAACAGTCCCTGCCTTCCTTTCCAGCACCCACCAGAAGAGAGATACAGGATGCAGAGCAAGCCCCTGGGGATCTGCCTGATCATTGATTGCACTGGCAATAACGTAGGTACGTGTGGAGGCTGCCCCGCAGGAAGGCACAGCCCAGCAAGCCGCATGCGATCAGGGTGCTCCACGCTGGCTGCCGTAACACACCACACCAGGCTGTGACGTCTGTTCCCTCACTCATGATGTCACAGCCCAAGATGGACTGCATGTGGGGCCCTTTCTTCCATGTGGCCATTCCGTGGCTCTGTCACCTTCTGCAGGGCCCTCTGCATCTGGCTGACGGATGATGGAAGAGAGTGGGTAAGGGCCCCATGATGGATGGATTCCAACATGTGGTTGGAACTCAGTCGCGTGTCCCCAAGGAACTTCGGTGGACACGGATAAGTTGGTCTAGCTGAATGTCAGGAGAAAGAAGCAGAGTTGGGGAACACGTGGCACGGTCTCTGGCCCATGCTGTGTGCTGGGTGAGAGTTTGTGCACTGTGGTCTTGTCTTCCACCCTGGATGCTGTGTCAGGGTAGAGTCCTGGGACCCAGGGGACATTCACAGTGTGGGAGGCACACTGACTTCAGGAATTCTCAGGCGCCCCTTGGTTTCGCCTGTGGACTATGAAGGTTTTCCTGGGGTATGTTAAACATGCATGTTCACTTAGACAGATGTGTGCTTGGGTATCGTCTGCTCCACGTGTCACTTGGTTTTGCTGTCCTTTACTTTGTTTGTTGGCTTGAGTCTTTCTATCAGTCTGTCTCTGTTGTCTGGATCTGAGTTGATTCTTTCGTTTGGTTGTATTTGGATGCCTGACTTAAACTAAATCATCAGTGAGAATAAGAGCTTAGGTGTGCGGAATAACGTTTAATTATTTAGCCCTTCATTAAAAGGATTGATCATTGTATTTCCACATTTTTCTAATTTTTCAACGGTCTCTTAGAGTGAGTCAGAAATATCTTTCAGGCTCACTTAAAATATTGCTGTTAGGAGTTTTATAAAAAGAGTGCCAAAGAGAAGGTCAAATTAGCAAATATGAGGCTGAATTTCCCAGGATTTCAGCTATGACCCTGCTCTCACACCCTATTTTTGGATAGTGAGAAATGCTGTCTCCTCAGCTTTAGCAACGTGTCCTTTCTTTTAACCATTAGTGCACAATGAAAATGGGGAAGTGTTTTCTCAATGAGTCACTTCCTCTCTTAAAAGAGATCGTGTATTTGTCCTCCACTTCTGATGGTAGTCAGTTTTGTTTCATTCACCAGTGGACATGGTGCTGTCGTATTTATATCTATTGTATCAGGAGAATCAAAAGATAAAGCTGTCACCTGCTGTGAGTCACAAAACTCCATCATTTGTGGCTGAAATCCAGGGTCTATGCTTGCTTTCCTTGCTGGATTGTGAGCCCCTTGTGGGCAGGGGCTAAATGTGTGTTTCTCTCATTGTAAGAGCAGGGGCAGAGTTGGGACATGACAGCACGGGTTTGGCTCACAGCTCTTCCGTGTCCTATCTTGTGACTTTGGGTGACTTCCCAAGCCTCTTTGAGGCTCAGTTTCTCTTTGATAAAGTGGGTTGATAATAGGCCCTACTTTAGCAAGCCTGGGCAGAGTGAGTCCATATTTATAAAGGGCTTAGAACCATGTTTGGCACATCATAGTCATGTACTAAATGCCAACTAACATTATTTCCTGATCTTGCTCATTTAATTTTATTTTTGAAAATCTAATCTATTTTCAAAATCTAGTTTAGATTTTGAAAATCTAAACTAATGGATGTTCCCATCCACTAGTTTACTCCATAAGTATTTGGCAATGACTAGGGAAGCTGAAGCCAGGAACTAGGAATTTAATCCAGGTCTCCATATAGGTGGCAGGAACCCAACTACTGAAGTACCACTGCTGCGGCCTAGGGTCCATATCAGTAGGAAGCTAGAATCAGGAGCTGAGCTGGGACTTGAACCCAGACAGTCCCATGAGGGATGCAGGTGTTCCAGATGGTGGCTAGTTCGACCAATAGTTCTACCGCCTGCTCTTGCTTGTTTGGTTTTGGTTGCAAACCCTCAGCAAGAACTCAGTGTGGCTTTGTCTTGCTGCATGGAATCTGCCCCCAGACAAGTGAGGGACCAGGAATCTGAGGATGGAGGTGAGTGCCATGTCCCCACAGTCTGTGGCACACTGGAATGGAGATGATGACTTGAGAGATAAGTAAGAAGGGCAACATTCTGGGGACAATAGCTGCCAGTCATCAGTCTGGCAGAGGAGACTCCAAGTAAAACACCTGGGATGCAGGGAAAAGAGAACTGATAAGGAGAGGAAGATGGAAGAGGGGAGTAGAATTGGAGGTGGAGTTTGGGCCCTGTGTCTGTCTTTGGCCCAGGGTGTGAGCAGGTGTTGGCTGCAGATGTGCGGCTCCCATGGCCACTGATGTGTGTCCACGTGGGCCCTGACAACGAGAAGGGCGGCTCTAGGCAGCAGGTCCTTCCTGGTTAACAGAGCCCTTCCACATTCAACATGGAGGATGTTCAACATGAAGATGGAGTGCTGGGCAAGAGTGGGCCCTGAAGGGGCTGCTGGGTGCTCAGCACTGCGTCTCCCCTGGGAATCAGGGTTCTCTAGACTCCACCCCTTTCTGTCTCAGGGAGCAAAACAAATAGCTGGGCTTGAGACGTCTTGTAAGATCTCCCAGGCTCAGGTGGCTAATCAACAGGTGAGAAAGGAGACAGTGCATTTTCACTCCCATTGTGTCGCAATTCTCAGGCCAGAACTCCCCAGTGCAGCCGCCCAGCAGGGGAGTGTTAATGATTATGAAGTGGAAAGATAGAGGCTCCTCTTCCCACACGTGTCCCCCCCCCCCCCCCTCAGGCCTCTAGCTCTTGAGTTTCCTCTCCCAGGGATTTGTCCATGGAGGACTCTGGCTTGGAATCCTGTTTTCGGTGGAAAGTGCTTGTTGTTCCATGCCACACTTTATTCCTTCTTTTTCATCTTATCAGCAGTCGAGGGCCTCACCTGAGTGATTATGTGGTGTTTCCTCTATCTGTGTAACTTTGCCATCTGGTTAATGTTGAATATTCGGGAGGAGTGCAGGAGTCAGATAATGAAGAGGCAGACAAGATAATTGCCAGTTAAAATAAGGAAATGAAAGAAACTAGCAGGGGTGTGAGAAGACTAACTTGGAGGTGGTAATGATCAGAGAATATGAATTATTAAAAATCTAGCCATGGGGCTGGCGTTGTGGCACAGCCACCTGAGATGCTAGCATCCCCTGTGATCGCTGGTTCGAGCTACTTCCGGCCCAGCTCCCTGCGAATGCGCCTGGGAAAGCAGCAGAAGATGGCCCAAGTGCTTGAGCCCCTGCCACCCACATGGGAGACAGATGGAGATCCAGGCTGCTGGCTTCTGCCTGGCCCAGCCCTGACCATTGCTGCCATTTGGGGAGTGAACCAGCAGATGGAAAATCTCTCTCTCTCTCTATGTGTGTGTGTGTGCTTTTTGAATAATAAAATATATTTTTAAAAATCTCCCATGTGCTAGGTACTTTCCTAACTGCCTCACATGAATTCTCTTTTAGTCCTCATAGACAATACTACAAGATAGGTGCTTGTGTCCATTTCCAGCATGGGCAAGCAGAGCAGTGAGCTGCCTCCCCAGCGTCTCTAATACTGAGAGAGCTGGGAGTCCAAAGCTCGTCTCCAAACCTATGCTTTTAGCTACTTTGCTTTAATGTAAATTCCACAAGGCGGGTGCATTTTATCCGTGCCTTACACATTGTGTCTCCAGGAGCTGGCACAGAGGCATTCAGTACATATTCATGGGTAAAAGAGTGAATGAATCTGCTCTCCTTGTAGCCATACATTTCTTAAACCATTCCTTTTGATCTTTAAATTTCACACACTCTCTTGTACCTATCTTCTCCTTCTCTCCTCAAAGAAAAAAATCATACCTCTATATTTTAAAAAAGATTTATTTTTATTTGAAAGACCAACTTAAAGAGAGAGAGAAGGAGAGAGAGAGAGATCTTCCATCTGCAGGTTCACTCCCCAAATGGCTACAATAGCCAGGGCCAGGGCAAGCAGAAGCCAGGAGTCTAGAACCCCATCTGGGTCTCCCACATGGGTAGCAGAAACCAAATCAGTTGGGGCATCTTCCACTTCTTTCTCAGGTGCATCAGCGGGGAGCTGGCTAAGAAGTGGGGCAGCTGGGACTCCAACTGGCACCCACATGGAATGCTAGTGTTGCAGGCAGTGGTCTAACCTGCTATACCACAACTCTGGTGCCTAAAATCAAACCTTTATTCAAAGAGTCTGCAAATTCCCTAATGTTTATAGGTTTATCCCTTCCTTTGTCCAGTAAGTGTTTATTGAGCATCTGCCTTGTGCAAAGTAAGGTTGGCTCTGAGTGAAGCACATATCAAAGCAGTGAGGCAGAGCCTGGTGTCAGGGCCATGTTAGGAGGGTAGGTATGGTTATTCTTTGGTGGGTCCTTCTCAAAAAGAATCCTTAGAGAGCTTAGGAACCCCTTCTTGAGGCAGACATAAGCACTCGGGGATTTGGGGTTAATGGTCTCAGTTTGGCAGAAGTTAAAAACCAGTCCTTTGTGTGCCGTGTTTGCCAGTCACCCAGCAGACTAGGCCTGTGCTGGCCCATGTGTGCGTGCCAGACCTTGTAGTCTTGTTAGGAATGTGGAAACCAATGTCTTACGTGCCTGGCAGATGGACTTTGGAGCTTGGCCTGAAGCTGTGGTGGTTTTGGAAGCTTCCAAGTAAAAGATGATGTTTGCAGATTGTATGAGGAAGTGTTTTTTTCCTCATTGGCTATTTCTGGAAAGCTTGAAAAATTTCCTGTACTTTGTACACAGGCTAAGACTTAGATTTTTCTAGTAGACATTGCAAATTTCCATTAGCTGATTAAGTAAATTTCACCATATATATATATATATATTTAAACATTTATTTATTTATTATTTGAAAGGCAGAGTTAGAGAGAGAGAGAGAGAGAGAGAGAGGTCTTCCATTCAATGGTTCACTTCCTAAATGGCCACAATGGCTGGAGCTGAGCAGACCCAAAGCCAGGAGCCAGGGGCTTCTTCTGGGTCTCCCATGTGGGTGTGGGGGCTCATGCACTTGGGCCATCTTCTACTGCTTTCCCAAACCATAGCAGAGAGATGGGCCACAAGTGGAACAGCCAGGACTCAAACCAGTGCCCATATGGGATGCTGGCACTGCAGGCAGAGGCTTTACCTGCTAGGCCACAGCGGGAGCCCCTCAACTTCATCTTCTATGGTTTTTCAGATTTATTTATTTATTTATTTATTTGAAAGAGCAATAAAGAGAGGGGGAGAGACAGACAGAGAGATATCTTCCACCTGCTGATTCATTCCTCAAATGGCCACAAGGACCAGGGCTGGGCCAGGCCGAAGCCAGGAGCCAGGGAATTTTTCCAGATCTCCCATGTGGGTACAGGGATCCAAGCACTTGGGCCATTCTCTGCTGCTTTGCCAGGCACATTAACAGGGAGTTAGATTGGGAGCGGAACAACCAATGGGTACCTGTAGGGGATGCCAGCGCTATGGGCAGTGGCTTAACTGGCTACTGCAAAATGCCGGTCCCTGCTATGCTTACTAATCTACTGAAAGGTCTGAGAATTTTCCTGTAAAGAAACTCCTTTTGGCCTTGTCACCCTTACATTTCCCATATACCTTTTGACCTTGGGACCACGGAGAATATCCTGCCCACCTTGTGTTCTGCTCCTGTGCTTGGTAGTGACTCCAGCTGGGTTCACGGAGGATACTCAGCAGATGACTACACATGAACTGGAGCAGCAGCCCCCCTTTCTCATTTCTCCTGTACCCTTATTTAACTTTGATAGAAAGCGTCAGCATACATGTGCCTTCATTAGACCAAAATAAATTCTAAATTAATGAATGAGTCCATGCCAGCTCATGACTGTATTTGGCTTTGGCAGTTTTACCTCCATAGCACCCAAACCTTTGAGTAGCACTGACCCTGCCCTTTCGCTAATAAGCCCTGTGCTAACTACAAGGCTGGATGTCCCCTCTCCCCTACCATTTCACCCAGTTATTTTCCAAAGAGTAGTTGAAACTTACAGAATCGGGGCTGTGTTGGGGAAGGGGTTTCCAGGGTGTGTAGAAGGAGAAGTGGGACTTGCTGCAGTCTGTTCAAGTTTTATTTTCCCTACTCAGCACCCACGTGTTTCTTCCCCTGTGTGTGGTCACGGCCATTTTCGGTCATGGTTTTTGGCTTCACATTCAGCCTTAGTCTCCCTTCTCCCCCGCTCCTGTTTGATCAGGTACGGATTTTTCTTCCTGGGACTTCAGAGTCCCATCCCTCCTTAGCCTGCCTCCTCAGGGTCACTCTCCTTCAAAGCTCAGGCAAGTTCAGACCTAGGAGAAGGGGCTTAACCCCAGCAGCCAGGACTTCAATTCAGATCTTGTAATTCTGAGACTGGTTCCTCTTTCGCCCTGTGCTCACTGCCTGCGGCCAGGGCCTCTCCAGCCAGGACCCACAGGGAGCCCAAATAAAGCAAGGAGCCAGAAGGGCCTGGAACGTGCTTGTCCCGTCCGTCCCTGCACACCGTCACAGAAAGGGAGACCCTGGTGACTCTTCCCTTCAAGGGCTTCGGTCAGGGAGGAAAGAGAGAGTTTGGAGGAAAGTGAACCAGACCCAGATAACCAGGAAGCCAAAGAGCTTTGAGCCTGGTGTTTCCCTGTTTGCTTCTGCCCCCTAGAGGAGAGAATATTACATGGTCCTTAGACGTGTTGAGCCCTGCACAGCAAAGCAGTAGTGACGGGAATGGTGTCCCAGTTCTGATTCTCTCATTGTCCTGTAACCACCTGAGCATGGGACTGGCCAGTGGAGCCCTCAGAGGAGATGGCTGGGAGACAGTGCAGCCAGGCCTTTTCTACCCCAGGGAGAGTTCAGGAGGGCGAGGGTGTCACTTAATAGGCTGTCAGCAACCTGTCAACCCAGTCCCCCATTTCCTTATGATGCTTGTTGGTTATAGGTGTACAGATGCTAGCACCTTTTTTGTGTCTCTTCATTATTACTCGGTGTCATAATTCCATTTTCTTCACCCTTAACTATGGGCCAGGCCAAGGGGCACAGGACAGAGCCTACCTGTAGACTTAGATCGTGCTGATTCTCATTTTCCTTATGCCAGGAGTGGTCACAAGACTTCCCCAGTGAGTTCCCTACCAACCACTGCCACATGGAGTGGCTTTATTTGTGCTGTTGAATCCTCAGGGCATCTCGTGGCATGGTTGTCATCACTTTTATCTAAATCTGGGCGATCCCCTTTGGGAAGGTCGTGCAGCCCACAATGTGTTCAGGTCGGCACTGGAAGGCAGGTGTGTGACTCAAAGTCTGCTCTTTCTGCTGCCTTACACTTAGTCCTTTTTCTGTGGCCAATAGCACAGTACTGCAGACTGGGGAGGCTTGAATGAAAAGAGTTTCCTTTTGGCTCATGGTTCTGGAGGTCTGAGGTTGAGAGGCCACATCTGGTGATATCCAAATGGTAGCATCCTGCCTCTCAAGGCAAAGTCAACCCAGGATTCATGGAAACTAGGAGAAGGGCCTCTGGGGGAAGAATAGGGGATCTTGGCCAAGGCCACACTGCTTAGGTCACACTGCATAGGTCACACCGGGAAACAGGTCATGAGAGAACTTGGGACTCTGGAAATGGTCACCACTTAGATCCAGGAGTCCCCGTCTCATCCCACAGCAGATGGAGGTCAGGGAACGCGTGCGTCTCCACCACTACAGCCATTGGGACCTAGGCTTGGAACTGCAGTCCGCAGACACACCCATCTCTGCATCCTTGGGTGTTGCATTAATTTGAGAAAGCACCTTTGGGAAAAAATCCCGGTTTGTTCTGACTGGAGAGAAAAAGGTTTTGTTCTGCCTTGGCTTGATGGACTTAAATGTGCGCAATCTTTGCCGAAGGCCAGGAATGGTGATGGTGTCTGGGGATGCAGGTGCAGCAGGGAACCGATCACGGTCGGAGAACTGGGGACGTGAAAGTCAACATCTTTCTTCCTCCTCCCTCCCTGCCTCTCTCTCTTTCCCTCCCTCCCTCCCTTCCTCCCTCCCTCCCTCCCTTCCTTCCTTCCTTGATATTATTTATTTATTTGAAAGTCAGAATTACAGAGAGGGGGAGAGAGAGAGAGAGAGAGAGAGAGAGAGAGAGAGAGAGAGAGAGGTCTTCCATCCATTGGCTCACTCACCAAATGGCTACAACAGCTAGAGCTGAGCTGATCTGGAGCCTGGAGCTTCTTCCTGGTCTTCCCACATGGGTGCAGGGGCCCAAGGACTTGGGCCATCTTCCACTGCTTTCCCAGGCCATAGCAGAGAGCTGGATTTAGAAGAGGGGCAACCATGACACAAACCAGCGCCCATATGGGATGCTGGCACTGCAGGCAGTGGCTTTACCCGCTGTGCCACAGCACTGGCCCCAACATTTTTCACATTTCAGGTTGATTGTGTCCCTCCTACCCATTTCTCAGGCCCCCTGTACATCACACAAAATCAAAAACAGCTTAACTAACGGAGATGGGTCCGAGCCTAGGAGTCCCCTGCAGGTCTTTTTCTCTTGCCTCACTCTAGTGTTGTTTTCTGTGTTTGTTTTCTCCAGAGGCTCTTCAAAACACCTTCGCTTCCCTGGGCTATGAAGTCCAGCCCTGCTCGGCTCGCCGTGTGGATGACGTAATCCGGACTCTTGGCCAAGTGGCCTGCATGCCCCAGCACCGAGACTATGACAGCTTTGTGTGTGTCCTGGTGAGCCGAGGATGCTCCCAGAGCGAGTTCGGAGTGGACGAGAATCACTCGGGGTTCCCTTTGCATGGCATCAGGAGGATGTTCACGGGGGACTCATGCCCTTCTCTCATAGGGAAGCCAAAGCTCTTTTTCATTCAGAACTATGTGGTGTCAGAGGGCCGGCGGGAAGACAGCAGCCTTCTGGAGGTGGACGGGCCGGCAGTGAACACAGTGGAAGCCAAGGCCCCGCAGCCGAGACCCTCCATGGTTCACCGGGAAGCTGACTTCTTCTGGAGCCTGTGTACTGCGGACGTGTCCCTGCTGGCTCGGTCCCCTGGCTCACGGTCCATGTACCTGCAGTTCCTCTCCCAGAAACTGGGCCGAGAAAGGTGAGCCCCGTGGAGGTGGCTGGTCCTGCACCGTGTGCTTATGTCTTGCTCACACCGCTATGCCGTGCTGATGCCCTTCTCTTCAACGAGAAAGAGGGATTTTTCCTTCCCCAGTGGGATTGCCTTAGGAATATGGTGTGGACGTGGCTTAACTTATGAATACGTCATGTAAGTTCGTAGTTTGGGTATTTTTCTTCAAAATTAAAAAGTTAAAAAAAATTTGGGAGGCAAAGAGAGAGACAGATATTAAGAGCACTCCTATCTGCAAGTTTCACTCCCCAAATGCCTGCAACAGCTGGGATTGGGCTGGCCTGGGCTGAAGCTGGGAGCTGGGAATTCAACCCAGGCCCCCCATGTGGGAGGCAGGGACCCAATTACTTGAGTCAACATGACTGCCTCCCAGAGTGCACACGCGCAGGAAGCTGGAGTTAGGAGCAGAGCCGGGACTCGAACTAAGGCGCTCTGATATGGAATATGGGTATCCCAACCCGTATTTTAACAGCTGGGACAAATGCCTGTGCCCAGATCAAGACATTTTTAAATTTTTTTTATTATGATAAAAGCAATTCATATTCCTGGTAGAAAACATTCCTAAAACATAGATACTGAAAGCAGAATGTGACAAGCAGTTATAATCCTACCTAGTCGAACTAACCTCTCTTAACTAAGCCTTCTAGATCTTTTTGTGGATACCTGCACAGATATAATTATGATTTTAAAGCCCAAGTGGAATCGTGTTACTTCACCACCTGCTTTGAGTTTGCTTATTGGTTACATCACACACATCACAGGTCAGATTTCAAAAGCATCCTTTGAATGTCTCCAGAGTAACCCGTGACACGACTATAGCTTAATTTGCTTGACCAGTCTTCAATTGTCGGATAGTGTTTTGCCGTAGCAGAGAGCTGGGTCAGAAGGGGAGCAGCCGAGACGTGAACCGGAGCCCATGTGGGACGTTGGCAACGCAGGCGGCGGTTTCACCCACTACGCCACAGCGCCCGCCCCCAAGTCTTGTTAAACACAATAGTTCTCCCGCCCTCTTTCTGTGAGGTCTCACTCTCTGTGGTTTCGGTTAACTATGGTCAACCTCATGAGGCCTGAGAGTATTGAATGGAAAATCCCACAAAGAAGCAACTATAGGCTTTATTTTTTTAAAATTATTTTATTTTATTTTTTTTTTATTTAATGAGCATAAATTTCCAAAGTACAGCTTATGGACCACAATAGCCTCCTCCCCCCCGTATCTTCCCTCCCACCCACAATGCTCCCCTCTCCCACTCCCTCTCCCCTTCCCCTTCACATCGTGATTAATTTTCAATTATCTTTATATACAGAAGATCAATTTAGCGTATGTTAAGTAAAGATTTCCACATTTTGCTCCCACACAGAAACACAAAGTATAAAATACTATTTGAGTACTAGTTATAGCATTAATTAAACACCTAAGAGTAATTGTGTATTAATTACAGAGTTCAACCAATAGTTTTAAGTAGAATATAAAATGCATCTTTTGTATTGTTGTGGCTTCCCCCCCGACCTCCCTCCCTCCCGTGGCCCTCCCCTCACCACTCCCTCTCTCATCCTGCCTTTCATCACGTTTCATTTTCAATTACCTTCATATATTGAAGATCAACTTAGCAACTATAGGCTTTAAATGACTGATTATAGCATACTGTTATAATTCTTTTATTTTATTATTAGTTGTTGCTAATCTCTTATTTTGCCTTATTTATAAGTTAAACTTTATCATTGGTATAAATGTATGTGTAAGACAAAAACGTGGTATACACAGTGCAGGGTTTGCTACCCTCTGTGGTTTCAGACATCCACTGGTGCTCTTGGCTTGTGTTCCCTAGGGGATGAAGGGGGACTATTGTACACATTTTTAATGTTACTAGAAAGAATATGTCAATGACCTGGTTTCCATTTAAGCTGACTGAAGCCACATGTACCTCAACTCTCAGGTTAATTGGCTTGTTTCATTGGTTCCTAACTACAATGTAAAGCGTCTCCAAGCTACTTATCAAGTGCATTCTGGCTGTGGCTGTGAGGACCCCATGAATGACCTTGTGGCCTTCTCTCCCCAGTTCCCCCAGGTGTGGCATGGCAGGAATGGGGAGCCTGTAAAAGGATCAGCCCAGTCCTCCAAGGCAGATCCTCCGTGGGCCAGGGGAATTATTGCCTTTTACATCCATCATGCATTTGTGTAAGTGACCCAGGCTGGGTATCACCTGGCTGCTGTGTCCACAGAGCGAAACTCAGCTGCCCTTTGGGGACACAGTCTGTGGTCCTTGAGCCAGAGTGATGTCAGTTGTTGAGATCATTCACAGAGTGGCTTCTAGAGCATTTAAAAAGGAACAGTTTCAAAAAACTTCACGCACGTCTGTTGACTCATTTCACCCTAATGACAATCTGTCTTCTCGTTGGTATTTGCATGGCATTAAAGCTTCCCTTTCTTGTTGCCTCCAGAAATCGCCCACTCCTGGATCTCCACGTTGAACTCAACAGCAAAGTGTATGATTGGAACAGTCGCGCTCCTGCTAAGGAGAAGTACCACGTCTGGCTGCAGCACACTCTGAGAAAGCAGCTCATTCTTTCTCACCAATGAAAAGCCAAAAGCTGTTCTTAGTTCCATGTCCGAGAGAGAGAGAGAGAGAGAGAGAGAGATCTTCCATCCACTGGTTCACTCCCCAAATGGCTGCAACAGCCAGTGTTGCGCCAATCCGAAGCCAGGAGCGAGGAGCTTCTTCCCGGTCTCCCATGTGGGTGCAGGGCCCAAGCACTTGGGCCAACCTCTACTGCTTTCCCAGGCCATAGCAGAGAGCTGAATTGGAAGTGGAGCAGCTGGGACTCAAACTGGTGCCCATATGGGATGCCGGCACTGTAGGCGGTAGCTTAACGTGCTATATCTCAGCACCCGCCCAATATATTATATATTTTTAAAATTGGCTTTGGCGGATGTGCATCTGTGTGCATTTATGTATGTTTTGCCACAGTTGTGTCACTGCGGGTTAAAAGAGTGGAAGGGCAGTTTTCAGACTCCATGACCAGATATTCCTACTTGAAAAGTTTTTTTTCTGTTGTTGTTTTCATGTAGGAAGGACCCTTGAGAGTTCCTTTACCTGTAGCCTACAGACATCAGTAGGAAGTAATGTGTAGCCTACAGACATCAGTAGGAAGCCACTATATTTATTTATATTATATTGTACTTTGATGTTTATATAAATTGCCAAGAAAATATAAATAAAACTTAATAAATTTCACAGATTAAACTTTTGTTTATAAATATTGATGGCAAATGTAATGATATACTTTATTCATTCATTCAAAAGCACAAGGCTAGTATATTGGATTTTCTTAAAGGTCTTAAACACATTGCATATAGATGGATGCATTTTTCCAATGATTACCTAATGATCAATACATTTGGTTACCAAAGTAAGTGTATACTGTGTTTGGCTTTATTTCTTAATTTGCTTTATAGTCCTATTCTTTTGCAGGTTTACATTTCAAATTCTCTGAGGTTATGGCAGGCAGGAGTTGATAGTCTATAAACCAGAGATTAAGATACAAAATGTGATTGAATGTGTTTTACAAGTTGGCTTGGCTGAGTCCATCATCTGGTTAGATGAGCTGCTAGATTATATCCGTTATCTTGGGAGCTACCAACTGCTGAAATTATCCACTTTGACCCATCAGATATGCTTTATTTTTTTCCTGACCTCATTTCTCTCATGTATTTTTAAAAAGATCTTATTGCATATGTTTGAGGCTTGCAACATGATGGTGAGAGATACACAGATAGTATCTGTATAGTATCTGCTCCAGTGGGGAAGCAGATCACTTTTCTATCCTCTCATATCATTACTTCCTTGTGACAAGGACACCTGAATTCTATATAACAAGAATCCCTAATCCCATACAATTTTATTAACCTTAGTCCTCCTGTTATACTTTAGACCTTTAAACTTGTTCACTTTATTTGTATGTATTCTTATCAGAGTCTAACCTCTCTACTTAAAAATAAAAAGTAATCATATGGTCTTTTGTATTGTCTGAGCCTTGAATTCTGAAAATCTTTCACATTATGTGCACCTTCTTGGCTCTGCATGATTAACTCTTCTATCATTCAAAGTATTTTAGATACAAGTAATGGAAGATGTAACACAACACAAAGATCTATTTTGAATGTTTGTTTAATCTCATTAACCAGGAAGTCCAGTGGTAGGGGGTAGTTGCTTTGTTGGTTAATTTATTGGCTCCGGGCCGGCGCCGTGGCTCAGTTGGTTAATCCTCTGCCTGTGGCGCTGGCATCCCATATGGGCACCAGGTTCTAGTCCCGTTTGCTCCTCTTCCAGTCCAGCTCTCTGCTGTGGCCCAGGAAGGCAGTGGAGGATGGCCCAAGTGCTTGGGCACCTGCACTCACGTGGGAGACCAAGAGGAAGCACCTGGTTCCTGGCTTCAGATCGGCATGGTTCCAGCCGTGGTGGCCATTTAGGGGGTGAACCAATGGAGGGAGGACCTTTCTCTCTGTCTTTCTCTCTCACTGTCTATCTGTCAAAAAAAAAATTATTGGCTCCAATGATGTCATCAAGGACTTGATCTTTTTCACCTTTTCTCTCTGCAACCACATCATCTTGGCCTTTGTTTTCAGTCATCTAATGGCTGCAAGACGGTTATGGGTCCAAGTATGACATCCAAATGTCAGAAGAGAAAGCATGTCTTCCTTCTGTCTCAAGCTGAAAGGAAAATTTCCCCAGAAGTGCTCTTTCCCTTCACCTCTCATTGGCTACAGTCGCAAGATGTGTCCATCCTTAAACTGGTCACGACAGGGGTTGTGGCATGGTTGTGCTTGGCTTATATCAACACAGATTCAGTCCCTTGGAACTGAGGAGAGATTCTGTCTCCCTGAGGTGCAATGGTCTTCACAAGCTGGGGTCCTGTGGGGAAGTTTGAAAAAGTGGGGTATGGCACCTGCTGTGGGGTAGACAACCATAGTCGTCCCAGAAGGGCGAGAACACCGAAACATTGATTAAACTGAAGCACACGATGATTTTCCCAACTTGCAGAGGAAATCAGCAGTAATACCAGGTGCAGCATGTGAACAACCAGTCTGATGATCTGGTGTTCTTCAGAAATTAGAACAAATGTTCGTAATGTGCAGCATGCATTCCAGGGCAGGCATCCTACACCTCTCCCTGCTGTTTGTGAAGGTCATTGTCCTACCTTTCCAGGCCCATCCTCTCCCTGCTGTGGCCCGTGGCCCATACCATGCCTTATCCCATCTGCCTGGCGTGGGGAAAATTTAGAGCTTGGCAAATGAGCATCTTTGTTGCCTTTCCTTCCCTCTTTTTACACAATCATTTTGAAAAATTATGTTGTATTGTCTATTTCTTTACTTTTTGCCACTTTTCTTTTTTGATGTTGGATTCTGCTGTTTTTATACCATCAAGCATCAGGCAATCCCCCAATCCCAATGAGAAGACTACTACTTGTAATTACTACTTGTAATTCTTTGTGACTTTTGCTCACTAGCATGTGGTATGGTGTGGAGGGAAGAGAGGTTGTGGTTTCAAGCTTAGGCTGACCCTGCCTCCCTTGCCTACCTCATAGAATTGTTCTGAGGATGAAGTGAGAGATTCTTTATGACTATGTCTTGCTAGACCATGCCATTAACCCACATTCTGGAGGGGCTGCTTTGGAAAGGTGGAATCAAACATGGCATAGCAGATAGGATTTGGGTATGTTGAGATGGAATAGAGAACGTGTTGTGAGAGAGAAAACAAGTCAACTGAGGGACAAACAGCAATACAGGGCAAGCTGAGGAAACCTTGGGTGTAACTTAGCACGTATGAGGAGGTGTGAGTAGGAAGGTATGAGTCGCAGGCTGAGAGATGGCTGGAGTCAGAGGGTGGAGTGCCCTGAAGGTCCCCATCTTTTAACTTTAGCCCGTCTTCATGTAAGTTATTTTTCTTATTTTAATAGTAGAATCTTCGATTCTTTCTTTGCTTCTTAAAAATGCATTCATTTATTTGATGGGTAGAAAGAGAGAGCGAGAGCGAACTCTCATCTACTGGTTCACTGCCCAAATGCTCACAATGGACAAGGCTGGACTGGGTCAGAGCCAGGAGGTGGGGAAGCCAGGAGCTCAGTCCAGGTCTCCCACGTGGGTGGCAGTGAGCCAACTATTTGAATCATTAGCTCTGCGTCCCAGGGTCCCCATTAGCAGGAAAGCTGGAATCAGGAGCCAGAACCAGCAGTCAAACCCAGGCCTTCCAATGTGGGACACGGTGTGCTAGCTGGTGTCCTAACTGCCGGGCCAAATGCCTCCCTCCTCTGGAACTTTCTCTAAAGCTTTTGTACATGAGCACTTGATGATTAAAGGCTCTTCTTACTTTTCACTGAGCATAGTTTTTAATTAAATATTTGAGATAAACTTAGAATTACATATAGATAAAATAATGAGTAATCCAGATTAAATAAAATGTTCTAATATATATATATATATATACGTATATATGAATCATATCATTTTAAGAGGCAGTACTCCTAAATAGTCATGTAAAAGAGATGAGGGGATGAAACTATTTCAAACCTCACAGTAGCCTGCCCAATAACTAGGCAAATGTTCAGATGAAAGATTCACTAACTGAAGTTTTATGAGTGGACAGTGAGAGAGAGAGAGAGAGACAGAGAGAAAGGTCTTACTTTTGCCGTTGGTTCACCCTCCAATGGCCGCCACGGCCAGTGCGCTGATCCGAAGCCAGGAGCCAGGTGCTTCTCCTGGTCTCCCATGCGGGTGCAGGGCCCAAGGACTTGGGCCATCCTCCACTGCACTCCCGGACCACAGCAGAGAGCTGGCCTGGAAGAGGGGCAACCAGGACAGAATCCGGTGCCCCGACTGGGACTAGAACCCGGTGTGCTGGTGCCACAGGCAGAGGGTTAGCCTATTGAACCGTGGCGCCAGCCTGTAGCTGTCAAAATTTTATATCCATACATAAACATCATATATACACATAAAGTTTATATAGTATATATAAAATAAAATGTTATCTAAAATGAGAACCTATATCAGCTGAGCTATTTTCCGCTTATTTTACGTGAGCTATCTCATGTAATCCTCAAACCAGCTTTATGAGGTAGGTGTTACTGTCCTCATTATTGTATTAGATGAAGAAAATGAGGCAAAGTGATATTGAGTAGCTTACATGCGGTCACCTCGCACCAGTATGTGAACTCAAGCTATGCAGAGTCTTTTCACTACACTTCGAATCACAATAACCAGTTCTTGGGGTGACTTCTACAAAGCATGTTACAGCACAGGAGATGCTCATACAATAATCTTCCCAGGACAAGCACCAAATACCATATCTAGTATGTTTATAGTAAATGTCCTTAAAATAAAAATGAAAAATTTCTTTCCTAGGAAAACAAAGTCTACAAGGCTGGCAGAAGTGTAATGGGTGTTTTTGCTTTTCTTTTCCAAATTCTCGTCTCTGTATTTGAGGATACTGCTGCCTATACCAAAGCCAAGCTCCTTCCATTTGATTCTGAGTGTTGGGGGCTTGTTGCTGACGAAGCCCCCTCTCTGTTCTTAGGTTCCAGTTCATTCTAGCTCTAATCTCTTCCATGAATTGGCCTTGGTGGGGGTCTTGTGAACATTTCTTGTCTGCAGCATTTGCAATGGAGCCTTTTCTCTTCCCAGACTCTAGCAGCAATTTTTCAGGATTAAGCACGTTTCTTGTGCCACCAAGAGGTCAGACTTTAAGGTCAGCCTTGTCAAATTGGCTCACTTTCCCTACTAGCCACTCTTCCTAGTTCTCTCTAGTCATAGAAACGCTGGCTTGTAACTGTGCACAAGGCCCTGCAGAATACAGCCTGCTTGCCCAAACCTCAACTTGTAGTGAGATATGGTCATAGGACCAAGTCCCGGCCAATAGCACTTAATCAGAAGCATCACATGGCAGCTTCTGGTAACTGTTTCTTAAAAGACAGCTGTTTTTTGCCCTCTGCTCTTCTTTGTCCCTTCCTCCATCCTGTTGCCTAGAAGGTGGAGGTGATGGCTGGCATTCCAGCTGCCATCTTGAAATGCAAAGATAGGTGCCATACTGTAGGGATAGCTGCATGGTGAGTAGGAAGAAGCTTTGTTGGATGATGGCATGAAGGCAGCACACCTGCCTCTGGACTTCTACAGGAGAGAAAAACAGTGGGGGGTTATATTTCTCTTAACCTAACTAGTCCAACTGATATTGTTGTTTGGTTAGAATGTATGAAATATTTGTGCATGTTGTAAATTTGAAAGAAAAATTTGTCTAGGGGCTGCCATTGTGGTATAATGTGTTAAACCTCTACTTGCAATGAGTGCCAGTTGTGGCCATCTGGGGAGTGAACCACTGGATGGAAGATCTCTCTTTCTCATTCAAGTCTGCTTTTTAAATAAATAAATCTTTTTTAAAAATCTAGCAGATTATATTTATTTTCCAATTATTTTTAAATGTGTGTGTACTTAAAATCTGAGGTAACCTAAGTATTTAGCATGCATGATAACATTTTTATCTCTTTATGGGCTGGAGATGATCAATTAAGACATTATAGTAGAGTTTAAAATGTGTCCACAAAGAAGTGTGACTGACAGGAAACTGTCATTCTAATGGAACCACTCAATTATAGATCAGCTTTTGGACTGGGTTTGTGGTGATGGCCAGTTCACAGTGAATAAGAGTTTGAAAGATAAATGTATCAAGTTGAGAATGAAGAAGTTACATGAACCCTGCACATGTGTTTCGTATGGTCAGGATGACTCAAGAGAGACCAGTGCTTTTCCATCCACAAGGCCTTGTTTCCCAAGCTGGTCCTCGCTTGCTTGCTGCAGCCCCAGTAGAGAAATGCAGGACTTCCAACAAGGCCATTGATGAAATGACTCATCTTCCAGCCAGGAAACCACAGGGTCTCCTCTATTCCCTGAAACGCTTTCTCTTCTTCCCTTTTTGGGCTACTCCAAAGCTACAGGGCCTCCAGGCATTTCATTTACCCAATCATCAGTTGATGGACATATAGGTTGATTCCATATTTTTGCTGTCGGGAACTGAGCTGCAATAAGCATGGGAATGTGGTTATGTCTTTATATGCTGAATTTGTTTCCTTTGGATATATTCCTAGGGGTGTGATAGCTGGGTCATATGGTAGATCTATTTTTAGTTTTCTAAGGAACCGCCATATTGTTTTTCCATAATGGCTATACCAATTTGCATTCCATCAATAGTGTATTAGGAGCTGGTGCCGTGGCTCAATAGGCTAATCCTCCACCTTGCAGCACTGGCACACTGGGTTCTAGTCCCGGTCGGGGCGCCGGATTCTGTCCCGGTTGCCCCTCTTCCAGGCCAGCTCTCTGCTGTGGCCAGGGAGTGCAGTGGAGGATGGCCCAAGTGCTTGGGCCCTGCACCCCATGGGAGACCAGGAAAAGCACCTGGCTCCTGGCTCCTGCCTTTGGACCAGCGCGGTGCGCTGGCCTCAGCGCGCTGGCCGCGGCGGCCATTGGAGGGTGAACCAACGGCAAAGGAAGACCTTTCTCTCTGTTTCTCTCTCTCACTATCCACTCTGCCTGTCAAAAAAAAAAAAAAATCCAATAAAGTTCATTAAAAAAAAATAGTGTATTAGGATACTTTTCTCTCTACAACGTTGCCAACATTTGATAATATTTGATTTTTTGGGTAATAGTCATTCTAACTAGAGTGAGGTGATACCTGATTGTGGTTTTCATTTGCATTTCCCTGGTGGCTAGTAATCATGAGCATTTTTTCATGTGTCTGTTGGCCATTTATATTTCTTCCTTTGAAAAACCTCCATATCCTTTGACCATTTCTTTTTTTTTGGTTATTAAATCCTTTATTTTTTAAATTTTTTATTTAGTAAATATAAATTTTCAAAGTACAGGTAATGGATTACAATGGCTTCCCCCACCCCATAATTTCCCTCCCACTCACACCCCTCCCACCTCCCGCTCCCTCTCCCATTCCATTCACATCAAGATTCATTTTCAATTATCTTTATATACAGAAGATCAATTCACTATATATTAAGCAAAGATTTCATCAGTTTGCACCCACACAGAAACACAAAGTGTAAAATACTGTTTCAGTACTAGTTATAGCATTACTTCACATTGGACAACACATTAAGGACAGATCCCACATGAGGAGTAAGTACACAGTGATCCTGTTGTTGACTTAACAATTGGACACTCTTGTTTATGGCGTCAGTAATCTCCCTAGGCTCTAGTCATGAGTTGCCAAGGCTATGGAAGCCTTTTGAGTTCACCAACTTCGATCTTATTCCGACAGGGTCATAGTCAAAGTGGAAGTTCTCTCCTCCCTTCAGAGAAAGGTACCTCCTTCTTTGATGGCCCCGTTCTTTCCACTGGGATCTCACTCACAGAGATCTTTCATTTAGGTGTTTTTTTTTTTTTTCCCAGAGTGTGTTGGCTTTCCATGCCTAAAATACTCTCATGGGCTCTTCAGCCATATCTGACTGCCTTAAGGGCTGATTCTGAGGCCAGAGTGCTATTTAGGACATCTGCCATTCTATGAGTCTGCTGTGGATCCTGCTTCCTATGTTGGATTGTTCTCTCCCTTTTTGATTCTATCAGCTAGTATTAGCAGACACTAGTCTTGTTTGTGTGATCCCTTTGACTCTTAGACCTATTAGTGTGATCAATTGTGAACTGAAATTGATCACTTGGACTAGTGAGATGGCATTGATACATCCCACCTTGATGGGATTGTATTGGGATCCCCTGGCATGATTCTAACTCCACCATTTGGGGCAAGTCCGATTGAGCATGTCTCAAATTGTACATGTCTTCCCTCTCTTATTCCCACTCTTATATTTAACAGAGATCACTTTTCAGTCAAAATTTAAACACCTAAGAACAATTGTGTGTTAATCAGAGTTCAACCAATAGTACTAGAACAAAACAAAGATAAAATACTAAAATGGATAAAGTATTACATTGTACATCAACAGTCAGGACAAGAGCTGACCAATGGAACAGAATAGAAACACCAGAAATCAATCCAAACATCTACAGCCAACTTATATTTGATCAAGGATCCAAAACCAATCCCTGGAGTAAGGACAGTCTATTCAATAAATGGTGCTGGGAAAATTGGATTTCCAGGTGCATAACCATGAAGCAAGACCCCTACCTTTCACCTTACACAAAAATTCACTCAACATGGATTAAAGACTTAAATCTATGACCTGACACCATCAAATTATTAGAGAGCATTGGAGATACTCTGCAAGATATAGGTACTGGCAAAGACTTCTTGGAAAAATACCCCAGAAGCACAGGCAGTCAAAGTAAAATTAACATTTGGGATTGCATCAAATTGAGAACTTTCTGTACTGCAAAAGAAACAGTCAGGAAAGTGAAGAGGCAACCAACAGAATGGGAAAAAATATTCGCAAACTATGCAACAGATAAAGAGTTGATAGCCAGAATCTACAAAGAAATCAAGAAACTCCACAACATCAAAACAAACAACCCACTTAAGAGCTGGGCCAAGGACCTCAATAGACATTTTTCAAAAGAGGAAATCAAAAGGGCCAACAAGCACATGAAAAAATGTTCAAGATCACTAGCAATCAGGGAAATGCAAATCAAAACCACAATAAGGTTTCACCTCACCCACGTTAGAATGGCTCACATATGGAAATCTACCAACAACAGTTGCTGGAGAGGATGTGGGGAAAAAGGGACACTGACCCACTATTGGTGGGAATGCAAATTGATTAAGCCACTATGGAAGTCAGTCTGGAGATTCCTCAGAAACCTGAATATAACCCTACCATTCAACCCAGCCATCCCACTCCTTGGAATTTACCCAAAGGAAATTAAATTGGCAAACAAACAAGCTGTCTGCACATTAATGTTTATTGCAGCTCAATTCACAATAGCTAAGACCTGGAACCAACCCAAATGCCCATCAACAGTAGACTGGATAAAGAAATTATGGGACATGTACTCTATAGAATACTATACAGCAGTCAAAAACAATGAAATCCGGTCATTTGCAGCAAGATGGAGGAATCTGGAAAACATTATGCTGAGTGAATTAAGCCAGTCCCAAAGGGACAAATATCATATGTTCTCCCTGATCAGCGACAACTAACTGAGCAGCAAAGGGGAAAGCTGTTGAAGTGAAATGGACACTATGAGAAACAGTGACTTGATCAGCTCTTGTCCTTTGACCATTTCTTAACTGGATAGTATGCAATATTTTCTCCCATTCTGTCCATTGTAAATTGTTAACACATTTGAATAAATACCTTGCACAGCAGTTGCTGAATTTTATGGGAAGCCTCTGTTTCACTTTGTAAGAAACCACAGATTGTATTTCTAAGTGGCTGTCCTATTTTTCAGAGTTCCTGTGGCTCCACATCCTTGTCAGCATTTGGCATTGTCAGTGTTGAAGATTTTACTGTTTTATTTTGTAATTCCCTGGTGACGTTTGATGATGAGCATTTTTTCCTATGCTAATTTGCTTTCTGTCTTCTTTGTTGCAATGTCTATTCAAATACTTGTTCAGCACCCTTTGCTGAAAATGCTATCTTCTTTACTGGATAGCCTTTGCTCCTTTTTCAAAACTTAGTTGACTGCATTTGTGTGGGTCTATTCCTGCTCTATATTGTGTTCTACTTCAATTATTCTTCTCATCATACCATGTGATCTTCAGTATAACGTTTTTAAAAAATATTTATTTATTTGAAAAACAGAGTTACAGAGAGAGAAAAAGAGGGAGAGAGAGAGATTTCTTACATCTGCTGGTTCACTCCCCAAATGGCCTCAGTGGCCAGGGCTGGGCCAGGTCGAAGCGAGGAGCCAGGAGCTTCACCTAGTTCTTGGACATGTGTGGCAGGGGCACAGACACTTGGGCCATCTTTTGCTGTTTTTCCCAGGCACATTAGCAGGGAGCTCAATCAGAAGCGGAGCAACCGGGATTTGAACTGGCACCCATATGGGATGGGGGCCCTGCAGGCCACAGCTTAACCTGCTGCACCACAATGCTGGCCGGCCCCATTCACTTTAACTTTATATGATGTAAATAATGTTGAGAGAATATAAGATTTTATATTGTTTCACTTTACACAGAGAATATATTACTGTAACTTTAAAAAATAAATAAAAACTAATTATTATAAAAGGTATAGTGTCGAGCCGGCGCCGTGGCTCAATAGGCTAATCCTCCACCTTGCGGCGCCGGCACACCGGGTTCTAGTCCCGGTTGGGGCGCCGGATTCTGTCCCGGTTGCCCCTCTTCCAGGCCAGCTCTCTGCTATGGCCAGGGAGTGCAGTGGAGGATGGCCCAGGTGCTTGGGCCCTGCACCCCATGGGAGACCAGGAAAAAGCACCTGGCTCCTGGCTCCTGCCAGGATCAGCGCGGTGCGCCGGCTGCAGCGGCGGCCATTGGAGGGTGAACCAACGGCAAAAGGAAGACCTTTCTCTCTCTGTCTCTCTCTCTCTCACTGTCCACTCTGCCTGTCAAAAAAAAAAAAAAAAAAGGTATAGTGTCATATATATAAACATATCTATTTTAAACATAAATAGCATAATGTTTTCTCTTTCTCTTCATTCACATGGTCATGTCTGTATTTGTGTGTATTTATATGATGTTTAAGTCATCACAGTTCTTCATTATTTGAACAATGGCACAAAAACATCCTCTTCTTATTGGTGAGAACTTCCTGCCCTGGATCTGGGGTTCCCCTTCCTCTCTGAGTCCCTGGCTGATGTAGATTTGTCATTTCCAAGAGTGGGCATTTTTTCAACTGTCTTCCATCTTTAGTCTCTCCCTCCCTCTTTGTTCCTCTCATCTAAGAACAAGCTCTGATCCTGTATCAAGTAAATTCCCTCCCCTTTAAGCCACTGTCCTATGTAACCTGTAGACTAATCACCATTCTCTCCATTCCTTCCTGTCCCATGTATTTCATACTTCCTGTCGCTTACATTTCACCTAAACTGTTCTACCAAATCGTCAAGATCCTACATCCGCTGGTCTTAGTTACCAAGCCAGGGGTCCTTGTCTTCCCTGGGGGCCCCAAGTCCCCTCCCGACTTCTCCGGAGTGTGGCACTGCAGGAGTTCTGTCAAGGATTTCTTGCTGGCCCTGTCCTTTATTTCCTGTGACAACTGCGCAGCGTTGGTTCCTGTCCTGTGACAGCGACTCCAAGATGAATATTTCTAGCACAGATTCCTTTCTTTCAGTTCAAACTTTAACTTCCTGGCAGATTCTTCTACTTCTTTCTCCTTTGGGTACCTCCAATTCTACGGATTCCAGGCATCAAACAAAAACAAAACCCCACCTCATTCCACATCTCCTGTTCTATGTCTCTAATTTCAGCTAAAGGCACCACCAGAAGCTTATGTCACCCTGGTCTCTGTTCTGTGTGTCTATGTTCAACCAGTTTCTAAATCAGGCTGGTTCTGTGTCTACTACGTCTTTTCCACCTGTCTCCATCATTACGTTTCTCATGCCTTTGCTAGCTCTCCATTGAACAATGTCAGAGGCCACCTCCCAGTCTTGCCCAAGCCTCTCAACCCTACAATTATTTCATACTCGGCAATCTGAAGACTCTACACACACTTTCTCATTTTCGTCTTAGGGGCCTTCAAGATTTTCCAGTGTGTATACAATAAGGTTGTAGCCCAGCCAGATATCCAAAACTTTTCTTCTAGCTGTCTAGCTTGTATCCCCATTTTCAGCGTCTTCAAGATCTCCCTTCAAACATGATTGGTTCTGTCAAGTTGGAAAGCTCATAACCCTGACTCTGCTTCCTGGTTCTTGTATCTCTCTGGACCATTCTGAACCCCACCCTACCACCCTACCCCAATGTCCACATTTCCAAAGTATAACATTACTGCAAAGCTCAGCTCAGAGACTACCTCCTTCCATCTTCCATGAAGTCAGTTATTTCTTTTTTTCTTTTTTCTTTTTTTTTTTTTTTTTTTGACAGGCAGAGTGGACAGTGAGAGAGAGAAGCAGAAAGAAAGGTCTTCCTTTTGCCATTGGTTCACCCTCCAATGGCCGCCACGGCCAGCACGCTGCAGCTGGCGCACCACACTGATCCGATGGCAGGAGCCAGGTGCTTCTCCTGGTCTCCCATGGGGTGCAGGGCCCAAGTACTTGGGCCATCCTCCACTGCACTCCCTGGCCACAGCAGAGAGCTGGCCTGGAAGAGGGGCAACTGGGACAGAATCCAGCAACCTGACTGGGACTAGAACCCGGTGTGCCGGCACCACAAGGAGGAGGATTAGCCTAGTGAGCCGCGGCGCCGGCCAGTTATTTCTTCAATTTGGTTTCCCTCCCCCGATTTTGAATGGAATTGCTATCTCATATGACTCTCTCCTGTGCCTACTTTCATATTGTATCTCACCCCATAATTTTTGATAAATACACTATAGTTTGCGGGATTCTCATCAATTTTATCTTTATAGTTTCCTCTTAGCTTTTAGCATGCCGTGAATACTGAGTGGATCTACCAAACTTTAACTTTCATGAAATATTTTTAAAGATTTATTTATTCATTTGAGTGACAGGGAGGAGGGGAGGGGGGAGACAGAGAGAGAGACATAGAGAGAATCTTCCATTAGCTGGTTCTCTCCCCAAATGCCCACAACAGTTGGGCTGGGCCAGGCTGAAGCCAGGAATTGGAACTGCATCTGGGTCTCCCACATGAGTGGCAGGGACCCAAGTATTTGGGTCATTTTCAGTTGCTTCCCAGTGCTTTAGCAGGAAGCTGTAACCGAAGCAAAGCTGCCAGGACTTGAACTGTTTTCCAAGATGGGGTGCGGCTGTTCCAAGCAGCAGCGTTAGCTGCTGTGCCACAATGACTGCCTCTATGGAGTATTTTTATCTCACTTTAGCAGGAAGTGGTTTTTTTTTTTTTTTTTTTTTTTTTTTTTTTTTTTTGACAGGCAGAGTGGACAGTGAGAGAGAGAGAGACAGAGAGAAAGGTCTTCCTTTGCCGTTGGTTCACCCTCCAATGGCCGCCGCGGATGGCGCGCTGCGGCCGGCGCACCGCGCTGATCCGATGGCAGGAGCCAGGAGCCAGGTGCTTTTCCTGGTCTCCCATGGGGTGCAGGGCCCAAGCACCTGGGCCATCCTCCACTGCACTCCCTGGCCATAGCAGAGAGCTGGCCTGGAAGAGGGGCAACCGGGACAGAATCCGGCGCCCCAACCGGGACTAGAACCCGGTGTGCCGGCGCCGCTAGGCGGAGGATTAGCCTAGTGAGCCACGGCGCCGGCTTAGGAAGTGTTTTAAACATGATTTAAACTACTAAAATTTTTATGTTGTGAAGTTAGTGACATGAGATTGGGACATACCCTAGGTCTCTCGTTTTATTGAGATATAACTCACATGCCATAAAATTCACCCTTTAAACTGGATAAATTGGTGGTTTTTAGTTTATTCACACTCCACTTTCTTTTTTTTTATCTTTTTTTTTTTGACAGGCAGAGTGGACAGTGAGAGAGAGAGACAGAGAGAAAGGTCTTCCTTTGCCGTTGGTTCACCCTCCAATGGCTGCTGCGGCCAGCACATCACGCTGATCCGAAGGCAGGAGCCAGGTGCTTCCTCCTGGTCTCCCATGTGGGTGCAGGGCCCAAGGACTTGGGCCATCCTCCACTGCACTCCCGGGCCACAGCAGAGAGCTGGCCTGGAGGAGGGACAACCGAGACAGAATCCAGCAACCTGACTGGGACTAGAACCCGGTGTGCTGGCGCCGCAGGCGGAGGATTAGCCTAGCGAGTCACAGCGCCAGCCCATCACAATCCACTTTCAGAGCATTTCCATCCATGGAAACCTCACGCTGATTGGTTGTCACTCCCTGTTCCTCTCCCTCCCCCAGTCTCTGGCAACCTGGAATCCATTTTTTTTGTCTGTGTGGATTTGTTTATTTTGGATATTTATATCAACAGAACATTCAGAAACACGTAGTTTTTTGTATCTGAATTCTTTCACTTAGCATAATGGTTCAAAGTTCATCTCTGATGTAGAATATAGATGAACTTGAGGGCCTGGTGTTGTGGTGTAGTGGGTAAAGCTGCTGCCTGTGACACGGGCATCCTATATGGTCGCCAGTTTGAGTCTCTCCTGCTCCACTTCCGATTCAGCTCTCAGCCAATGTGCCTGGGAAAGCAGCAGAGGACAGCCCAAGTACTTGGGTCCCTGCCATCCACATGAGAGACCTGGAAGGAGCTCCTGCCCATGGCTTTGGCCTGGCCCAGTCCTAGCCATTACAGCCATTTGGAGAGTGAACCAGTGTGTGGCAGACTTGTTTCTCTCCCTCTCACTGCAACTCTAACTCTCAAATAAACAAATAAATCTTAAAAAGAAAAAAAAAAAACAAGTTGGAGGACTCATATTTCTAGTTCAAAATTTACTACAAATTTAATTTAGATTATTTTTATTATTTATTCAAAATAATCAAACAAGTGTGGTTTGGAACAGAATTAAGAGTCCAGAAATAACCCTTACATTTATAGTCAATTAATGTTGATGATAATTTAATGAGGAAACATACTATTCTCAATAAATGGTGCTGAAAGAGTTGATATTTACATGTAAAAGAATGAGGTTGGACCCTTACCTCACAAACAAAAAAGCCTCAGAATGGATGAGAGAGCTGAAATCATAAAGCTCTTAGGAAAAACGTAGATGGGGGCCAGCACTGTGTTGTAGCAGGTAAAGCTGCTGGCTGTGGTGCTGGTATCCTCTATAGGCGCTGGTTCAAGTCCCAGCTGTTCCATTTTTTTAAAAAAAGATTTATTTATTTATTTGAACTGAAGAGTTACAGAGAGACAGAAGCACACACACACACACACACACACAGTGAGAAAGAGAGAGATCTTCCATCTGCTGGTTTACTACCGAAATGGCTGCAACAGCCGGTGCTGGGCCAATCTGAAACCAGGAGCTAAGAGCTTCCTCCAGGTCTTGCACATGGGTGCAGGGGCCCAAGCACTTGAACTATCCTGTACTGCTTTCCCAGGCCATTGCAGAGAGCTGGATCGGAAGTGGGGCAGCCGGGATTTGAACCAGAGCCCACATGGGATTCCCGCACTGCAGGCAGTGGCTTTATCCACTACACCACAGAACTGGCCCCATACATTTAAAACTTTTGGACTGTAGAGGACACTATCCAGAAAGTGAAGACAATCCACAGAATCAGAAAGAATATTTGCAAATCTTGTGTCTGATATAAAACTAGGTCCCAGAATATAAAAGAATACAACTCAGCAATAAGAAGATAAATAACTCAATTTAAAAATGGGGAAGGTTTTAAATAGGTATCTCATAAAAAGAAATAAGCCAATAGCCACACGGAAAGATGGAAATGCTAACTGAAAGCACAGTGAGATGCCCACTTGGCATCAGGGACACACGGATGCCCGCCCCGCCTTGCAGGCAGTGGCTTTACCCACTGTGCCTCTCGCTGGCCCCCATTCTTTTTTGAAGATTATTTTGACTGTAGTGGGTTCGCATTTCCTTACATTTCTTTTTATTTATTATTATTTTTTTAAATTTATTTGACAGATAGAGATAAGCAGTGAGAGAGAGAGAGAGAGAGACAGAGAGAGAAAGATCTTCCTTCCATTGGTTCACCCCCCAAATGGCCGCTATGGCCAGAGCTACGCCGATTCAAAGCCAGGAACCAGGTGCCTCCTCCTGGTCTCCTATGCGGGTGCAGGGCCCAAGCACTTGGGCCATCCTCCACTGCACTCCCGGGCCACAGCAGAGAGCTGGACTGGAAGAGGAGCAACCGGGACTAGAACCCGGTGCCCATATGGGATGCTGGTGCCGCAGGCGGAGGATTAACCAAGTGAGCCACAGCGCCAGCCCCATCCTTACATTTCCATTATAACTTTGGCAATCACTGTGCCAATTTATTTAAAAAGAGCACCCCGGCCTTTGATAGTTACTACCCTGTATGTATGGATCCATTTGGGGCGCATTGCCATCCTGGCACCCCCTTCTGCATGCATTGACGTCAGTGACTTTCCTTGTCACTTATTTTATTGTAGATTTTTACAGATGTGGCCAAGTCATACGAAAAATTGTTAAATATTAAAGTAGCTTTTCCTTATGTATTGTTCTAGAAACAACAAAATAGCCTCTAAATGAAAGGCCTTGCTCCCTGTATCTTTTCATTCTGCTGTTTCGGTGAACAGAATTAAAACTATTTTACTCAAATTCAATGGCAGCCCTCTAGTGAGCTCCGTTAGGAAATACTGCCATCTTTTGGAGACTTGTGGTTTTGCCACCGTAGAATCATCCAGCTGCTTCTGTCCATTGGTAACACAGTGAACCTAAAATGGGCTGTGATTTATGTCCAGTTACAATCTCAACAGCTCACAGTTTAGATAATCCTTGCTGGGACACTTAACCAGAGGCAGCCTCCCTCTGTAGAACTCAGCCTCACTCCACCCCCATGTAGCTCTCCTCCCGTACACCATGCAAAGGGGATCCTGGGGAGGTCCCGAGCATTTGGGGGGAGGGTGGCAATGGAGTCCTGGAAGTTGGTCTGGGGGGGGGGGGGGCAGCAAATTAAGAGGATCTCAATGCGTGAGCTGGAAGCTTCAGGGCACAGATCTCTTTTCCCTGTAATTTGTATCCATTCGTTTGTTCACAGGTCTTTTCTCTGATGAAGTCTCCCTGGACAGAGGATGTGGATGTAAAGGGAGAGCAGCCGAGGCTGCCTCTTCTCCTTCCCAAGGTGTCACTGCAGACAAACAGCTGGCTAGCTCCCAGGGAGGTGTAGTAGCCATCTGCCGCTATCTACCACTATCAAAGGCTACACACGTTTTGATCGGCTCTTCAAGTAGACTTGGTTAGTCAACCAATTAGGAAAGAGACTGTAAGAAGTGTTAATTCTTCCATGAGCTCATCCTCAGTATGGTCTCTATAACTGTGTCCTAAGTAGGAAGAAGTATGAAATTTTGAGTACAAATACCCACACTGCACACTATCTCCCTCCAGTAACTTGCTTCAAATGCTTCTTATGAGTACTAGCGCTACCAGGATAAGAGTTTAAGATTTACTTCCAGTGTTTTTATTCTATCTCTACTCTCCAGACCTTAACCAAATACCAACACTCCCATTCTGGATTTGTCCCTTGTCTCTTGGGTCTCCCGTGGCACCGAAGCGAAGCCTCACCTTGGCTTTGTCGCACCTGCCCAATGGTTACAGATATTATGTTGTGTCGTACTGAGTTCAGGCAGGAGTAGCCTGGGGATCAAGAACATGGGGTATGGAGTCAGATCTGGGTTTGACTGCTGAATTCCCGCATCTTCCTAGCTTTGGGAGGGTGGCAAGTTACTGTAACTCTTGTAATCTCGGTTTCCTTATAAAGTGGACATGGATGATGATGCTAAGTCTGGGAACTGTTAGGAGAGATGATCAGGAAAGAAGGGGTCAAGACATGGCTGGATTATCGAAGGTTCTTTATTGAGTGAAAGTTGAAAGTGTTAAAGAACTTTATTAACAAGATGAGAGTGAGGTGATAGTTTCACTAAATTGGCCCGAGATGAAATATTTGTAATTGAACAACTCAACGAAAGACAAAGACTTGGTGCTACTCTGTCTTCTCTAAAAATTGTAGTAAAATATACATAATGTCAAATTTAAACCATTTTTATAATTTTTATTTCTTAAAGAGAGAGAGACAGAGAGAACTCCTGTCATGCATCTGCTCCCCAAATGCCCAGAATGGCTTCTAACCACAGCCGAAGTGAACCCCAGGAGCCAGGAGTTCAATCCAGGTCTCCCACGGAGGTGTCAGCAACCCAGTACATCAGCCATAGTCACTGCTTCCCAGGGTTGGCATTAGCAGGAAGTTGGAATCTAGAGTCAGGTAACGGACACAGTTTTCCTAACTGCTAGGTCAAATGCTTGTTCTGGGCTTGTCTTTTTTTCTTTTTGTTTCCTCTCTTCTCTTTCCTTCCCTTTTATCCTTTCTTCCTTTATTCCTTCCTTTCTTCTGCCTACATTTGTTTTTAAAATTTTTTTTATTTACTTGTTTATTTGAAAGAGAGAGAGACAGAGACAGAGAGAGAGAGATTCTCCACCTGCTGGTTTACTCTAAATGGCCACAACAGCCAGGAACCACCTCTTGGTCTCCCACTCAGGTGCAGGGTCCTAAGCACTTGGGCCATCTTCTACAGCCTTCCCAGGCCGTTAGCAGGAAGCAGAGTCAGAAGCAGAATAGTCAGGAGTTGAACTGGTGCTGGATGTGGGATATCAGTGTCTCACGCAGGGCCTTAACCCCCATGGGCCACACGCCGGCCCCAGGACTTGTCTTTCTCAGACATAGTAGTTTTCTGGATGGTGGATATGGAAATGATGCTTTCACATATTTACTAATTAATGCATCATTTCCCAGGCTTCTTTCTAGAGATAAAACACCTTTTTACAGATTCTGTACATCTTCCCAAAACTCTGCATTTTTTTAAGATTTTTTTTTTTTTAATTGGAAGGTAGAGTTACAGAGGCGGATCTTCCATCTACTGGTTCATTGCCCATTTGGCTGTAATGGCAGGAATGGGGCTGACCTGAAGCCAGGAACCAGAAGCTTCTTCTGGGTTTCCCACGTGGGTGCCGGGAGCTGGATCAGAAGTGGTGCCACCTGCAGCATCCACATCCCACTTGGGAACCAGTTTGAGTCCTAGCTGCTCCACTTCCGACCCGGCTCCCTGCTAATGCACTTGAGAAAGCAGTAGAAGATGGCCCAGGTGCTCGGGCTCCTGTCACTCATGTGGGAGACCGGGCTGAAGCTACTGGCTACTGGCTACTGGCTCAGCTCTGGCCGCTGCAGTCTCTTGGGGGAGTGACCCAGCCAATGGACTATCTCTCTCTTTCTAGCTCTGCCTTTCAAATAAATAAACAAATCTTAAAAAAAGAAATAATATCTTTCAAACCTCTCTTTCCACTGGACTGAGCGTGTTGGCAGAGCAGACACCTGCCAGTCTTGTTTGCCATTGATTGAGTGACTTGCAGATATCTCCAAGTGGACTTAGAGTCTGCCATTCTCACTCCCAGAAATTTTATTTCTTGATTTGCACATAGACTTCAGAGAGGATTAAGATGACTGATGAGTATCTCATGAGCCTTTTGGTTTGATTTACGGGTTACATGAGTTTGGAGGAAAGGGTTAAAAATAGTGACACGTTCCCTTCTTTGGGCACAGCGGCGCCCAGCGGTGGCAGCACTTAGTGGCCTCTTGAGAAACATCCCGAGCTTTACAATGGGAAAGGCAGGTGACTGCCTTTAGGGGAGCGCTGTTTGCCAGGGTTATTTTAACCCGGGGGGCGGGGAGAAAGCAGAGAGGCAGTGATGACATCAGCAGGAAATTCATACCAAGTTACCCAGTGCAAATGATTCAGTCTTCAGTGGCACAGCCGGGATCTCTTCCCCCGCTGATGGGGCGTCTGGTGACCACGGAGCACACCGAGAATTCTGACTTCTTGCCGGCTTCATTTTCAGGCTGTTTCCCTGCGCACCACTGACCTTCAGAGGATTAGTGGAACTTGAACGGAAGCAGGTATGTAAACCTCCACCCCACCGCACTGGGGGCTCCCACTCTGAACTTCCCTTTGCCTCCTGTCCTTAGCAACTCGCCCAAACTCTTGACCGCAATGGCACGATCTGGGCGCCGGGTCCTCGGACATGCAGGAAAAATGAAAGTTCATTGAAATCAACTAAAACACCAGGAAGTTTCTAATCCAGCCCTTTACCCGAAGGGATATGTTGATCCACAGGCAGGGACAAAATCTCGTAGATTCACTAAAGTTGGAGATCAGGAACTTTAAGCAACTGCAAAGCAACCGGGTAAGACCGAGAGAGGAAGGCAGCTATCAGAAACCAATCATCTCACCTCAGGGCTGTTAGAAGAGAGGACTCCCAGGATGATCACACTGGAAGAGACTCTGTGTGTGTGTGTGTGTTTGCTTTATTTAACAACAGAAGTGATATATGTGCATTGCCTGAAGTTTGAGAAAGTCAGGTGGGAGCCTAGAAAGTTTCTGTTATCTCTGGGTCCCTCCATATAACCGCCTTTTGTGGCTGAGGTTTTGGGTTTTGCTTTGCTCTCCTTCCCTTAGCAAGTATTTTTTTTTCTGTTTCTGAAAGCAGTCAAGTCCGGCATGGTGAATAGATGCCCCCATCCTTTCAGAATGACTACTGTGGTGGAAACTTAATCAATGCGTTGCTCCTCTGCTTAGAATGAAGTTTAGTACAGAGAACTCCAGAGTTGACAAACTGGCCAGGTAGATACCTTGCTTAGGTAATGTGTAACTTTCTACACTGATTCGAGCAGGTCTGGTCTAAAATCAGCTTTTCCTTTTGGGGTTTAGGGTTACAGCTTCCTGTTCTATGAGACGGGCCTGTCCTGTTACAGTTAGCAGTCGGGAGTTAGGTTGTAACAAATACTGTCATGCACTCGCTTTATGTCTAACGCTTAAAGCACAGATCCTTTGGGCTGTGTCTGCCATTTTGTGGAAATGAATTTTGAAGTGAAGAGCTCCAACGAGGCTGGAGGCCTGAGAGATGCCCTTGGCCATGTCTCACTGGGGACACTTTGATTTAAAAGAAATCAGGGCCGGCACTGCGGCTCACTAGGCTAATCCTCCACCTTGCGGTGCCGGCACACTGGGTTCTAGTCCCGGTCGGGGCACCGGATTCTGTCCCGGTTGCCCCTCTTCCAGGCCAGCTCTCTGCTGTGGCCAGGGAGTGCAGTGGAGGATGGCCCAAGTGCTTGGGCCCTGCACCTCATGGGAGACCAGGAGAAGCACCTGCTCCTGCCTTCGGACCAGCGCGGTGCGCTGGCCTCAGCGCGCTGGCCGCGGCGGCCATTGGAGGGTGAACCAACGGCAAAGGAAGACCTTTCTCTCTGTCTCTCTCTCTCTCACTGTCCACTCTGCCTGTCAAAAAATTAAAAAAAAAAATCAGGGTATGGGGGCCGGTGTTGGTGGTGTAGCAGCTAAAGCCACCGCCTGCAATGCGGGCCTCCCATACGGGTGTTGGTTCATGTCCCAGTTGCTCCACTTTGAATCCAGCTCCCTGGGAATGGCCTGGGAAAACAGTGGAAGATGGCCCAAGTGCTTGGGCTCCTGTACCCACATGGGAGACCCAGATGAAGCTCCTGGGTCCTGGCTTTGGCCTAGCCCAGTCCTGGCTATTGTGGCCATCTAGGGGAGTGAACCAGTGAATAGAAGATTCTCTCTCTCTCTCTCTCTCTCTCTCTCTCTCTCTCTCTAATTCTGGCCTTAAAATAAATAAATAAAACTGAAAAGGAAGAAATCAGAGTATATTGAGTTCTAAATAACAACTCCCTGTAAGCCTTCTAAGGGAACTTGCAAGTGCCAGGGGCCAGTTTTCTGGGATGCTGGTTCTTGAAGCAGCCTCACAGTGAGTTTTCCTTCTCAGCACTTCTGGGAAAGCCTAATGCCTGGAACAGAAGCGGCCAGGATTGAGGGAGGGGCCAGGAAGTCAGGGTGCCCTGTGTCCTCACTCCTGAACCTCCTGCTCCGTCTCTGTCTCTTTCAGGCCAGCCATGGCATCTGGAGATCAAAGCTTGGGTTCCAGTTCAGATGAGGAAAACTTTCGTAGGATACTTTTCACGATCGATTCGCACCTGGGGGGCCAGGAAGTGGAGAGCCTGAAGTTTCTTTGCCTGGACTTGGTCTCCAAAAAGAAGCTGGAGAAGTGTAGCTCCGCCTTGGATATTTTTGAACTCCTCTTGACGTACAAGCTGCTGCAAGAAGAGGACCCTTTCGTCCTGGCAGAACTCCTCTACATCACGAAGCAGATCAAACTGCTGCAGCACCTCAGGTACACCAAAGAGGAAGTGGAGCGTTTGCTGCCCGAGAGAAGGAAGGTGCCCCTGTTCAGGTGAGCTGGGACTAAGACCGCCTGGGAGGAGGGGTTTCTGTCTCATGTTCGGTCTAGCCATTGGGCTTTGTTTCGGCTGTGAAAGGTCTGTTTATTTATTTATTTGAAAGTCAGATATTTGAAAGTCAGAGGGAGGGAGGGTAGGAGGGGGAGAGAGAGAGAGAGAGAGAGAGAGAGAGAGATCTTCTATCCACTGGTTTACTCCCCAAATGCCCGCTAAGATCCAGGGCTGGACCACGCTGAAGCCAGGAGCCAGGAACTTCATCTGGGTCTCTGATATGAGGTGGGAGGGTAGGAGGGACCCAAGTGCATGGGTCATCCGTTGCCTCCCCAGGCACGTTAGCCAAGTAGTTGGTTCTCCCACCCGCACTCCGCTGGGAATGCCAGCACTGCAGGCGGCAGCTTAACCGGCTGCGCCACCATACTGGCCTCTGAAGTGTTTTATGGCCTGGTGATTAGAACCGTTCAGTTCTTCGGAACCTGAGCTACCCCGGTCAGTGAAAGGAATGATGAATTCCAGAAGTTCCTAGATCCACTCTGAGGGATGTTAGTGTGGGGAGGAAGTACTCAGCTTTTTCTGGCTGTAGATGATGTGACTATCTTGATGTTGAGGTAGTTCCTTCCTTTTATAAAAATTATGTATCTGAAAGAGACAGAGCGGTATCTTCCATCCACTTTTGTTTTCTCTTCCACAGTGCCCAGAACTCAACCTGGGTCTTTGATGTGAGTGACAGGGACCCAACCACTTGACTCACCATTTGCTGTCCCCCAGGGTGCACGTTAGCAGGAAGTTGGGATGTGGGAGTTCTAAGTAGTGTCTTAACTTGTACCAAGTGCCTGCCCTGGTTTCATTTCTTTTTCAACACATGGTGGGCAACACAGTATTGGCTGCCATCAGGCCCTCTCTGCCAAAGACCTCTAACGACTTTCTAGGGCGGGCCCACATGATGGCAGGTGCAAGGGCGGGGCCAAGCTGAGATTGTATTTTATGTCTTCCGAGTGTGATGGAAAACAGCACTGGACCTGAATCAGGAGGCTTACTGTGTGAATGGGCCACATAGACACTCAAAGTTGTTTTCAAGCCTATACGCCACTCCCAGAGTTGATCCTTCAAAGGGATAATATTTGTAAAAGCACTGGACTGACTGAGGTGTCTTCTGCAAGTGTGAGACTTCATTTGTCATTTTGGGTGTCTGTCTCAGAAAGATGCTCTACGAACTGGCAGAAGCCATCGACACAGACACCTTAAAGAGCATGACCTTCCTTCTGAGAGATTCTATGCCCAGAACCGAGATGGTGAGTGCTTCCCGGAGAACGGGGTTTGCCTGAGCACTGCTTTGCTTGGCGGTGATAGGAGCTGCTGGAAACGGGTTCCAGGGAGGTTTCCTTCTTGCGGGAGGCAGTATTGTCCAAGGGTTAGAACATCTGCTTTCATGTCAGATGGGCCTGGATTCCAGTACTGATTCTCCTTCTCAACCTGTGATGGGGGATACGGAGTAACTGTCTCTGAGCTTGTGTTTTCTTACCTGTGGGCTCTATGGCTTGCTTCTAGGACTATTGGGAGAATACAATGAAGTAACATGCACAGAGCATTGGCCTGAGGCCTGTATTTGGCGTAGTAACCATGAACTCAATGCTAAGTGTTACTGATATCCGCTGTGTTTTATTAGATAAAAACGTAGGGCACAACCAGGGAATGAGGAGCGGTAAACAATGGCAAAGTGAGGATGATCTGTGGCGATTTCTAAGGGAGTCCTGGAGTCCCTTCCAGTGGACTTTGTGGTGTCTCCCATGTAGGATGTCTGTGAAAACCAAAGGAGACAGCTGTTTGAGGATGTGCTTTGTAAAAGGCCGTACAAGCATTGCGAATGGATAGTAATGTGTTTAATATTAACATAACTACTAGAGACTAGTATTATTGACATATCAGTCACATTTAAAAGCAGAAAAAGTACCCGTATATCTCTTTCCCAAGCCCCCAGACATTCTATTTTTCCTTTGGGCTCTAGTAACAACTTATGACAAGCAAGTTAGTGAACTTGAGAAGGGAGAAATTTTCAAAATTTACCCTGTAATACTCATCGTATTCTTTGATTGCTAATTTTTTTGGAGATTTTAAGTTATGCCATGTTTGATCATACAAAAGACTGTGAAACATGTAGGGAAGGTAAGAAATGTAACCGTGAAGTGTGCATCTGTGAACCCACCATCTAACTTCTGAGTGCGAACAGGAGAAGGCCCCCAAGCAATCTTCCCCAGAACTACTGATATTATTGGCAAATTTTAAAAATCACTGAGGTGTAGGAAGCTGTTTTATATAAAGGATGTCAAAGAAGGACAATACGAACAATTCATCAAACAGGTTTCCTGGTCTCAGGTCTGAAGACCAAAGCAGGTTAATTATATTTTGGCCTCAATCTTTGAGTCATTTCCACCACTATTCCACCCCGTTCTTTTTCTAAAGCCCTCGGGAATTCCAGCCTCTTACATCCTTCTCACTGGCCACTCTTCCTTGGGGTTCCTTTCTCCCGAGGACTGGTTGCAGGCTCCTCGAGGTTGGGACAGAATCTTCTTCATGTTTATAGCCCAGGACTGGGCAGAATCTGTTCCACACGGGTGCTCAAGTGGTCTCAATGAGGCATGCATGAATGGCATGATGTGATTTCTGCCTCTGTTTCTTTCTGAGAAAGCTGTCTGAACACTTCCTGTTTAGGTGATTTTGCAATGAGTTCTGAGGCTGTTGGCAGGCTGATGGAAACTGTTGCTGGGGATGTGGGAAGACATGACATTCTCATAGTTGTTGTTGCTCATCAGAATCTACTGATTGTCCTCCTTAGACGGTCTCTGAAAGTCCTGTGCTTGTCTTATACTCTTTGTTAAGAAAATCTTTTTCCTTATTTAAAAAAAAATTTTGGTTGTTAAAACAATCCAAAGCAAGAAACAGAACACAGGAATTAAAAATGACACGAAGGAAGTTTGTAAAGCTGTATAGTTTTGCATACATTCCTACGGACTTACTTCTAAGGGTACAGTTTAAAAACTTGCTATGGGATCTCAAATCCCCTTAGGTTGGGTGGTAAAAATACCATCTTAAGTGTTAAAGTGATCATGTGGATAGGACTGAGTGTCTGGTAATAATAATAGAATTAAAAATGAATGAATGCAGTCCAAGTGATCAATTTCAGTTCACAATTGATCATAATGAAAGGACTAAGAGTCAAAGGGAGCACATAAACAAGTCTAGTACCTGCTAATACTAACCGATAGAATAAATAAAGGGGAGAGTGATCCAACATGGGAAGTGAGATACTCAGCAGACTCATAAAATGGCAGATGTCCTAAACAGCACTCTGGCCTCAGAATCAGCCCTAAAGGCATTCGGATCTGGCTGAAAAGCCCATGAGAGTATTTCAGGCATGGAAAGCCAAGACACTCTGGCAAAAACAAACAAACAAACACACAAACAAACAAAAAAACACCTAAATGAAAGATCTCTGTGAGTGAGATCCCAGTGGAAAGAACAGGTCATCAAAGAAGGAGGTACCTTTCTCTGAAGGGAGGAGAGAACCTCCACCTTGACTATGACCTTGTCTAAACAAGATAAGAGTTGGAGAACTCAAAAGGCTTCCATAGCCTTGGAATCTCATGACTGGAGCATAGGGAGATTACTGATGCCATAAACAGGAGTGTCAATTTGTAAAGTCAACAACAGGAGTCACGGTGCACTTACTCCTCATGTAGGATCTCTGTCCTTAATGTGTTGTACATTGAGACTTAATGCTATAACGAGTACTCAAACAGTATATTTCACTTTGTGTTTCTATGGGGGTGCAAACTGTTGAAATCTTTACTTAATGTATACTAAACTGATCCTCTGTAAAAAAAAAAAAAGAAACAAATTATCAATTCCCAACTTGACTCTCACTGGGATTAAACATGACAATAGGTCTGATCTGATTTCATCATCATTTAAAAAATCATCTATTATTTTTCACTTTATGTTTCTGTGTGGGAGCAAACTGTTGAAATTTTTACTTAATGTATACTAAACTGATCTTCTGTATATTAAGAGAATCGAAAATGAATCTTGATGTGAATGGAAGGGGAGAGGGAGTGGGAAAGGGGAGGGTTGCGGGTGGGAGGGACGTTATGGGGGGGAAGCCATTGTAATCCATAAGCCGTACTTTGGAAATTTATATTCATTAAATAAAAGTTAAAAAAAAAATGAATGAATGCTCCAACTTGGGAAGCAGTCCACACAGCAGACTCATAGAATGACAATCGCTTTAAATAGCACTTTGACCTCAGATTCAGCCCTTAAGGCATTCTGGTTTGACTGAAAAGCCTGTGAGAGCATTTCAGGTATGGAAAGCCAAGACACCATAGCAAAAAATGTTCTACATGAAAGATTTTGGTGGGTGAGACTCCAATGGAAAGAGGTAGTCAACAAAGAAGGAGGTACTTTTCTCTGAAGGGAGGAAAGAACTTCCATTTGCTTATGGCCTTGTCTACATACTGATGGACTTTGTGGATTGAAAAGGCTTCCATATCCTAGGCAGCTCATGTCAAGAGTATTGGGTAATCACTGATGTCATACATGAGAGTGTTCACTGTTAAATTAACAACAAGAGACACTGTGCACTAAGTTCCCATGCAGGACTTCTGTCCTCCAATAGTTGCATTATAATTATGTCTAAGTACTTGCCAAAGATGTATCATGCTTGGGTGCTTCTTTAAAGTTTATTAAGTTTCTAAAAAAAAAAAAAAAGAAGTGAAATTAACTTCAAGATGTAATGACTTTGAACAGCGCTGACTGTTGAGGAACAGTTTTTGTTTGTTTGTTTTGTTGATTTTTTTTTTTTGTGCAAATTGTTGAACTCTTTACTTAGTATAGAGTTGGTCTTCTGTGTATAAAGTTAATTAAAAATGGATATTAGTGGAGAATTGGACTGGGGATGGGAGAGGGAGGAGGAGGAGAGGTGGGAGAGTGGGAAGAATCACTATATTCCTGAAATTGTACTTATGAAATGCATGAAGTTTGTATTCCTTGAATAAAAGGCTTCTTTGTGGGAAAAAATCAATCTTACCAGGAAAAAAAAAAAAAAAGAAAATGGCACAAAACATACAGCTTGATGTATTATTATAAGGCTAATCTCTTTGAAATAATCACCCAAATCATTAACTTTTAAAGATTGATTTGTTTAGCCGGCGCCGCGGCTCACTAGGCTAATCCTCCGCCTAGCGGCGCCGGCACACCGGGTTCTAGTCCCGGTCGGGGCACCGGATTCTGTCCCGGTTGCCCCTCTTCCAGGCCAGCCCTCTGCTGTGGCCAGGGAGTGCAGTGGAGGATGGCCCAGGTGCTTGGGCCCTGCACCCCATGGGAGACCAGGAAAAGCACCTGGCTCCTGGCTCCTGCCATCGGATCAGCGCGGTGCGCTGGCCGCAGCGCGCTGGCCGCGGCGGCCATTGGAGGGTGAACCAACGGCAAAGGAAGACCTTTCTCTCTGTCTCTCTCTCTCACTGTCCACTCTGCCTGTCAAAAAAAAAAAAAAAAAAGATTGATTTGTTTATTTGAAAGAGTTAGCGAAAGAAGGAGAGACACACAGTGAGAGTGTGTGTGTAAAAATATGAAGCAATAAGAATTACTTGGCTGATGCTGCGGCTCACTTGGCTAATCCTCCACCTGTGGCACCGGCACCCGGGTTCTAGTACCAGTTGGGGCGCCGGATTCTGTCCCGGTTGCTCCTTTTCCAGTCCAGCTCTCTGCTGTGGCCCAGGAGTGCAGTGGAGGATGGCCCAAGTGCTTGGGCCCTGCACCCGCATGGGAGACCAGGAGGAAGCACCTGGCTCCTGGCTTCAGGTCGGCGCAGTGCGCTGGCCGCAACGCGCCGGCCGCAATGCGCCGGCTGTAGCGGCCACTTGTGGGGTGAACCAATGGAAAAAGGAAGACCTTTCTCTCTGTCTCTCTCTCACTGTCTAACTCTGTCAAAAAAAAAAAAAAAATTCTCACATCTAGTCTGATCTTATGGTACCACGATCTTGTATGTGGTCTGTCCTAATGGAAATGTTGTTATGTGACACGACACTATTTTGATTCTTTGGCTGTAAAATGGAGATATTAAATCTCTATTATATTGTTTCTCTCTCATCTATTATTTGGTTACCCAGACTTAAAATTTATATATAAATTCTTTTTTTTTCAAAGAGTGATTTTATTTTATTTTTAAAACATCATCACTTATGTTTAAACAGAAATACAGATCATTAAAAGTGTATGAACATAGAGCAAAAAATGTAGCTTTTACTTAATCAGTTACATGAATGAAGCTGTTTTTAAGTTTGTTCACAAACAAACCATTTTAACCACTAAACAAATTGTATTTAAATTAACAGTAGTTAAAATGTAAAACTTCAAATTTAAACATGAAAATATAGAACAACAACAAAAAAACAGGGAGTATCTTCATTACCAAACAGATTAACAAATTTGCAGGTCCTCAGGTCCTTTCTGAGGCATATCAAGACACCTACATCAAAGGTTGCATTCATTTAAGAATTATCAATACATGTTCAGTGCTGAGACTAATTGTAGCACTTACAGTATATACAAAGCAGTACTAGACTACTATGGTTGACATTTGAGAAACACAGATTTAAGCTTTATGCTACAACTTGCAATTTAACAATACAGCTAACACAGTGACAATTATTCATTTCATATTTTTTTCTCCTAAAACTCAATAAGCAAGTTATCATTTGAACACATGGAATAATGCCATGTCTTCTTCCCTTATAATGGTAAATTTTAGAATTCAAATACTTTGTATCGTGGAAACTTTACCTAGCTGTACAAAGGCTCCCAAATACAGTACAGTCAAAAAGTTTCTTCTGTGTAGATTCCCTTAATTTATAGTTATTTTAGTACAGATAAATGTAAGACACTACTCCAGATTATTGGGCAACAAAAATGTCAGTGTGTCACTGCCTGTATTTATGTACGAGCACACCACAACCACAGCCATGGCAAGCAAATGCCCTCACATGTCCCCCACTGCTCCGGGGTCCCTTCCCACATCACAGGAGCTAGTTTAATGGATACTGTCGGGTCTCAACCTATCTCTGAAAGTTCTTATTAAAAATTTTGAGATTTAACGAATGGAACATCTACAGTTTCAATAAGCTAGTTTTTTTCTTACTCTTCACTAACTAGTTCAAATACAATAGATAATGTTTACATTTTTATAGATCCCTTATTAAAATGATTAAGGTATCTAAAATACCATTAGTGGATAAAATATCAACCAAAAGATGACACTACATATTTCTGAGACTTTTTTTCCCTAATTAGAAAAGCTATGGGATTCATAATTCATAGATATAATAGATATAACATAGCTATAATGACACTTCCGCCCCGCTGTTTTACAGCATCAGTAATAAGAGTAAATGCATGAAACGCAGATCAGAAGAGCAGGATTTCAGGAGAAAGATCTAGTAAGCACTTGGCTTTTGGATGCCTCAAACACGAAAGAGTTCACAGTGCTTATAAGCACTATCATTATTTTCATCCTTTAAGTAGTTCAAATCTTTATTTCATTTCTAATTTTATCCAAAATAAAAACTAATTCATTACATAAGTATCTTATCAATTTCAGTTTTCAAGTATTCAAGTAATGCAAACCCAAGTATTTTCTTTTGTGGCAACAACACACTTGTGCACTGAGCTTTAAAGACAGGGAAAAATTCATTTAAAATAACTGATACACTCTTCTGCCCAAAGACGTGAGAGCTAAGACTTAACAGTGTAATCACATGAATGGTATGTAATAAGAGAAGGAAAAACAAGATGGTCCAATATAACCAATGTCTTCTTTTTAATAAGATTAAAAAACAGATTGCCTTAATATGTGGCTAGATTCCCAGTAGCAGGATATTCTGAAATCTAGGGACTATAGAAGAAAAACCAGAGTCATTTCAATTTCCCTGCCGTTTTTCCATCCAGAGATTTGTTTTCTAACTCAGATATCCTTTCTTCTGCCTCACCGAGTCTGTTGTTAAGGGTTTCCTCTGCATTTTTTATTTGATCTATTGAAGTCTTCATCTCCAATATTTCATTTTGATTTCTCTTTAAAATCTCAATTTCATGGGAAAAAAACGTTCATTCATGGATTTCTTTAACTCATGGATTTGTTTCTGATTACTTCCAAGTAATCCTATGATCAATTTTTTGAATTCTGTTTCTGGCATTTCTTCAGTCTCTTCATCTTCACATTCTAGTATTGAAGGGTTGTTGTGTTCCTTTGGGGGCATCATGTTGTCTTCCTTAGTCTTATTTCTTGAGTTGCTGTGTTGTTTATTCTGGGGCATTTGTGCAGATGGTTGTTGTTGTTGTTTTTTCTGTGATGGCGTTTATCCTTGGACTACCCCTCTGTGGATTAGTGGAGTGTCTGCTCTGTCAGTGAGTGCCCGGAAGTGGTCCTCTGGGTGTGTTCAGGGAGCTCTGTTCAGTGCTCCAGTGTGAGGGGAGTGTCCAAGGTGACACCCAAGTAGTATGGTAAATTTCCTCTTTTTGTTTCTTTTTTTTTTAATCAGAGTGAGGTTTAATCTGCTCTGTTGGCATAGTCTCACGCTCACCTCCTCTCCTCCAAGGAGACCAACGCCTGATCTCTAGCCCCAGTGGGTATGCTTTCATTTGCACTGCCACAAGAACCACACAAAGGATCCGTGCAGTTCTCAGTGTGAGCATGGATCCTACGGCAATGTCCCTCACCAGGGAATCGAGGAGCCGCAGACATGTGGAGCCACCCACAGTGACTGCCCAGAGACCCAGCCCTGCTCTGCATCCTCACGCGCAGCAACAATGTTTTCACAGTCCCAACACACGAGGCTCCCATGGTTGTGAGCGCCCAGCCCCCTGTCAGTTCTCCCAGCCAAATTCAGCATCTCTGATGGGCTGGTAGCTGGGCACACAGACACAGGCTGGCACAACTGTTACATATGTCCAAAATGGCATCTGCCCTCTCCCGGTTAGTTACAGGACGCTGGTGCCTGGAGGTCGGGGACAGAGAAATGTGCCCCCCTTTTCCCTCTAGGTTGTGAGGTACACTATGCCCCACAGAGCTCCAAGCTGTACTCACTCCAGGTTCTTCCCGCAGCTTTATCACCAATGCCTTGGGCTCCCATGGTCTGTTCTCACCTCATTTTCCAAAGATGTTGCTGGGGCTCTCATGGCTGTGCACATCCATATCCTCCACTTAGAGCCACAGATCTCTAATTTGTATGGAGTTTCCTCTGCCACTTCCCCCTCACTCTTCCCTGAAATTGTACTTTCTCTGCTTTTTTAAAAACTATCTTCCCCTAGACTAGAACAGTAAGCTCCCTCCCTATTCTGCCATCTTGGTGTCTCTCCTATATATAAATTTTTGTTTCTTTCTTTTATTTACTCAGTTTTCAAGATAATGAATTGATTTCTTGTCATTAACTGAAGATGACCTGTTATAAAAAATACATGTAAACTGAACTCAGGGATTTAAACATACTTGAGGGAATTCAAGCCATTGCAGTGGTCCTTATTGAAGTCTACATTGTCCCATCGCAGCCCAGTGGGAGCCTTTTTCAGTAGGTCCTAAGTCATTTGGATAGCTTAGTCATTTTAATGTGTCTTTTTTTTAATTTTTTGACAGGCAGAGTGGACAGTGAGAGAGACAGACAGAGAGAAAGGTCTTCCTTTGCCGTTGGTTCACCCTCCAATGGCTGCCGCAGCCAGCGTGCTGTGGCCAGCGCACTGCACTGATCCGAAGCCAGGAGCCAGGTGCTTCTCCTGGTCTCCCATGGGGTGCAGGGCCCAAGGACTTGGGCCATCCTCCACTGCCTTCCCGGGCCACAGCAGAGAGCTGGCCTGGAAGAGGGGCAACCGGGACAGATTCCGGTGCCCCGACCGGGACTAGAACCCGGTGTGCCGGTGCCGCAGGTGGAGGATTAGCCTAGTGAGCCATGGTGCCGGCCTTAATGTGTCTTTACTGTCTTGCAGAGATGTCCCAGGTTCATTTTTTGTACCTCCTGCCAGTCCTGGAGTCTGTCACTTCTCTAAAAAGCTTTGACTTCTTTTAATGAGCAATGTTATTTCAGGGCCACAGACGAGGTGCTAAAGGATGCCCAATGCACATCGCTTGATAATTGCTTCTGGGTTTTCTTCTCCCCAATGAATACAGCTGGGAAGTGTGTGTGTGTGTACTTGTATGTGTGTGTGAATTTTGTTTTCATTTATTTGAAGTCAGAGTTGCAGAAAGAGATCGAGAGAGATCTTCCATCCGATGCTTCACCTCCCAGATGGTTGCAATGGCCAGCACTGGGCCAGGAGGAAGCCAGGAGCCCGGAGCTCCATCCAGGTCTCCCACATGGGTGCAGGGGTCCAAACACTTAGGCCATATTCTGCTGTCTTTCCCAGGCCATTAACAGGGAACTGGTTTGGAAATGGAGCAGCCAGGACTCCAAGTGTTTCCTATATGGGATGCCAACATTGCAGGCAGTGGCTTTACCCACCATTCCACACTGCTGGCCTCGTGTGTGTGAATTTTTGTTTTACTTAACATAGGTCATGGGTTCATTCTTCTAGTTTTAATTCAAATTCAAGTCAATCAGGTTTTTATTTAACCTCTTTTGTCTTATAGCTGTATCTTTTCCAGGTTCTCAAGTCACAGAGGATGACATGATTAGAAAGTTACATAATTACTTCCCTCATTACACACACAACGGTCTCAGCAGATCAATATATTACTTCTTCTTCTTTTTAAAAGATTTATTTTATTTATTTGAAAGTCAGAGTTACAGAGAGAGGTAGAGACAGAAAGGTCTTCCATCTGCTGGTTCACTTCCCAGAAGGCCACAAAGGCTGGAGCTGTGCCAATCCGAAACCAGGAGCCAGGAGCTTCTTCCGGGTCTCCCACACGGGTGCAGGGGCCCAAGGACTTGGGCCATCTTGTGCTGCTATCCCAGGCCATAGCAGAGAGCTGGATCGGAAGAGGAGCAGCTGGGACTAGAACCGGTGCCCATATGGGATGTTTGCGCTTCAGGCCAGGACTTTAACCCACTGAGCCACAGCTCCGGCCCCAATATATTACTCCTATCTCCAGTATGATTGTTCACAGTAGGGGGAAAGTTAACTTGCCTATGCTATGCCCTTTCTTTCCCTATTGGACTTGAGAGTTGAAATATATCTACACTGTCAGAGCACACAGCCATTGTACACTACTCTCTCGTAATCCTTGTAATTTAATCTGTGCTTTACAAATATATACAAAGAATGCTTCAAAAATGTGGAAAGTGGGATTAAATATTAGTTTATTTTGGGGGATAAAATTTTGAAATCCATACATAGCTTTTTCAAAATTATGCATTTTCTATGAACTTTTTGAAGACCTCTTATATATCTAGCCTAAAGGTCTAAGAGGTTTTGGAGAGTTTTTAAAACATAGAAGTCTTGATTGAGATGACAATTTTTTAATGCACTGTTAATTTTTTAAAGATTTATTTATTTATTTGAGAGGCAGAGTTACAGACGGAGTGAGAGAGGGAGAGACAGAGAGAGAGAGAAAGAGAGAGAGAGGTCTTCTTTCTGCTGGTTCATTTCTCAAATAGCTGCAATGGACAGGACTGGGCCAGGCTGAAGTCAGAGGCTTCTTCTTGGTCTCCCACATAGGTGCAGGAGGCCAAGGACTTGGGCCATCTTCTACTATTTTCCCAGGCCATTAGCAGAGAGCTGGATCAGAAGTGGAGCTGCCAGGACTCAAACCAGCATCCCTGTGGGATGCAGGTGCCACAGGCAGAGGCTTAACCTACTACACCACAGCGCCAGCCCCAACATGATAATTGTTTATAAAGCGCTGTAAGGATGTTTTGCTTCTGCCAGATAATTTCAGTTTGTAAAGCTCATGTTTGCAGTGCTCCTGTTTGCAAAGCAGTAACCTGCTGAAGTGACAGCATTTGCCTTAAATGCAGAGTCTCAGCACAGGAGAGCCTTGAAGTTTGAAAAGCTCTCTGGGTGTTTCACATTATTTTCTCTCCCTAGTTGGGGTTCCTTCCTTTCCTTCCTTCCTTCCTTCCTTCCTTCCTTCCTTCCTTCCTTCCTTCCTTCCTTCCTTCCTTCCTTCCTTCCTTCCTTCTTTCTTTCTTTCTTTCTTTCTTTCTTTCTTTCTTTCTTTCTTTCTTTCTTTCTTTCTTTCTTTCTTTTGACAGGCAGAGTTAGACAGTGAGAGAGAGAGACAGAGAGAAAGGTCGTCCTTCTGTTGGTTCACCCCCCAAATGGCCGCTACCACCGGCGCGCTGCACCGATCCAAAGCCAGGAGCCAGGTGCTTCCTCCTGGTCTCCCATGGGGTGCAGGTCCCAAGCACCTGGGCCATCCTCCACTGCCTTCCCGGGCCACAACAGAGAGCTGGCCTGGAAGAGGGGCAACCGGGACAGAATCCGATGCTCCAACCGGGACTAGAACCCAGAGTACCGGCACCGCAGGCGGAGAATTAGCCTAGTGAGCCACAGCGCTGGCCAGTGGTATCTTTCTTTATTGTTGTCCCCTCCCTATGCCAAGGGCACAGTTGGATATTATGGGGTGGGGGCGGTATAGGGTCTGGGTAGTCTGGGGTGGGAGGTGAGGGGTGAGGGAAATGGCTTTGTTACAGGAGGACTGATACACTATATAGTCGTTTTCTGGTAGGAAAAGCCCAGGATGTGTTTTCTTCTTTGGTTTCCATAGGTCCTAGATGTTGTCTGAAGGCATCTGTAGCTACAGAATCACATTTAGGGTCAGAAGCATTCCAGATGTTTTTTTCTCTGTTCAATCAGCTGTTTTTCAGGGGTGGGGAAACTTTTTTTTCTGTCAGGGGTCATTGGGGGTATTTGTAACATCATTTGCGGGCCATATGACATCATGCACTTATAAATGAACCTGCTATGGACTTCATGAACTTTGAGTCCTGCCTGTGGCTGCCTTGGCAGGGCCAGACCAGATGATTTCACATCAAAGACTTACACTCAAGCAGCCAAAGGACTGGCTATGTTTTTCTAACTCAGTACAACAGTGAAAGGGAAAAGTCGCTATATTAAGCTGTGGCACGGAACAGGTCACATGCAAGAAAACTGCACTTCCTTCGTGGATCCCAAATGTTCTCAGCCTCATGCCCCAGATCTGGCTGTGCAGCACATGCCACAGATCCGTCCAGCTTGGTTTCTTCTGGATTTCGCAGTCAGGCCAGCCTTTGGAAGTGAGTAAAAGCCAATCTCTACTTTAGAGGAGTTTCCCTCCATGCTTAATGAGGTTGATTTCCTGCTATTGCTGCTAGGGAAGACTTTATCACGGAGATCAGTCATTTCCCAGCCCCTGGAGGTGGCACCCTTCCAAGGGAAAGAAGTTGAATTCCTACAGCCTCTCCAGGGGGACAAAAATGATCCTTGCAGGCTTTTCTGGGATTCCTCATTGATAGCATTCTTATATATTTCAGCTTCCACACATCCTGAGAGCTGTCATAAAATTATTCTCAGCACAGCAGCTGGCACAGAACGCTAAACGTAAAGGAAGCCGCACCCAAACCTACTGGCTTTTTAGCACAGAAACAAAACATGAGCTTGCAGATGTTTCCTGCAAGTATTTGTCAGGGTGGCTGGCGTTCTTAAACTGGGGCAATGCACAGGCTTGATGCAGATTGCGTGTGTGTGTGTGCGCAGGAGATTTTTCTAAACATCTGAGAAACTTTTTACAAAGTGTCGCGCGAACTTCCATCATTGCTTCCGGAATCACGTTGTAGCTTCTTTTCGGCCCAATGTGTGAGTTTCTGTTTCGCGGTGCAGAGCTTATTTGCACATAACCTTGGCAACGCATTGCATGAGGGAGGGCTCCTTTCGCCCTCTCTGCCCTGCGGGTTAGCTCTGAGGAGCCTTCCTCCATGCCCTCCTCTCTCCAGCCTCAGTCCCTGGCAGAGCGCGGTGTGTTTGGGGCTGCAGGTGCAGCGCAGGCACAGCGCAGGCACGTCTTTGCCTGTCTCTGGAATTTCTTGAAAATTTTTGCTTTCTCTCTCTCTCTCTCTCTTTTTTTTTTCTTTTTTTTTTTTTTATCAGATGAGGATAGAAACCTGTTGAGACTTTGAAACTCGGTGTTTCTCTGACTTGTTTGCATTTTGGGTGTCTTGTTTGAAAACACATACACAGGTACACACATATATTTTCATTAACTCTTCCTCTTCCTTATATTACTCTTCTGTCTCTCCTTTATTCTCAGCTTGTTGATGGGACAGTCTACACACTTCCTCCACTGACTCAACTCCTAGTCTCACTCTAATGTGTTCCAGTTTGGCTGCAGCTTGCACCTGCTGCATCTCAGCTTGCTAAAACCTCCAAGGGCCGTCTGATAACCAGTTTTCAGATTCTCAGCACTTTCTGCCCTCAGTTCTCTTTTCCTGGAATGTCCTTTTCCGGGTTGTCATGAGGGTCTCATCTTCCTTCCAGAAACAGCTGAAGAATCACCTCCCACGTGGAGCCTGGGACTGGAAGAGGTGCATGATGAGTGAATGAGGGATGTCACCCACTGAATTAATCTTTGACTCTTCTTTATTTCTTCCCCCACTTGCAATTCATCTCCCTACCTCCCAGATTACACTTAAGAAATGAGTCTCCAATCCAGTGTCACTCCTGCTGCTGTAAACAGGTCGTGATCATGTCTGCACCAGATCTTCCTGCCAACCTTGTCTCTCTAATGCGTCTCCTCCTCCAACCCACCCTTAAGATTTCTTTTTTCTTTTTTTTCTTTTTTTTTTTTTTTTTTTTTGACAGGCAGAGTGGACAGAGAGAGAGAGAGAGACAGAGAAAGGTCTTCCTTTTGCTGTTGGTTCACCCTCCGATGGCCGCTGCGGCTGGCGCGCTGCGGCCGGTGCACTGCACTGATCTGATGGCAGGAGCCAGGTGCTTCTCCTGATCTCCCATGGGGTGCAGGGCCCAAGCACTTGGGCCATCCTCCACTGCACTCCCTGGCCACAGCAGAGAGCTGTCATGGAAGAGGGGCAACCAGGACAGAATCCGGCGCCCCGACCGGGACTGGAACCCGGTGTGCCGGCGCCGCAAGGCGAGGATTAGCCTAGTGAGCCGCAATGCCGGCCAAGATTTCTATTTAACAAACACACGTGTTCATGTCACTGGTCTCCTTGACCCAAACCCTCACCCAAACCTTGCCTGGTGTGTGTGTTCCTTCACCATTCTGGCCACGCCCTAGCTCTCACTTGGGATGGAAGTGGGTTTGCACCCAAGCCTCCTTCCCAGCTTTCCAGAAGGCACTGGCCCCTGTCAACCTTCAAACTGTCCAGCATGGAGAGGCTGGGGACTTCTTCCCCAGCTCCCCACTCTCCCTGCTTACGTCTGCAGCTAGCTGCTGGTGCTTGGGTGTTCACTTTCTAAGAATTGTGACCTCGGGAAAATGACTGCCCCTTTCTGTCCCTCTGTAATTTCTCCTTTAAAAGGAGGACTATCAGTGGGTTGCTTTGAGGTTAGTATGTAGCAAACGCTGTGCTTGATGTATAGAGAGTTATATAGAGGGTGTCTGGGATAAATAGGGATCACACCGAGACTTGTTTAGTTATGCCTCTTCTCTTACACTAGTGAGCCCCATGAGGGCATGAAATACACCTTAATCATCAGCGGCCACACGGGTGATGTTTAATAAATGAGTGGCTAAGCACCGGCCACACGGGTGATGTTTAATAAATGAGTGGCTAAGCACCGGGCAGGTAAATGGGGCTCCCTGCATTCTCTCGCAGAACTCGCTGCATTTGCTGGAACATCTGGAGAAACGTGATGATATACATGAAGACAATCTGACGTACTTGGAGGACCTCTGCAAAAAGGTGGCCCCTAGCCTGATGAGAATAATAGAGAAGTACAAAAATGAGAAAGGTAAGTAGTGGGTGATGGGCATTCTTAAACCAATTGGCCACGCTTATCCACCATTCTGTTACTATTCTGTAGGGAGAGCCATAAATCTCCCCATTTGTTCATTCAACACGTATATATTGAACGCACACTTTGCACCCGGCGCTGATTTAGAAATTGCAGGTATAGCAAGGAACGGAGCAGAGTCCCTATCCTTAGAACTTCTTTCTAATGGGGGAAAGCAGTTTTTGACAGATGTCTTCGTGTGATTCTTATATGTTTGCTGGGAGGATAGGAAGTTGTTTTCAGTGAAATGGCAGAAACGAAGGAGGTAGGATAGTACAGGGGTTAGGGGTCGGGTCTATAGAATCAGGTGACTTGTGTAGTGTGGTGGCTCTTTCTTTATCTTTCTATGTTTTACTTTTCCCATCTGTAAAGTGGGCATAATAATAGTACATGCCACATAGATTTCTATGAGGACTGAATGAGATAATTCCTATAAAATACATGTCTGGTGTGGAGTGAACATTCAATACATGTTGGTAATATGATGTTTGTCAAAGACTTTTGTTTTCTTAGAAATTACTAGCATGGAAGAACTTCATTTTATTATTCTACTTCTTTCCCTAGTCTGTCTTATAAAAGCAATTTTGCTGTGATGTTATATGGAGGTAGAAGCATGGAAGAAATCAAACCTGGCTACTTCACCAATGGGTTAACAGGCTAAACATTTGTGAGTCAACTTGTGCATTGTTTAAGCTAGAATATACCTAAAAACTCCTGGATATGTTCATGAGACTTTATGCCACGCCCTTATTTAATGCAGTGACTCAAGCTGTCGGGCAGATTTCCTGGACTAAGAAATGAAACTAAGAGGAAACTCCTCTCTATGAATTCGATGAATACAATGAGCTGAGGAATAAAAACTACTGTTGTTAAATTGATAAAATATCAAAAATAAAGCAAGGAAGAAACATGTAATTTAAGTAAAAGTCACAAAGGAGCAGCAAAGTTCTTCCTCCTGTTATCAAGTGAGGACTAGAAAGCAGGAAGTTGATAGTGCGAGAGTATGTGCAGTGTTCACAGGCACTCTGAATGCTGAGGTCGTCTTCTGGTTACGTTGTCATTTTCCTGGAACGTAGCATCTCACACAAAATGAACACGAGGCAGGGGATCGGGATGTTTTGGATATTTAAATTCTGGAGAAAGCGCCTAATTTCTATGTGCTTCAGGTTCACCTTTGCCTCAGTGACTCTTGAGGCCCAAGCTTTATATCAGGAGAAGAGTTTTAATTTTGAGGTTTTGTTTCTACAACCTGCTTGTCTGCGATCACTTTGGGGTGCCAATTATGATTAATAATTTAATATTGATTTTCTACAATTCTAAGAGTTTGGGCCAATTCTGCTTCTAAGAGGAAAAATTAAAGGACTGAAAAGATAGTAGGTATGCAGATTTTAGACTTCTGTAAAGCCTTGTGCCCCAGCTCCAAGTCTGCTGTATCTGATTAGGACATGAGCTCTAGTTAGGGACCAGCAGGCTGATTTTCAGAATATTCTTGAATATTGGTGTTCACTTTAGTATTTTAAACTTATTACTATTATTATTTTTAATTTTTTTGACAGGCAGAGTGGACAGTGAGAGAGAGAGAGACAGAGAGAAAGGTCATTCTTTGCCGTTGGTTCACCCTCCAATGGCCACCACGGCCGGCGCACTGCGGCCGGCGCACCGCACTGATCCGATGGCAGGAGCCAGGTGCTTCCCCCGGTCTCCCATGGGGTGCAGGGCCCAAGCACTTGGGCCATCCTCCACTGCCCTTCCGGGCCACAGCAGAGAGCTGGCCTGGAAGAGGGGCAACCAGGACAGAATCCGGTGCCCTGACCGGGACTAGAACCCGGGGTAGTGGCGCTGCAGGCGGAGGATTAACCTAGTGAGCCACAGAGTCTGCCAATATTTTAAACTTATTAAAAATAATGCATATAAGGAAAATAATTTAAAATTCAAATAATAAAGCAATACGGGATATAGAAGGAGGTCTCTCTTTTCCCCTTCCTCTATTACCAATTCATTTCTCAGATATAATCACTCTTTGGAATATATTCTTGTAGAATTTATTCTACATGGAACCAAATATATATGTATATTTGTATAATACATATTCTTAATGAAGACCATGCAAATCATGTTATATAACTTGCTCATTTTCCATCTAATGGAGCTTGTATTTTCCCTGAATTTGATAAGATAAAATTCATAATTTTTTTACTTTTAAAATATTTATTTGAGAGTCAGAGAGGGAAAAAGGGAGAGAGAGAGAGAACACTTACCTGCTGAGTGCCAGGCAAGGGCTGAAGCTGGGAGCTGGGAACTCAATTTGGGTCTCCATGGGGGTGACAGGACCCAACCACTCGAGCCATCACTGCTGCCTCCCAAGGGTCTGCATTAGCAGGAAGCTGGAGTTAGAGCCAGAGCCAAGCACTGAATTCAGGGACTCGGTTGTGGGATGCGGGCGTCTTAATCAGTGTCTGAACCACTAGTCCAAACACTTATCCCAGCTCAGTACTGTTAATGGTTCCTTAGTAATTATTTAATGATGTAAAAGATGTAATTACTACTTTTCAATGGTTTCTCTGTTTTTCTTCCTTCCTTCCTTCCTTCCTTCCTTCCTTCCTTCCTTCCTTCTTTCCTTCCTTCCTTCCTTCCTTCCATTTCTCTCTCTCTTGCTCTCTCTTTGCTGCTATAGTCTGAATTCTGATATTATTTTTTGAGATAATCTTTTTGAGATTTCTACTTGACAGTTATTTTTTACATTAAGCACTATAAATTCTGAAATCAAATTTGGTAAAGGGTATTGCAATTTTAAGGAGCTAATAGAATTATACAAATAATAGGAAAATGTATCAATAAAGGAATAAAATATGACAAATTTAAAAATAGTCTATTAAATCACCTCTCTTTTCTGGGTATATACTTGTAGGTAGACTTCCATAAGCAGATACCATTAAAAATTTACAACCTCATTAAAATAATTACTTTTGATGGCTGTTTTTGAGGATTTGTTATCCTGGATTGCTACTAGTTAGAAGGTGATTTTATTTTACTTTCTGATTTTATTTTCAACTGCTGTAGACAAGCAAACTGAATCATTGCATGAAGGAGAGGAAGAGCTGGTTTCACAGTCAGACATTAAACGATTCGTTGGAGCCTTACAGGTAAGTTCAGTGATGGGCTGGTCAATGTTTAACAACCAACGAACGTTACCCTTTGCCTCCAACCTCCAAAAAGAAATAGAAAGAAAAATAAAAAAGCGAGCAAGAGAGAGGCTTTGATTTTTAGCATTTGCTGTAGATACTTCCACTATGGCTGATTTTAAGTGACCACCATGTTACCAATCAGATTGCAGATTTTTCTGAGAATTTAACAATTGGCTTTCACTTGTTGGTTTGTGTTGACTCTAACACACCTCTGGGTTACTTGGAAATGTTTCCTGTTGTCTGTAGGATGAGATCAGGGCCAGCTTCATGGGTGTTCATGCTTTGTTTGATGCTTTGGTGTCACCATTTTGAAATTCTTAATAAAATGCATGAAAAAGATGCCTTGCAAATTATGTAGCAAGCCTGCCCCAGAAAGCAAGAACTTGGTCCCTTCACAATGTGACCAGGACCCTTGGGAGACATGTGGCACGATTTACATTTCTTCCCTGAAAACTTGGGTAGCTCCACTATGCCAACATCTCTCAGCATAAGTTAGATTAGCTCTGGAGATGGTTTTGTTTTCAACTATGGTATATAGATAGCATAAAATTTATCATATAACTCACTTTAAAAGAACCATGGTAAAATACACAATAAAATAGCATAAAATTTGTTATAATTGTTAAAAATTATTATGGTGTAACAGATGTAAAACTTGCCATCTTAACCAGTCTTAAGTCCACAGTTCAGTAGTGTTCAGTAGTACATCCACATTGCTGTGTAGACATTGTCACCATCCTTCTTTGGAACTTTTTCATCATCCCTAACTGAAATTTTGTACTCATTAAACAGTACCCACCCCATTTCTTCCTCCCCCTCAGGCCCATTCTTTCTGTCTCTAAGAATTTGCCCATGCCATGTACCTCATAATTGTGGAATGATACAATATTTGTTCTTTTGTGAGTGACTTACTTCATTAAGTATAATGTCTTCAGAGTTCATTTGTGTTGTAGAAGGTCTCAGAATTTCCTTCCTTTTTATGGGTAAATAATATTCCATCATGTGTCTGTAGTATGTTTTATTTATCCATTTACCTGCTGGTGGACTCTTGGGTTGCTTCTACCTCTTGGCTATTGTGAATGATGCTGCTATGAACACGAGTGTAAACATTTCTTTGAGACCTTGCTTCCAGTTCTTTTAGGTGCATGCTAATAAGTGGAAGTGCTGGACCATATAGTAATTCTATCTTTAATTTTTTGAGGAAATGCCATTCTGCTTCCCACAGTGGCTGAACTATTTTATTATATTTTCACAAATTTTGCACAAAGGTTCTAATTTCTACATATTCTCACCAATACTTGTTTTTGTTTGTTTGTTTGTTTATTTGTTTTGGAAACAGCTGTCCTAATGGATCTTTTTGGGGTTTTGATTAGCATTCCCCTCATGACTAGTGATGTTGAGCATCTTTTTATGTGCTTGTTGGCTATTTGTATTTCTTCTTTGGCGAGATAGCCGTTCAAATCCCGTGCCTGTTTTCTAATCAGGTTATTGGTTGGACTTTTATTTTTTATTCTTTTTTTTTTTTTTTTGACAGGCAGAGTGTACAGTGAGAGAGAGAGACAGAGAGAAAGGTCTTCCTTTTCTGTTGGTTCACTCCTCAATGGCCGCTGCAGTTGGCACGCTGCGCCGATCCGAAGCCAGGAGCCAGGTGCTTCTCCTGGTCTCCCATGGGGTGCAGGGCCCAAGGACTTGGGCCATCCTCCACTGCACTCCCGGGCCACAGCAGAGAGCTGGCCTGGAAGAGGGGCAACCGGGACAGAATCCAGCACCCCGACCGGGACTAGAACCCAGTGTGCCGGCGTTGCCGGCAGAGGATTAGCCTATTGAGCTGCAGTGCCAGCCTATTTTTTATTCTTCAAAAAATTATTTTATGACTTCTTTATTACTCTCATGATTTTGTATTTTTATAGTTACAATTTTTAAATTTGGAAAGAATTTCATTCTTAATGAAAAGTTGCAAGGATGTGAAGAATACAAAGAATGCCTGTTGTATTAGTGAGTTGGTTTGACTATAACACAATACACAAGGCTGGGTATTGTATAAAGAAAAAGGCTTGTAGTTCTGGAGGTTCAAGGGCCTGGTGAATGTGTTGGCTTGGCTCTGATGAAGGCCGGAGGGTAGATGAATCACAATGGCAGCAGCCTATGTAAGAGAGATCATCATATTGTGAAACAGGAAGCTAGAGCTGGAGAGAGGCCAGTCTTGCTGCTTTATAACAAGGCTTTCACAAGAGCTAACCTCACAAGCCCTAGCTCATAAAAGTCTCACTACCTCTTAACACCATCACATTAGGGTCCAAGCCCACAGCAGACACATGAGCCCTTGGGTACCAAACCACATCTAAACCATCACACTCTGCCCAGATTCCACCACCCTGTGGATGTGCTTTATGGTTCTTGTGCTCTTGTGTATGTACATTCTTTATCTCTCTCTCTTTCACCCTTTTTCTCCATTTATACTTTTTCTCTTGACTATTTGAGAGTGAGCTACAAGGCATGCCCGTTACCCCTGAAACCTCCAGAATGTTTTCCTTAAGGATAAGGATTTTCTTTTACAAAAGTATAACATGGTTACCAATGCAAATTGATGATCTAGATTTCAGCTTTGTTCCTTGAACCAATAATGTCCTTGAGAGCCTTTTTCTCTCTCCAGAACTAAATTTAATTTAGGATCACATATTTTATTTATGCAATATAAATCCCATGCACAATAAAAGACACATCTGCATCTCTATATTTATTGCAGCTCAATTCACAATAGCCAAGACATGGAATCAACCTAAATGCCCATCAATGGAAGACTGGATAAAGAAACTATGGGACATGTACTCTATGGAATACTACATAGCAGTTAAAAAATGAAATCTAGTCATTTACAGCTAAGTGGATGAATCTGGAAAATATCATACTTAGTGAAATAAGCCATTCCCAAAGGGACAAATATCATATGTTCTCCCTGATCTGTGACAACTAACAGAGCACCTAAAAGGAAACCTGTAGAAGTGAAACAGACACGATGAGAAGCAATTACTTGAACAGCCCTTGTCTTGACTGTTGAGGAAAACCTTTTTTATTTCACTTTATCTATTTTTTATTCTTTTTTTTCTTCTCTACTTAATACCATTGGCTGAACTTCTTACTTAACATAACATTAATCATAGATGTCAATTGAAAATAGATCCCAGTTAAAAATAAGAGTGGGAATGAGAGCGGGAGGAACTGTACAGATTAGCACACAGTCCCACAGACCTACCCTAAGGCTGAAGCTAAAAACTTGCCATGGGACTCCAATTCCCACTTAGCTGGGTGGCACTAATCCCATCTTATGTGATAAAGTGATCATATTAAGTATGGAATTGATCATATACATAGGACCATCAGTCAAAGGGATCACATAAATAAGACCAAGTGCCTGGTAATAACAATAGATAGAATTACAAAGGAAGAGAAAGTTCCAACATGGGAAGCAGTCCACACAGCAGACTCATAGGATAACAAACACCCTAAACAGCACTCTGACCTCAGAATCAGCTCCTAAGGCCTGACTGAAAACACCATGAGAGCATTTCAGGCATGGAAAGCCAAGACATAGTGGCAAAAATGGTTCTGCATGAGAGATCTCTGTGAGACCCCAGTGGAAAAAAGGGGCTATCAAAGAAGGATGTAGTTTTCTCTGAAGGCAGGAGAGAATTTCCACTTTGCATATGGCCCTGTCTAAAAACTGACAGAGTCTGTGAACTCAAAAGGCTTCCATAGCCTTGGCAGCTCATGTCAAGAGCCTCAGGTGATCACTGACGCCATAAATAAGAATGTCAGTTGTTAAACCAACAACAGGAGTTGCTCTCCATGCTGGACCTCTGTCCTTAATGAGTTGTACTATGAGAATTAATGGTAAAACTTGTCTTCAAACTGCACTTTATACTTTGTGTGTCGGCGAGGGTACAAATAGTTGAAATCTCTCTTTAGTAAAGAGTTGGTCTTCTGTATATAAAGTCAACTGAAAATGAATCTTAATGGAAAATGGAACTGGAGCAGGAGTGGGAGGTGGGATGGGAGCACAGGTGGGAGGGTGGGAATGAGGGAAATAAACACTATATCCCTAAAAGCTGTACATATGAAAATTTCTATTCATTAAATAAAAACCTTCAAAAATTTTTAAAATCCCTTGCATGTAGACACTATCTATTAGTACACGTAATATAAACACAATATTGTATGTAGTTGTCATGTCCCTTGATAGTCCTTTAATCTTGGACATTTCTAGAACTTTTCTTCCTCTTTGGGACACTGAAACAGTTGAAGAATGCAACCAATCCTCCTGATTTCCATAAAAGTAGAGACTCCTGCTCGGTTTTGATGTATGTGATTAGAGTCAAGCTATCCGTCCTGGCCAGCATATCACCAAGTGATGTTGTATCTTTCTTAGGGTCTCACGTCTGGAGCTACATGATGTCTATCTCTCCCAACCCCCCACCCCCTCATTGGAGATGCTAGTGCTTGACATTTCTTCATTACGTAGTTCATTTTATATATTTTCCCTACCCAACTATAAGCAAGTAAGGGAGAGATATTTTAAGACCCTGCAAATACCCTGTTCTGCATAAATGTCCCCCAAGATTGAGCACCCACTGAGGATTCTTGTGTGATCGGGCATTTACTCTGCTGGTGCAAAAGCAGTGCTTTGCTTTGCTTTCTTTCTTTCTTTCTCTCTCTCTCTCTCTTTCTTTCTTTCTTTCTTTGACAGGCAGAGTTAGACAGTGAGAGAGACAGACAGATAGAAAGGTCTTCCTTCCGTTGGTTCACTCCCCAAATGGCCGCTATGGCCAGTGCTGCGCCAATCCGAAGCCAGGAGCCAGGTGCTTCCTCCTGGTCTCCCATGCGGGTGCAGGGTCCAAGCACTTGGGCCATCCTCCACTGCCTTCCTGGGCCACAGCAGAGAGCGGGACTGGAAGAGGAGCAACCAGGACTAGAACCCGGCGCCCACATGGGATGCTGGCGCCACAGGCGGAGGGATTATCCTAGTGTGCCAGGGTGCCAGTCCTATCCCACTGAACTTAACTGCACCCCCTTCCTTCCCCCCACCCCCACTCTTTCAAGGGCTTTTGTGCTCAGATTCTGACATGCACGTGCAGCACACACACAGAGTTGTGCTGTTGCCTTTCGGGGATGCAGCGGTTTCTCACAGGCCTGGTTCAACCTGCGTCTCCAAGACACTGCAGTTTTGTTGATCGGGGTGATTGTGCCCATAGCCAGATAAAGATGAGGGAGCTTGTGGTGGTACCGGACGCTCAGGGGGCTTGGGGACAGCCCCTCCCATTACATACGTTCTCACGGATGCTCGGAGTCGGCAGGTGTCTTGGAATCTGTCCCTTTCCATCAGGTGACGGTCAAAGTGGGGCCAGGTAACTCCTCTCCCACTTCCTGCGCCCCTGACGCGCTTTCTCACTTACAGGAACACTGCTGATGATTAGGCTTAAGAAGAATGCTCTAATTTATTTAAAAAACTGAGTAAATGTTTTGAAGATCTAATTCCTTTATTTTTTGTTACAGTTATTTACTAATTTGAAAGAGTGAGAGCGAGAGAGAGACAGAGACAGAGAGACAAAGAGTGCTCTCATCCACTGGTTCATTCCCCGGGTGTCCCCAGTGGGTGGGATTGGATCAGGTCAAAGCTAGGAACCAGGAACTTAGTCCAGGTCTCCCACACGAGTGGCAGGGACCCAACTACTCGAGCCATCACCCCCGTCTCCCAAGGGCCTGTGTTGGCAGAGAGCTGGAGTCAGGAGTTGGAGGCAGGAGCTGATGCCATGCTAAATGCTTTCCATATGGGGGGTTGTCCTCAGGGGATGCTCTGCCCTCAGGGAAAGAGGCGGGTAGCCCTTGCAACCTGCAAGCTCTTTTCTCCTCCCTGTCCACGCGCATTGCACATTTTATCAGCCCTGGAATAAACAAATCCAGGGACGCAGGGCCTGCAGCTGCCGGGGTGGAGGGAGCCACTGCCCCTGAGATGCTGCGAATCTCAGCGGCTTCCCTCCCGTGGCCACAACACCAGAAAGGCCTGGGGCGGTCACTGAGAGGGAGGCCAGGGTTCTGCAGGAAGGGAACTGCGACTTAGGAACAGAGAGGTGGGATGTCTTCCGGATAATCTTCCTCTGCACTTTCTTTTTCCAATTCAAGGCACACACGGGCTGTTCCAGGCTTTCCTCTGGGGGAGGGCGGAGAGGGCTGAGTGGCTCCTGCTCTAAATCCTGACCTGGCAGGTTCAGGAGAATTCGGGCAGCTGCTCTGCTTCCAAGCCTCGCAGTCAGGCACCCTCGGCAGGGGCTGCAGCTCGCAGGCCGGCAGTGACAGAGCAGAGTGTGCGGTCAGAGCAAGTGGCATCGGGTGCTGCTTCTGTTTGCAGAGGGAGAGGAGCAGAAGGGAGGGAGAGGGAAGTGCCAATGGTGAGCTTGGTGCCTGAGTCCTTGGCCTTGAAGTCACAACCTTAGGAAGACACTGCAGAATCTGCCATGGCTAAACTGCTGAGGAACGAGCAGGTTTTGGGTGACGCCTGTCTGTGAAATGGAAAGTTTGCCTGAGTCCCTTCGTCTTTATGTTTCTGAAAATTCAGCCTTCAGAGCCCCGGACTCATCGCTTCCAGCCGAGCCTGGAGGTGCACGATGGGGACAGTCACTTTGCCCTTTCGCAGGGACTGTTCTAGGAGCTTTCTAGGGCTTATCTCATTGAATCCTCCTGTCGCCTGGGGAGAGGTACTGCTGTTATTCTCATGTAATGCCCAGAAACCTGAGTCCCAGAGGTCCAACACTTGGCTGAAGGTCCCGCCTCTCAAAAGCTGTGGAGCTGGGACTTGAACCCAGCAGTCAGTCTGACCCCAGAGCTCACTTGCAAGACCTGGCTGTGTTCCTGTATAGCTGCGGGAGCTCAGGAAACGACTGTGTTTCTGAAGAATAAAGCCATTGCTTCCTGCTTTCCAATTCAGGGTGGCTTCCCCAGGAGCGCTCCCTACTTGGCCTGAGCCCCAAGGACTGACCCCCAACCACAGTGAACAACTGACTCGTGGTGGCGAATGCTGGGCATGGGAGAAGCAAACAGTCCTATGTTGCACTTTCCTGTTGCTGTCCTGAGCCGGTCACCCACTGCGGACTTCCTCTCTGGCATGATTCTTATCCAGAGGAGCAGGAGTTTCAGGAACACTTGAAAGCAGTGCTGAATGCAGTCAATGCCAAAGGCATGACTAAGCCCAGGACCATGGACTGATCTTTGCTCTGCCCCAAGTTGGTGCGTAGAGCTCTCTCCCTTCCTCCCCTGCAACTCCACAATCTAGTTTCTTCTTAATGTCCACCCAGCCTTTAGATATCCTGGAACAGGTGAATGCTGACTCAGCACAACCGTGCTTTCCACTTGGAAAGCCTGAGTAGATACCCAAGGTCTTTTTTTTTTTTTTTTTTTTTTGACAGGCAGAGTGGACAGTGAGAGAGAGAGAGAGAGACAGAGAGAAAGGTCTTCCTTTGCCGTTGGTTCACCCTCCAATGGCTGCCACGGCTGGCGCACTGCAGCCGGCGCACTGCGCTGATCCGAAGGCAGGAGCCAGGTGCTTCTCCTGGTCTCCCATGGGGTGCAGGGCCCAAACACTTGGGCCATCCTCCACTGCACTCCCTGGCCACGGCAGAGAGCTGGCCTGGAAGAGGGGCAACCGGGACAGAATCCGGCGCCCCCGACTGGGATTAGAACCCGGTGTGCCGACGCCGCAAGGCGGAGGATTAGCCTAGTGAGCCGCGGCACCAGCCCCAAGGTCTCTTAATTCCCCAATGTACCCCCTGACAGCAGCGTGGCTTCCAACCAAGCAACAAGCCCCTGCTGTCAGGAATGGTGGCTGAATTTATGTCACAGAGGTGCCTAGCGAGCAAAGCAGTCCAAATTGATGCAATATCAGAAAATTTAGGTCAGGGAATCCATGTGCTTGGAGAAAGATGTTTGCAGAGTGTGAACACCTCTCCTTCCAGGTGTTCACACCAGCCCTGGCCTCTGTGGAACTGTTGAGGGCACCTGCTGACTTTCTAAGACTTGAAACCAGCACACGAGTCCGGTCTTTCTTCAGGGCTCTCTGCCCGGGGTCCAGCCCGTAATGACTCTGGGGGCTTTGAGCTTTTTCTGACTTGTTCCTCTCTCTTTCTCTGACTCTCCGTTCCTTTTTTTTTTGGTAGCACTCGGAGATGTGCTGATCTTTGAATATGGAGTGATGCTGCTGTGGCTTTCTGTCCTGTCTACCAATGGGGTTATTTCTGGAGAAGGGAAGTTTCTTTCTTTCTTTCTTTCTTTCTTTCTTTCTTTCTTTCTTTCTTTCTCTTCCTTCCTTCCTTCCTTCCTTCCTTCCTTCCTTCCTTCCTTCCTTCCTTCCTTCCTCCTTCCTTCCTTCCTCCTTCCTTCTTTCCTTCCTTCCTTCCTTCCTTCCTTCCTCCCTCCTTCCTTCCTTCCTTCCTTCCTTTCTTTCTTTCTTTCTTCTTTCTTTCTTTCTTTCTTTCTTTCTTTCTCTTTCTTTCCTTCCTTCCTTCCTTCCTTCCTTCCTTCCTTTCCTTCCTTCCTTCCTTCCTCCTTCCTTCTTTCCTTCCTTCCTTCCTTCCTCCCTCCCTCCTTCCTTCCTTCCTTCCTTCCTTCCTTTCTTTCTTTTCTTCCTTTCTTTCTTTCTTTCTTTCTCTTTCTTTCCTTCCTTCCTTCCTTCCTTCCTTCCTTCCTTTCCTTCCTTCCTTCCTTCCTTCCTTCCTTCCTTCCTTCCTTCCTTCCTTCCTTCTTTCCTTCTTTCCTTCCTTCCTTCCTTCTTTCCTTCCTTCCTTCTTTCTTTCTCTCTTTCTCTCTTTCTTTCTTTCTTGTTTTTATTCAACCAAAGCGGCTTCATTTCTGCTTGGATCAAAGATGCGCCGCATTTTCGGGGGGATCATTTTAGTTCTGCAGAGGCTGTGCTGAAACCAGCTCTGCTAATTTGTAATACGTGCTGTTTAGAATCGCTTTCAAAGTAGTGGATCAGAGCAGCACGATTTGAATGCAGAGGGTTTAGAATCACCAGTCCTTTCATATGTGACTTCAGAATTCCTATGCATAATAGGTGTGGATAATCCCAAAGGTTTGCAGTGATGTATAAAGGCATGTTTTACAAAACGGGTGCTACAAGATATTCCTTACAGTGGGCCCAGCGGGGCGATTGGTTAGAACCAGTTACTCCAGCTCTACACAGGACGCAGGATGCAGGAGGAAGGAGGGGAGGCTACCAGGACCAGTGCCTTTGTTATTGAGGAAGTGAGCAGCAGTGTAAAAGAAGCTGTGGAGAGTCCCTCGGGAGGTGGTGCTGCCCGGCACCCAAAGGGAATCAGTAGACCACCTACATAGTACAATAAACTTCCTGCCAACTCACCAAGCTGGAAAAGCTATTCCAATGCATTGTGACCTGTGTAACCAAGAAGAACAAAACTGGGCTACCCAGGGCCAGTTCTTGCTTCTGGGACAGCTCTACTGATGATAGCTCTACTGCACTTTGCCATGGGACATCAAGACCACATACTGCATCACCAGCACTGCAGGCTGCCCAGCGGGGCTTTTCTCCTTTTGTCCTAGCATTTCTGTTCCACCTTCTTATCAATAACCATGCATTCCGCGAAGACCTTTCTCATTCTCTTTAAGTGTGTGTTTTGTAGCACTTTCAAAATATAGAGAAAGAGAGCAAATGGCTGCCCTGTCCCATAAACACCATAAATCAGATGACTGTCACCAGGGGTACTCAGAAGCCAGCATTGCCACTTGTCTTAACTCATATGTTTCTTCTCAAAGGAGCCAAAAACTAAAGTCTGATGGTGTGAAACTTCATTCTCTGGAACAATTCAAATACAAGAAGTTTCCAGACTTTATACTTTTGCTAGAATACTTATTCAAATGTTTTAAAAAAAGAACCATTGAACTCCCTAAAGTGAGGCTCATTGCTAAGTGGTTCGGTTTCGTTCTTCAAGGAAGCCAACGTGTACAGGATGGATCGCAAGCACAGAGGCCGCTGTGTCATTGTCAACAACGAAATATTTACCACCTATCTGTCAGACAGACGAGGGACCCAGAGGGACGCGGGTGAGTCTACAACAGTGTACCAACTGCAAGTTGAAGAGCTGAACATCTTTTTCTTTTCTTCTTTTCTTTCTGGAACTTTGATTGTCATCTCAGTGTAAGGATAAGATCATGTTGCTGAGCCTTTTGTATGTGCCTGGAGTGTCACCCAACTGTTCAAGAGTGGCAGGCATTGCTGGCTAGTTACAACTCTGTGGTTTTGGGGAGTGCATGTGTGAGACAGCTTGGGTTTCAGCACCCTAATGGGGAGCCTGACCGCGGGAGGGTCACACGGCCTTAGCTTCCTCATCACTGCCGATTCCCAGGACGGCAGTGGCAGCACCATGCATACTACAAGAAGACAGGGCAACTGTAAGATTTTATTGTTATGGAAGTAAAAAAAGTCCAAAGCTTTAGGCTGTTTGCTGTGCAATTTTTGTTCACTATTCGGTTTGCTTTACTCCTTTACTTTTTCATTTCATTTCCTTATTTTCTTTTTTTTTCCCCCCTCTCTGTCCAGAGTACCTGAAGCTCGTGTTCCAGTGGCTCGGGTTCAAAGTACACAAGTGTGATAATAAGACTAAGGAAGACCTGGAGGCGCTGTTGCAGGAGGAGAAACATCACCCAGACCATGATGATGGGGACTGCTTCGTGTTCTGTGTTCTGACTCATGGCATATTTGGAGCTGTCTACTCTTCAGACGGGGTCCTCATCCCCATTCGGGAGATTGTATCCCACTTCACAGCCAAGCAATGCCCTGGATTGGCTGGCAAACCTAAACTCTTTTTCATCCAGGCCTGTCAAGGGAAAGAGATACAATCTTCTGCGCCCATAGAAGCAGATGCTGTGAATCCTGAGTGTGTACCTCCTTCCCTTCAGGACAGTATCCCTGTCGAGGCTGATTTCCTGCTTGGTCTGGCTACTGTTCCAGGTTATGCCTCCCTTCGGCATGTGGAGAATGGCAGCTGGTACATCCAGTCTCTGTGTAATCATCTGAAAGCCTTGGTCCCAAGGTGAGAGTTCTGAGTTGTTCCATCCACTTAACACGTCCATCCACCTCTCCGGCCACCTGTTTATCTATCTGTTAGTCCATCCACCATCTACCAATTCATCCATCCACCTATTCACCCATCTACCCATCCATCCACACACTCATCCATCCATCCATCCATCCATCCAACAAACTTCCCTTAAGCATTAGCATAGACTTGGAAAGTAAGACAGGGAATTAAAAACAAAAACAAAAGCAACAAACCACACTCTTTGCCCTCAGGTAGCTCACAAGCTAAAGGGATAGACAAACACATAAGTGAGAGAGAGCAGCCTCAGGTGGTAAGTACACAGTGTGAGGCATAGGTGATACGGGAACATGCAGAATGAGCACCTCACCAGGATTTGGAGGATCTGAGGAAGCTTCTAGAGATGAAAACGGATGTTAAGCAAACAAATGGGGTGAAAGGTGTGCTGGGCAGAGGGAAGAGCAAGGACAAAAACATGGGAGACTTTTGTTTGTACTGTTTGTTCCTTCATGTATTAATTTGTTAATCCTATTTACCCCATGACTGTGCTGACTTGGACATTCTGTTTGTCACTGCTCCGGCAACTTCTCTTCTGTCTACACCACATGCTCCTTATCTGCACCCACGAAATGGGCCTTCACCAAGGTTCTTCCCTAGACCTCCTCCTCCCCTCCCCTCCCTGCCTCTCCTCTCTCTTGCTTTCCCCTTCATCAAAGTTCCACCCTAAACCCCCTTCTTTTCCCTCCTCCCTCCCCTTCCCATCTCTTCCCATCCATTCCCTTCCACTTCCTACTCTTCTTCCCATTCTCTCCCCACATTCCCTGTCTTTGGCAGATTTAGCTATACCTATAGGCCACTGACACCTCCATGAAAACACCTCCTGTGTTGTCATCTCTGGTCCACTCATCTCTAAATTCCTGGAAAGTAGAAACCTTGTCTCACTCAACTTTATATCCTTGGCACCTGGCACAATATCTGATATGTTGTTGAGCTTGATAAGTATTTGCTGGGTTGATGAACGACTGCTTGAGTTGACCTCAGTGATCGCCAGACATCCCACCTGTGTGTTGCTGTTTGCCCTCACGTCAGTACCCATATTTCTGAATTAATGTTCTCAAACCTCTCTAGAAGCTCCTACTCCTGAATTTCTAGGAATAGCCACAATGCTCTTCTGTAAGTCAGCATTGGAGCCTTGGTCAACTTTTATTCTATTTTTTATAAATTATTTTTTAAAAAGATGTATTTATTTACTTTGAAAGTCAGAGTTACAGAGAGAGAGAGATAGAGAGAGAGAGAGAGAGGGTGAGACAGAGAGACAGAAAGATCTTTAATCCTCTGATTTACTCTCAAGGTGGCCACAACAGCTAGGGCTGGGCCAGGTCAAAGCCAGAAGCCAGGAGCTTCTTCTGGGTCTCCCACGTTGGTGGCAGGAACCCAAGCACTTGAGCCATCTTTTACTGCCCTTCCCAGACCATTAGCAGGGAGCTGGATCAGAAGTGGAGCAGCTGGGACATGAACCAGTGCCCATATGGGATGCCATCTTCACACTTGCTGTACCACAAAGTCAACATTTGCCTCTTCTTGACCAACTCCTTCATCATCACCATAGCCATCAAAGGCTAATGTGTATGGCTTCATCATCAAGGTGGTATTTATTGCAGGCCTACTATGTGCCTAGCCTACTGGGTACTGAACTAGGGGCTATAGATGCAGTTGTTAATAAGAGATAAAAATCTTCACTCCTTGGAGTTTACAAGTCCAATGATGCTAAGACAAAAAAAACAAACAAACAAACAAACTGGGAATAAGTGAGTATTCAATGACACAATTTCTGAACAAAGCAAAACAGGATAATGATATAGAGAGTAAGGGGCCACTTGAAGGGCTTCTTCATGGAGATTACAGTCCAGGTGAGACTAAATGATGAGGATTCACCCAGAAGAAGATTTGGAGACAGAGAACAGCTTGTGCCGAGCAAGATGAGCAGCCTGGGAACCTGCATCCATCACCTGAGAAATAATGATGGTGAGGAAGAGGAGGAGGACTGGCAATTGATGCTACTAAAAACTATGGTCATTTGCAAACTATGCATCTGATAAAGGGTTAATAACCAGGACATATAAGGAGCTCAAGAAACTCAACAACAACAAAACAAATAATCCAGTTGAGAATTGGGCAAAGGATATGAATAGGCATTTTTCAAAAGAAGAAATATAAATGGCCAATAGGCACACAAAAAGATGCTCAGGATCACTAGCCATCAGGGAAATGCAAATAAAAACCACAATGAGGTATCACCTCACCCCAGTTAGAATGGCTATCATCCAAAAATCAGAAAATAAGAAATTCTGATGGGGTTGTAGAGAAAAGAGCACCCCAATGTGCTGTTGGTGGGAGTGCAAATTGGCACAGCCATTATGGAAACAGTGTGGAGATCTCTCAGAAAATTAAAAAATAGATCTACCATACTCCTGGGAATATATTGAAAGCAGGAGAATCAGCATATGAAAGAAGGACCTGTACTCCCATGTTGATAGCAGCTCGATTCACAGTAGCAAACACATGGACTCATCAACTGATGACTGGATAAAGAGAATGTGGTGTATATCCATGATGGAATATTACTTAGCCATAAGGAAGAAGGAAATTCTGACATTTGCAACAAAATGGATGCAACTGGAGATCATTATGCTAAGTGAAATAAGTCAGATCTAGAAAGACAACACACATTTTGTCTTATTTACGAAAGTTAATATAGAGAAAGTATAAAAATTGTGTGGTTGTCCTATTGTTTGCAATATAGTTATAAATGTTGCTTCACTGAATCATACCACATGTGTGATAATATACCTTCTTTCCCCATATTATCATCATTATGAATCCTTCACTTTGAGATATCAGTGTCTATGTTTTCAAGAAAAAAGAGTATATGTGTGTGTGTGTATGTATGTGTATAATGTCTACATATGAAGTGACTATGTCAAAATGTAAAAATTATTGTGTTAAAGCTAAAACACTTATTAAAGATTTAAAACTACTAAAAATGAAAAAAATTGATCATGGGTTAATGTAGCAAGTGTTCTAAATGTTAATCCAAATTGCATAATTTAATTCTTTTTTTTAAAGATTTATTTATTTATCTGAAAGTCAGAGTTAGAGAGAGAGAGAGAAGGAGAGGCAGAGAGAGAGAGAGAGAGAGAGGTCTTCCATCTGCTGTTTCATTCTCCAATTGGCCACAACAGCTGGAGCTGTGCTGATCTGAAGCCAGGAGCCAGGAGCCAGGAGCCAGGAGCTTCTTCCAGGTCTCCGACATGGGTGCAGGGGCCTAAGGACTTGCACCATCCTCCATTGCTTTCCCAGGCCACAGCAGAGAGCTGGATTGGAAGTGGAGCAGCCGGGACTCGAACTGTGCCCATATGGGATGCCGGCACTGCAGGCAGTGGCTTTACCCGCTATGCCACAGCACCAGCTTCATCATAATTTAATTCTTATGACAAATCTCATGAGGACTACTATGATCCCTATTTTAGAGCTAAGAAAACTGAGAGACAGAGAAGTAACATGCCTAGACCACACAACTAGTGAGTGATAGAGCTACAATTCAAAATTGGGTTCTGTCCCTGGAGCCTATGTTTGCTGTAGTGATAAGTTACACCCACCCCTAGAATGTGCTGGTAAATGCTATTCCTCCTGCAAGTCAAGCTCAAATGCTACTTCCTCCATGGGGCCTTCTCTTTACCTCTCAACCAGTACTTCCTCCTCTGGACTTGGCACTGTTTTGTGTTATGAGTATTGTGTATTTGCCATCATTGGTCAACGTCTGTATTCTAAGTGTGTTCCAATGTGCCATGCAACTCTTTGTATCCCTGCTCAAACCAGGAACAGAGAGGACATTATTAATATAACGTGGTATCTGCCATTTATCCATCCAAGCTGTGGCACGTGATATCTTTCCAAAGCTTGATGTGTAATATCTTCATCCTGATTGAAAATCATCTTCCCCTCTGCCCACAGGCATGAAGACATCCTGTCCATCCTCACTGCTGTTAACAATGATGTGAGCCGACAAGCAGACAAAAGCGGAAGAATGAGACAGATGCCGCAGCCTGCTTTCACTCTAAGGAAGAGACTAGTATTCCCTGTGCCACAGGAAGAGCCTTCATTCTAGAAGGGAGTTTTGTGGACTCGGAGCCCTGACAGGAACCTTTGATTATTTCCTCCAACCTCCCACCCAACGTGGGAATCAGTGACAGATGATGAGCTGGTCTCCACCTGTCATTCCAGTAGCTGGAAATGTTCTCTTTTCTCAAATGATCAATTCTGATCTTAAAACAAATTATTTTGACAAGTATGAATATTAGAAAGCTTTTTTTATTGAAGACTTAGGCTGTAGCCCTGACTTTAGTTGTGCATCTTGAAGAGAATATTTGGCCTTGGGTTGTTCACCTGTGAGACACTAGGGGGGACTAGGTACATTTTAAACTTCCCTTGAGCACCCCAAGAACTGCTGTTCTTAGCCTAGATTGCTCAGCCACTCTGGGAGCAGAAACTACACCTTAATGTCCAATTCTGTCTCGGTTGGAAGCTTTCAGGTACTGGAGACAGAACACCCAACTCAAACTCAAAGAAGGGATTTGTTGCCTCCGGTATCTGGAAATCCACAAGTGGATAACATTGGCTTCAGGCAAGACTTGGATCAGGGCTCAATCCCCAGAGAAGCACCTTCCTCTTGGCTGGATGTCCTCCCAGTTGGCAGCTGCACTGGGATCAACAGCCATACGAATACATTCTGCTCGTCTGGTCCAAAGGCCAGGGAGAGAGTCCGGCTCAGGGACCAGAGCTGCTCAAGGTTATCTTTGCTTCGTCCTCGGCCCTTGGCCCGAGAGATATCTGGCAATGCCTTGAGGGAGTAACCTTCCTTGATATTTTTAAAATAAGGTTTTGAATTTTTTTTTTTGTACTTGAACTTTTTTTTTTTCAAGAGAAAGTTTTTCTTTGTAATTCCTGGAACCATATTTTGAAAAAGACCTGGGAGGAAGACTGAAAGTCCTGTGGTCAAGCCCGTCCTTCACAGATGAGGAAGCCGAGGTCCTGGGAGTGACAGCAGCTTACCCACAGTTCTCCAGCCAGTTGTGGTCTACCGACTTTTTTTCCTACTTCAGTAAACTGGAATGATATGGTACATAAGAGGACACTATTCCTTGCACATGCAGATGCTCCTAAAAAGATGTCAAGGAATGTAGGAAAATAACTCTTGAGGGTGCCTTTGTAAGTATGGGAAAGTCAAATTCATCTATAGTGGATTTTCTATGAGAGGTATTCATAAAAACGCTGTTATGTAGCTAGCATCACAGGGCTTAGAATGTAGCTTCATTAAGGAACTGTGTCTAATTTACATGTTATGATAATCTCCCAAAGCCGTTGTTCATACAGTCAAGGCCACAAGCTGGTGGTCACAGTGTCTGTTCAGTTGGATACACATAGCCTGTGGCCACTTAACTGTCCTTCTCTACAACTGAGAGATGGCATGGCACAAAGGAAAAGCCAACGACACAGAGACGAAAATCTTGAGTTTCCATTGTGCCTCGCAATTCCCTTTCTCTGAGACACTAACTCAATCCAGCTAGCTTTTCAGCCTCATTTGTAAGGTAGAGAAAGCTTAGTTGTTGGGAACATGAAGGAAAATGTGTAGTTCTGTACTCATTTAAACCTAATCGTGGTGAGGTGCAGATAAGGCCTTTTAGTTTAGGTGGTGGTAGTCCTCCAGAAGGACACAGCAAGGCTTGCGTTTCATTGCATCCAATTCCAGCTAACTTTGTGAGCAGCAACTCAACACTAGCATCTGCCCTGACATCTGCTGCGTGAGGCTGTTTCCCTCTCTGCTTCATGATGTGTCTGTAATAGGATGCCAGCCCACAAAACACTGTTGAAATCTCCTTGGTCGGGGCGGGGAGGGGAGTGGCCTGTGGTTTGACGTGGAAGTCCCGGGACTGTGGTCTGTTTCATAGTTCCATTTTCCTGGAACCTAGTGCTTGTCAAGGGTAAACTCTGGAGTCAGGAGACTTTCGATGAACTTTCTTTTGTGGAGGCCTTCAGCAAGCACTTTCAGGTCCCTGATATCCCTACCTGTGCGGTGTGGATGCACCTGTGTCCAGTGCACACACACCTGCAGGACACTGTGTTGACTCATTTCTCCTTACCCTCGTCCTCTCAGGCTGTGTGCAGTGTTGTACTTGTCTATATTTAAGTGCTGGTGTGTGTGTGTGTCTGTGTGAATTTATAACAGGTGAATGGGTCCCAGGTTTTTGACTGTGACGACAGTGATTGTCTGCCCAGAGTTATGAAGGAAACGGGCAGATTGAGATTCCTACATTTAAGCGTATTTCAGGAAGTTCATGGAAAAATGGCACTAAAAGAGACACTTATTTTAGTGCAGACATTTTTGAAATCCATGCATACAGGCTTTCCCTCCAGAAAGTTAATGGAAAATGCCGATTATGAAAAGCTATGCATAGATTAATTTACTTTCCTCTTCCACGAACTTTCTGAGCTACCTTTGTACTTGGCTTAGTTTTCTAAAAACTACAAGAGCTGTAGTTCCTTTCTTTCTCATTTATTCTTTCACAAGTTTACAGCCAAAGGAACTAAAAGACATGAAAACATTTGATAAAGTATTATACAGATGTTACTGTTGTTGAAGTGAAGCTGATATGACTGGTGCTTACCGTTGTTAGAACTATTAAGCATCATAGCACCCCGCTGAGCTTGGCTGCAGGGACTCCCAGTGGGAGGTGGCAGGTCTGGTATCACGGGGATTACCCTTGGTGATACATCAAATTCTGCCAGTGCTCCGGTGAGGGAAACAAAACAGCCACTGGTGCATAGCGGATCTTGACTCATTAGGACAAGCACTGACCTGTGGAGCACAGGGGACAGACAACATTGCTCCTGTGGAAAACCAAGTTCGATGTTTACCTCATCGCACAGGTAATTTTTGTGCCTTAGATGATTCACAAACTCTTGCAGGTCGCCTGCTTTCAGAGTGATCCAGTCAGGTTGTACTTGACCCAGGAATCTTGGGCCCTTTGGAGTCTGTGGATTCATTCTCAGGGTCTATGAGTTCTCTCGCCTTTGTTTTTGCATGTTTTCACTCTCCTGTGGCGACCGTCTACTGAAGTGCCTGCACACGTGTCCTGGCTTTTCAGAAGGACTGCTTTATACCTGAGTATTGCCACATAATTCCTGTGCCCACCCCTGGTGCCCAGGAAGGCATGGGTTCTATCATCAATTCTTTAATGAGCCATGAGTGGGCAGCCATGGCCAGAGGTCCTCAGGTTAACTGTCAAGTGCCAGTGGTTCATCTGTTTCCTGCTTGTTCCAATCCGTTTCTCATTCTATGATGGACGACAGCTTCATCCTCCCTCACCTCCGCTGAACTTTCTAGTGCAGGGAGCTTGCACCACAAGTGAGGACACTGACTTGGGAGCTTGAAACCCAGAGGCTCGGGGTCCAGCCCTCGAATCATGAAGTGAGTCACCAAGTCTCACGGCCATGCGGGGAGGATTTGCAATCCTACGCCTCCAAACTCCTGGCTTTGCTTTGGAAGGCTTTGATCACCCTTTTCTCCATTGGACTGCGACTTGCATGCCACATGTTCTTACTCTAAACTCTGGAGCCACACCCAATACATGTGACTGTCTGCTGGTGATGCATACACATTGTATGTGGTGAATCATTCAACTTTTTTCTGCTAACCTTTGTGTTTTGTGGAAAGTGCAATTTGCGCCTAAGCCTGTGGTAAGAGTATCACAACACGTCTTCGGACTGGAACTATATTTTGGAATTTAGTTTAAAAAATTTTTTTTAATAAGGAACCTTCTTAAAAAGTACTAGAGGGAATTCTGTTTAAAGAATGACTCATTTGCCAATGCAAACCATCATTTTCTAATGTAAGTTCTTCAAATCTCAATGTTTAGAAGGTTTTTTTGTTAAAAATTTCAACCAGGGTTCATTTTATTTTAAGCTTTTTTTTTTGCCAGGCAGAGTTAGACAGTGAGAGAGAGAGAGACAGAGAGAAAGGTCTTCCTTTTTCCGTTGGTTCACTCCCCTAATGGCCACTATGGCCGGCGCTGCACTGATCTGAAGCAAGGAGCCAGGTGCTTCTTCCTGGTCTCCCATGCGGGTGCAGGGCCCAAGCACTTGGGCCATCCTCCACTGCCTTCCCGGGCCACAGCAGAGAGCTGGACTGCAAGAGGAGCAACTGGGACTAGTACCCAGCGTCCCAACCGGGACTAGAACCAGGGGTGCCGGCACCGCAGGCGGAGGATTAGCCAAGTGAGCCACAGTGCTGGCCTTAAGCTTAATTTTTTTTTTTTGATAGGCACAGTGGACAGTGAGAGAGAGAGAGAGACAGAGAGAAAGGTCTTCCTTTGCTGTTGGTTCACCCTCCAATGGCCGCCACGGCTGGCGCGCTGCGCCCGGCGCACCGTGCTGATCCAAAGGCAGGAGCCAGGTGCTTCTCCTGGTCTCCCATGGGGTGCAGGGCCCAAGGACTTGGGCCATCCTCCACTGCACTCCCGGGCCATAGCAGAGAGCTGGCCTGGAAGAGGGGCAACCAGGACAGAATCCGGCGCCCCGACCGGGACTAGAACCCGGTGTGCAGCCGCCTCAAGGCGGAGGATTAGTCTGTTGAGCCGCGGCGCCGGCTAAGCTTAATTTTTAATAGATAATATCCTTATATTATTCAAAGATAAGAAATTAAGGTTCAGGAAAAGTTGTCCCCAATTCTGTGTACCATATATTGGGTCCTCCTTACTTCTATATCCCATTGATATCTTAAGGGCTTTTTAATGTGTATGCAACAAATACAAACATATATGTACATATATGTGTGTGTATATATATGTATGCACGTAAGTATATGTGTATATGGTTAATACACTGTGATACTTCTGTCGTGCATTTGATTTCATTTTGAATGATTCTATAAGAAGTTTGGAAATACAGATACCATTCTGGAATGAGAACTTTCCTGGCCATGTGGACTGGGTACTTGTGAATAGTGGAAATTGATTTGCTAACAAATAAAGGGAATTTTATTTAAAAACTTCTTTCTGGTAACCCAATAATGTACGCTCAGTGTGGAATATTTGGGAACTAGAGGAACCCATAGAGCAGAATCTGCATCCATCTAGGCTTCCAGTTTGATGTGCTATACTTTTCTGTAGAAGATGCTGCATAAGCGTCTCTCAGACAGCAAACTGTTCAGAAATTAGAGGCACGGCCACAGTTTCTGCTCGCACCAAAACAGGCCCGGGATGGGTACACCTGCCCCCAAAGGAATGTGGCAGCCGGAGCAGCAGGGGGCTAACGGACGTTAATTGGTACCTGGGGTGTTTCCAGGAATTTGTAAATTTGCATGAGCACCTAAATGGGCCTGTCTCTGTGAAGAACTACAGCACAGCTCCGATCCGATCCCTATCGTAGACCTCCAGACCGAATTCCTGTTCCCAGATCCTTAAGTTGTTGTATACCCTTGCCGACTGCCTGTTGGCTTATGGAATTGTTGGCACCCCCTAAATAAAAGTGGGAGCGCAAGGCGTGCTCTTAGAATGGACGCTGCCGGGTCCTGTCTCCTCATCTGAAAAGTCCGACCCTTCACCCCACGCGTTCGCTCTGCGTTTGTCCCTGTCCTGCCCTGTCTCCCTCTAAGTGGGCTTATCCTCAACCCCCAGACATGCATCCAGAAACCTTGGTCAGGCCAGAGATCTGCCCTTCCACACCAGTCTCCACTTGCAGCCTGCTGCTCCCTGACCGGGTCCTCCTCCTATCCTGTCTCACTTCCTGCAGGGGCGCCCCTCCAACAGCCTGCAGCGCCAAGCCAGCTCCCGTCTTTCCAGTGTCAGCATGGCCCCTCAACCTCCTTGGCCTGGCCCAGCGTCTGTTGTGTCCTCACCCAACTCACTCTTGCGCCGGCAGTCAACACCCTGCTCTTTCCCTCAGGCCTCTCAGGCGCCGGGATCGGAGTCGAGTCGGGTTGAGTCCGCGTCCGCTGGCTTTGCCGCAGATGGCTTGGCGACTCGCGCACAACTCTGCGCCCTCACACCTCAAAGAGTGCGTTGGGCCCCCGCCGGCGGCAGCTCTTCCTCACTTCCCCTGGATGGTCTCACTCTTTCACCAAGGGAAGGCAGCGGAAGTGATGTCTGTCCCCATCCCACCCCCAGGCCCACTGAGTGGCCAGCGTTCTGAGGCTTGGTGGCTGCTTCCCTTCCGGGCTTCAGTGGGTAGGCGGCCTGCGCCCCTCCCCAAAGCTGTGCCTCCTCTCCTGCACTTCTTCCTGAGAGCTTCCTCTCTCCCGCTGCTGCGTCATTGGTTCCCCTAACCAAGTCCTCCCCCTGGGCTACAAAACACACCACCGCAGCTTCCTCACTCCCATCCCTGCCCCCACCGCGGTGCTCACTCCCCTGAGGCGGAGGAATTCTCGTGCAAGGGAGGTACTCACAATTGGAGGAGATGGATGCCTGGCCGTGGCCTCAGCTGGCCTGGCAAGCTGGCCAGGCAGGCGCTCTCTTGAGGGTAAGAGCGCCTCTGAGGTAGAAGCCAGAGCACTGCTCATTCAAGCTCCCCGACCCCTCTGCCCTTGGCTGAGAGCTGGTCCACGTTGGGGATTAATTTCCAAGCACTTTCCATGGGCAGAGCCTCGCATATCCCATCGTGATCCTATCTCCTCTGCCCGGTAAGTATCTCGCATGTCCCATCATACAAGGTGTGAGCTTAGTTTTGGAAGCAAAATTCCCAGGGGCTCAGGGGGGTGAGTGGACGGGGCCGTGGTGGGGGCACCTGCACGCAGCGTGAATAATGCCCACGGCAGCCTCCTTGCCCGCCCCTCCCCCCCATCTGCTCTTCCCATTGGGACCTATTCTCAGGCCTGGAGCAGGTGTCAAATTGGAGCCCCACAAGCCATAGCCATAGGTACATATGTACAGATGCAGTTGATGTGGGCAGGCAATGAATAAATTAATTTCCAATGCAGGTTCCTGTCTCTTGTAGAGATAAGAATACTAAGTGGAGATCAGCTTCTTTCAGATTACCTGAAGCCCTAATGTGTGCATATGGATGCGAACACCTCAGAGTTAGATTAGTGTATATCCTCAAGTTCAGAATCGTGTAGAATTCTCTATGCTCTCAACCTAAAAGGTTGAGCTATTTCCTGAAAACGTCCACCTTCCCTTTAATGACCCACTATGGAACTGTCATTTGTGAATTTATTTAGGCAGAAATACTTTCTCTTCTTGACAAGTTTAGTACATCAGAAACAACATTCAAAAACTGGAGGATGAGCTCCAATCTGGGGAATGGCATCCGTCACATCAGACAGCAACCAGCATGCACGCATGTGTGTATACGGCAGAGAGATTCCTATGGGGGACTTCAAATAGTTCAGGGGGCTAGTGGTGTGATACAGTGGGTTAAGATGCCACCTGGGATGCCAGTATCCCATATAGGAGTGCCTGGTTTGAGTTGCACCTCTGATTCCATTCTAGCTTCCAGCTAATTTGCACTCTGGGAAGCAGCGGATTATGGTTGGTTCCTGCCACACAAGAGGGAGACCTGAGCTGAATTCTTGGCTTCTGACTTTAACCTGGTCTAGCCCTGGCTGTTGCAGGCATTTGGGGAGTAAACTAGTGGATGGAAGTATATAATATATATATGACATATATATCTTATCTCTCATATATACATATATCTGCTTTTCAAATAGATAAAAATAAATACACCTTAAAAATTACAAGTTTATTTTAGTTCAAATAATTGGAACCCAAGCATAGTTTTTCATAGCATAGATAGTATGCATTTTCCATGAACTTTTCAGACGCCCTTGTTTACAAGGAGAAAATCTATCATTTATCTATCTATCTATCTATCTATCTATCTATGTATCTATCTATCTATCTATCTATCTATGTATTTATGTATCTATCTACCTATTTATCATCTATCTTTCTATCTGCCATCTGTCTATGTAAACATGTATCTATCCAATCCTATTAGATGGGCCCAAAAATGACCAGTAGCTAAAAGAAGATGCAATTGAGCAGTAGATACATGAAAACATGATCAATCTCCTCTGTAAGCAGATACTTATGAAAGTCAACCCACAATGAGATTTCATTTTATACCCATAAGATTGATAACATTAAAAAATCTGTCAGTGCCAAGTAGGAGTGGAGAATAGAATGCAAAAAGCATCCTACTATGCTGCTTGGAGAAGTGCAAACTGACACAATTACCTTTGAGAGCAATTTGCACTCAATTACTTTGAAGAACTTGCAATATTCATCTGAGGTTGGAGATTGGCACAGGGTGTATGTTCTAGCACTTTCCTTTTTGGATCTATGTCTCAAAAGAAACTGCATATACCACCAAGAGATGAGGGGAGAGTTTTTAGAGCTATTGTTTATTAAAAAGAAAGAAAAAGAGGAAGCAGTATTAGATAGATTATCGTATAGTCACCTGAAGAAATTCTCCAGTGAAACAAACTGAATTGGATTTACTAATTTGAACCATATGGAACTACCATTATTCTAGATCTTCTATATATTCTTTTTATTTTGTTTTGTTTTGCTGAATTATCTACACTTTATTTTTTAAAGTTTTTAAATGAATTTTTAAGGCTGGCATAGCAATACAGGAAAAAAAATTTTCAGACAAATATCTCTCATGAACATAGTGCAAAAATTTGTAACAAAATTTCAGCAAATCAAACTCAGCTGTACATAAGTACAATAGCTAATAAAATACTACAACTAACTGGAGTTTTCCAAGAATGTAAGATCAGTTCAAAATTCAAAAACCAATTACCAAAATCCATCACATTAACAGAGTAAAGAAAAAGATTTTATCATTATCCCAATAGTTGAAAAACACACATTTGATAAAACTGAACATTCTTATGTTATGCACGCTATCAGCAACTCAGGAATAGAAGTATATTTCCTCAAACTAGTAAAGACCTAGGAAATATCTATTGCTAATATTATATTAAAGATTAATGAAGAACATTTCTCATATAATATCAGGCACAAGGTAAAAATGCTCTCACCACTTCTATTCAAAATGTTTTTTTAAAAAAAGATTTATTTATTTGAAAGGCAGAATTAAAGACAGACAGAGGGAGAGATACAGAGGTCTTCCATCCACTGGTTCACTCCCCAAATGGCCACAACAGCTGGAGCTGCGCCCATTTGAGGCCAGGAGCCAGGAGCCTCTTCCGGGTCTCCCATATGGGTGTGGGGGCTCCAGCACTTGGGCCGTTTTCCACTGTTTCCCCAGGCCATTAGCAGAGAGCTGCATCTGAAGAGGAACAGCTGGACTCGAACCAACACCCATATGGGATGCTGGCACTGCAGTAGAGGCTTCGCTTACTATACTAAAGCACCAGCCCCCTATTCAATATTTTACTGGGGTCCTAGTAAGTGGGATAAGATAAAAACAATAAAATTAGCAAGATGAAGAAAATTGTTTCTATTTGTAAATTATATGGTTGTTTTAATATAAAAAACTAAGGAATATGTATGTACATACATATATAAACATAAGTCTACAAAGTATCAACTAGAGTTAAGAGCATTTAGCAAAATCACTATTCAAAATTAATATTCAAAAATCTATTGCATTTCTGTATAAGCAAAAAAATGGAAATTGGAATACAAATATCATTCATAATATAATCAAGAAAGTATTAAAATACTTAAGGATACATTTACAGAAATATGTGTAAAACCTATACACATCATATTACTAACAGAAATTAAAAAATAGCAAAATAAATAGGGAAAGCTACTTTGTTAAGGATTAGAGAACATGCAGTATTGATAAAATTTTTTTTTTTTTTTTTTTTTTTTTTTTTTGACAGGCAGAGTGGACAGTGAGAGAGAGAGACAGAGAGAGAAAGGTCTTCCTTTGCCGTTGGTTCACCCTCCAATGGCCGCCGCTGCAGCCGGCGCACCGCGCTGATCCTGGCAGGAGCCAGGAGCCAGGTGCTTTTCCTGGTCTCCCATGGGGTGCAGGGCCCAAGCACCTGGGCCATCCTCCACTGCACTCCCTGGCCATAGCAGAGAGCTGGCCTGGAAGAGGGGCAACCGGGACAGAATCCGGCGCCCCAACCGGGACTAGAACCCGGTGTGCCGGCGCCGCTAGGTGGAGGATTAGCCTATTGAGCCACGGCGCCGGCTCAGTATTGATAAAATTTTATTCTTTAATTAGTCTTTAATTTTTACACAATCTCGCCAAAATTCCAACAAGACTTGTTGTAGAAACTGATAATTTGATACTAAAATTTACTTAAAAAAACAAAAAGACCCTAGTTTAGTGGGAATATAGACAACAGCTATAAACAATAATTGAGTGGGAAAATGACAATTTCACCCGTATACAGTAAGTTCTAAAGTAATCGCAGGTCATTAAAACTGTAGTAGTACAATATTCTTTTAAAAAATATTTTATTTATTTATTTGAAAGGCAGAGTTACAGACAAAGAGAGGGAGAGGCAGAGAGAAAAGTCTTCCATCTGCTGGTTTACTCCCCAAAAGGCTGCATTGGCCAGAGCTGAGCTGATCCGAAGCCAGGAGCCAGGAGCTTCTTCCCGGTCTCCCATGTGAATGCAGGGGCCCAAGGACTTTGGGCCATTTTCTACTGCTTTCCCAGGCCATAGCAGAGAGCTGGATCAGAAGTGAAGCAGCTGGGACTAGAACTGGTGCCTCTATGGGATGCTGGGGCTTTAACCCACTGCGCCACAGCGCCTGCCCCAACTTCTTTTATTTTTTAAATTTTAGTTCCCAGATTTAAGAAAGAACATGTGATATTTGTCTTTCTGGGTCCAGCTTGTTTCACTCAACTTAATGTTCTGTAGTTGCATCCATTTTGCAGCAAATCATAGAATTTCATTCTTTTTTTATAGCTGAATAATATTCCACTGCGTATATATACCATATTTTCTTTGTCCAATCATCTGATGATGGATGCTCTGGTTGACTGCAAATTTTGGCTACTGTGTACAGTGCTGCTATGTACATAGTGGTGCAGGTATCTCTTTGATACATTGTGTTTAAGTCTTTTGGGAATATACCCAGTAGTGGGATTGCTGGATCATGTGGCAAGTCTACTTCTAGTTTTTTATGAAATCTCCACACTGATTTCCACAGTGGCTGCACTAATTCACATTCCCACCAACAGTGTATAACTGTTCCCCTTTGTCCACAATCTTGTCAGTGTTTGTTATTTTCTGTGTTTTGGATTTTAGCCTTTCTGACAGGGGTGAGGTGATACCTCATTGTGGTTTTGATTTGCATTTTCCTAATGGCTAGTGATGTTGAGCATTTTTTTTTTTTTAAGTCAGCTAGCCTAACAGTCATAGGCTACAGTTTATAACTGCTTCTACAACTTTTAAAACATTTATTTTTTATTTATTTGAAAGACAGAGTTACACAGATAGGCAGAGACAGAGAAAGAGAGAGGTCTTCCATCTGCTGGTTCACTCCCCAAATGGCTGCAACTACCAAAGCAGGACTGATCCGAAGCCAGGAGCCAGGAGCTTCTTCCAGGTCTCCCACGTGGGTGCAGGGGCCCAAGGACTTGGGCCACCTTCTGCTGTTTTCCCAGCCACATTAACAGGAAGCTGGATGGAAAGTGAGGCAGCCGGGACATGAACTGGCACCCATGTGGGATGCTGGCGCCGCAGGCCAGGGCATTAACAAGCTGAGCCACAGTACCGGGCCCTAGCATTTTTTCATATATTTGTTAGTCATCTGTATTTCTTCTTTTGAGAGCTGTTTATTGAAGTCCTTTGCCCATTTCTCAACTGGATTGGTTGACTGTTATTGTTGAGTTTTTGAAGTTGCTGATGTATTTGGGATATTAATCTTTTGTCAGATAAGTGGCTGGCAAATGTTTTTTTCCATTTTGCTGTGTAAAGTTTGATATAGTCCCATTTATTTAGCTTTGCTTTTGTTGCCTGTGCTTTAGGGGTCTTGTCCAAGAAGCCATACTCTACACCAGCGTCTTAGAGTATTTTCCCTATATTTTCTTCCAGAAGCTTCCTAGGCTCAGGTCTTAAATTTAAGCCTTTGACCCACCTTGAGTTGGTTTTTGTATATGGTGAGAGGTATGAGTCTAATTTCATTATTCTACATATATAAATCCAGATTTGTTGAAGAGACACCCCACTCCACTGTATGGTCTGAGCACTTTTGTCAAAACTCAGTTGATTGTATGTATCTGAGTTAATTTCTGGGCTCTCTACTCTGTTCCATTGATATAAGTATCAGTTTTTATGCCAGTACCAGGATGTTTTAATTACCATTGCTTTGTAGTATGCTTTGAAATCAGGTATTGTGATGCCTCCAGCTTGATTTTTCTTGTTCAGGAACACTTTTTTCTAGCTCTGTAAAGAATGTCATTGGTATTTTGATAGGGATTATATTGGATTTGTAGATTGCTTTAGGTAGCACAGAAATTTTAACAATGTTGGTTCTTCTGATCCATGAGTAAGGAATATATTTCAATTTTTTGTGTCCTTGATGATTTTTTTCATCAATGTTTGATAATTTTCATTGTAGAGATCTTTCACTTCTTTGATTAAATTTTTGGATTAAATATTCCTAAATATTTGATTTTTTGATGGCTATTATGAGTGGGATTTCCTTCTTGATTTCTCTTACAAAATACTGCTTTTTGTATGTTGGTTTTGTAACCTGCAACTTTACTGAATTGGTTTATCAATTCTAGCAGGTTTTTGGTGGATTTTCCCATGTATAATATAATGTCATCTGTAAACAATCTTTTCCAATTTTGATGCCCTTTATTTTTTCTCCTACCCATTGCTCTTGCTAAAAAACTAGTATTATATTCAATAAAAGTGGCAAAAGTGGACATCCTTGTCTCATTCCAGTATGATATTGGCTGTTGGTTTGTCATATATAGACTTTATAATTTTGAGGAATGCTCCTTCTAGACCTAATTTGTGGAGGTTTTTTGTTTTTTAAATCATCAATGGGTGTTGAATCTCATCAAATGCCTTCTCTGGCTCTCATGAGATGATCAGATGGTTTTTGTTCTTCATTTTATTGAAGTGATTTATGACATTTATTGATATGTGAATGTTCAGCCACCCTTGCATTTCTGGGATAAATCCCACTTGAACATGATGTATGATCTTTTTGATGCGGTTTTGGACTCAATTTACTGTGTTTTGTTGAGAATCTCTGCTGATCTATATATTCTAAATATCACCAATTACATGTAGTTTGGACACAACATGTATCAGGAACAGGATGCTGAGCAAATAAAGGAAATATACACTATGATATGATTAAAAACACATATCAGAATCTTATTCATTGCTCATGAATTCATATTCTATGAGAGGGTTGATATTGGGTTAGGCATTGGAGAGGGAGGGAGGAGAATGCACCAGGGAAGAAGTACAAGCACACTGATCATGTTTTATTCTTTGAAATGAGCACTGAGTTGTTGGGCATCTTGGGTATTCTTTTCTTCTTGAGCCTTTTTGCTTGTTGAAGCTGATTAAACACTTTGACCACTGCATTGGATGAGGTCTCGGCTTGTGGTGTGGTGGAATATCTGGCCAAGTTGGGTGTGTAGGGTGGTTTCACCAGCTTGCTTGGAGGCAGAGTGTTTCTCCAAACTGGTTCCTATCTTTATTTTGGTGGTGGTTGTTTCTGTGCTGGGAACACAGTAAGTATTGCAAGTTGATTCACTTTTTATTGCCCTGAGTGATTCCTGTTACAAAATAGCCACCCTGACACTTAGTCTGGAACAGGAAGCAAGCCTGCAGCTGGGAAACTCCCTCCTGTGGCCTCTCAAGGTCTCAAACTTGTTTCTCTAACAACTCAAGTGGAAGTCCAAGGCTTCTGCTCTGGCCATTCCGCTTCCACTGCTGCTGACATCACTCCACTCCCAGAACCACAGTGGAAACTCAGCACTTAGCTCCTGTCAGTCTGCCATTCGCCCTTTGAAAAACCTTCCAAAAGACCTTTAGAACCTGCAAGAGGATCCTTCTATCAGGGCTGGAGTATCTGTGTGTGTGTTAGAATAAGAGTTTTCACCTCCCACCCATGCTCTCTTGAATCCCCACTCCAGCCACACTATCAGGGGACAGTGAACCAGTTTGGCCTGGCACTTCTTGCGGCTACCAAAGGTTCAACTCCAGCCCTTGGGTCTAGCCACCTGCTGCTGCTGAAAATGATGACTGTGTGACAGAGCAGTGCTAGTATTCCCATTCTACAGATCAGAAAGTCAACTCTCAGAGAAACTAAGGCTGCATGGCAAGAAAAGTGGGAGAAATGAGACCACCACTCAGTTCGGCGGAGCTACAAGTCCAGATGCCAGTCCTTGTCTGCACTACCTTGCTTCCTCTTAGGAAAACATTGCCTGAGGGACAGAGGGCAGTTTTACACAGGGTAATTTGCATCCCAGCCCTAGTCCTGGAAGTGGGGGCCGTGGTCCACGCACTTTGGTTGCCACTGGGAAACATCAAGGACAATCCAACCTTATCAACAGTTCTGGGTCTGTAGAAATGGGCTTGGTTTAGGCTGCTGAGTATGACAAAGTATAAATATAGGCAGGTCCACTGGTGAAGAGAAAGATGACTCATTCTGCCAGTAAGCAGAGGGACAGCCTAGCCTCCCCAGGCTCCTGGCGCCGACTCCTTGGGTCTGGGGCCCGCATTACTTTCATTACTCATTGTCTTCAGTAGGAGGTAATTTCCAGGAAGGACAGTGGCTGTACATCAAGGGCAGGAAGAGAATGCACGGAAGGAGCTGAACGCGTTCTCGGATCTCAACCACTTGCTTGCTGTGGTCACCCAGGCTGCCCAGACCCAGGTGGAGCAGTTCAAGGCCTTTCCAGGGGGCTCACTGCTCAACCCGCCCACCAGCTGCATTCCCTGAGATTTACAAGGCCCTGGGGCAAGAGCAAACCAGGCCCATTACAGCACCATCCCTCCAATTGGGGAGCCACAGAGTTAGGCTTCAGAACTTAGCACCCTGCTATCTCTTATTTCATTGTAAACATATGCAGGTCTTCAGATAGTTCATGGAAAAATGGATGGAACGAAAAACTGAGGCCTTGGATTATCAAGTGTTTTGGCACCAAAATAAAGTTATCTCTTTTTCAAATGTGTCTTTTAATACTATTTTCTACAAACTTTTTAAAGTACCCTCATATTTTAAAAAATTTCCATCTTATTTATTTGCAAATGTAATCTGAGCAGGTGGTGAAACAAGTCACACATTACAAATAGGGGCACAGAATAAAATTCACACTGTCGCTCAAGTCTTCTGTTCCTTCCACAGAGGTAATGACAGTTTCCAATATTTTGCATATCCTATCAGAGATACTTTTTTCCCCCTCTTATCAACTTTATTCAACATAATACTATAAATCCTAACAATCAAGCAAGAGAAAGAAATAAAATATATTTATGTTGGAAGAGAAAGTCAAATTATGACTGCTTGCAGATGACCTCTTACATATAGAAATCCCAAAGACTCTACCAAAAATGTTAGAATAAGCAAATTCATCAAAGTTGCAGAATGTAAAACTAGCATTAAAAACTAATAGTTTCTATATACCAATAGATTATCTGAAAAAAATCAAAAGAGGCCGGCGCCGTGGCTCAATAGGCTAATCCTCTGCCTGCGGTGCCGGCACCCCGGATTCTAGTCCCGGTCGGGGTGCTGGATTCTGTCCCAGTTGCCCCTCTTCCAGTCCGGCTCTCTGCTGTGGCCCGGGAGTGCAGTGGAGGATGGCCCAAGTGCTTGGGCCCTGCACTCCATGGGAGACCAGGAGGAAGCACCTGGCTCCTGCCTTCGGATCAGCGTGGTGCGCCGGCCACAGCATGCCGGCCGCAGCGGCCATTGCGGGGTGAACCAATGGCAAAGGAAGACCTTTCTCTCTGTCTCTCTCACTGTCCACTCTGCCTGTCAAAAAAAAAAAAGAAAAAAATCAAAAGAGCAATCTCACTTATAATATCTATCAAAACATAAAGTACCTCATAATAAATTTAACCAAAGATGTGAAATGTCTCTACAATGAAAATTGTAAGAAATTGATGAAATAATTGATGAAAAGACATCTATGTTTATTGATTGGAAGAAACAATATTGTTAAAATGTCCATATTATACAAAGTCATCTTCAGATTCATTGCAATGCCTATTGAAATACCAGTAATACTAATTAACAGAACTAAGAAAACCAATACTAAAATTTGCATGGAGCCATAAAAAACCTGACTTGGCAAAATAATCCTAGCAAAAGGAACAGAGGAGGAAATGTTACATTACCAGTCTTCAAAACACACTACAAAACTGTGATAATTAAAACAGCATAATATTGGCATAAAAATGACACTCAGGCCAATGGAACAGAATAGCATCCAGAAGTAAATCCATGAATATACAGCCAACTGACCTTCAACAATGTTTGTAAGATCGTATTTCAAAGAAAGGAGATTCTTTTCAATAGATGTGGCTAGGAAACTTGGATACTGACATGTAGAAAAATAAAATGAATTTAAAGATTTAAATGTAAGGCATGAAACTGCTAGAAGAAATCATAGGGGAAATGCTTCAGGACACTGGAATGGGCAATGATTTTGATAGGATCTCAGAAGTAAAGCAATGAAAGTAAAAATTGTCAACTTGATTACATCAAACTAAAAAAAAAAGTTCTTCACAGCATAAGAAACATTAACAGAGTGGACAGACCACATGTAAGAAGAGAGAAATATTTACAAAGCTGTATTAGCTTGATAATCACTATCAATATTAACTGAGAGGACCTACATAGGAAGAAAAAAAAGCTTATTTCAGCTCATGGTTTTGGTGGTTCATGGTCCAAGATCCAATGTCCCCATTAGTCTGGTATCTAATAAAAGAAGTGGATAGTAGAACACAGGCAGTGGGAGAATCACATGGCAATCCAGGAACAGAAACGTGGAGGGAATTCTTCCTTTTGGAACTACCATGATTGAATCAGTCATGGAGATCCTCCCTACCACCTTAATCTTACCGAATTACTTCCCAAAGTCCTCACCTTTAAATATCATAATTGGGCTGGCGCCGCGGCTCACTAGGCTAATCCTCCGCCTTGCGGCGCCGGCACACTGGGTTCTAGTCCCGGTCGGGGCACCGGATTCTGTCCCGGTTGCCCCTCTTCCAGGCCAGCTCTCTGCTGTGGCCCAGGAGTGCAGTGGAGGATGGCCCAAGTGCTTGGGCCCTGCACCCCATGGGAGACCAGGAGAAGCACCTGGCTCCTGCCATCGGATCAGCATGATGCGCTGGTCGTAGCACACCGGCCACAGTGGCCATTGGAGGGTGAACCAATGGCAAAGGAAGACCTTTCTCTCTGTCTCTCTCTCTCTCTCTCTCTCTCTCTCTCTCACTGTCCACTCTGCCTGTCAAAAAATAACTAAATAAATAAATATCATAATTGGATCAATCCTCTACCTATAAATGTCATCAATCCATATCTCAAACATTATCATTAGTTGGGGAGGGAAATCCTGTTCAAAGCAGAAGAATCAAAATGATAAATCTAACAAGGGCTTAATATGCAGTCTATAGCTGTATAAGGAGCTCAAACAACTCAATAGCAACAAAACACAAGTAATCCCAGAAAAAAATGTGCAATAGACTTAAACAGATATTGTACAGAGCCATATGGTTTATAAGAAAATGCTCAACATCATTAATCATGACTGAAATGCAAATTAAAACCACAATGAGATATCAGCTCACTCCAGTTAAAAATAGGTATCATCAGCCAGCGCCGCGGCTCACTAGGCTAATCCTCCGCCTGCAGTGCCACTACCCCGGGTTCTAGTCCCAGTTGGGGCGCTGGATTCTGTCCCAGTTGCCCCTCTTCCAGGCCAGCTCTCTGCTGTGGCCCGGGAGTGCAGTGGAGGATGGCCCAAGTGCTTGGGCCCTGCACCTGCACGGGAGACCAGGAGGAAGAACCTGGCTCATGGCTTCGTATTGGAACAGCGCGCCAGCCGTAGCAGCCATTTGTGGGGTGAACCAACGGAAGGAAGACCTTTCTCTCTGTCTCTCTCTCACTAACTCTGCCTCTAAATTCCTTCATACTGAGGTTCTGTGACTCTCTGGAATCTCACTTGTTGTGTGACCATGACCAAGCAACTTCACCTCAGTGGATCTGGAACTCCCCATCTGCTGAAGCAAAGATGTCAGAGGAGCTGCCTCCTTTCCAGATGCTCTAGGAAAGAATCCACTTCCCTGCCTTTTCCAGCACTCATTGGGCCTCTATGTTCTTTTGTTTGTGCCCCCTCCTCCATCTTAATATTCAGCAAGGGAAGGAGTCCTTGTGTTGCTTTTCTCTACCCTCTTCCATTTTTGTGTTTCTCTCTTGATACTTTATTTTTTAAAACATTTATTTACTTATTTGAAAGGCAGAATTTACAGAGAGGCAGAGAGATAGAGAGAGAGAGATAGAGAGAGAGAGAGTCTTCTAACTGCTGGTTTACTACCCAAATGGCCACAATGGCCAGAGCTGTGCCAATCTGAAGCCAGGAGTCAGGAGCGTCTTCCGGGTCTCCCATGTAGGTACAGCAGCCCCCAAAATTGGGCCACCTTTTACTGATTTCCCAAGCCATAGCAGAGAGCTGGATCACAAGTGGAACAGCTAGGATTTGAACCGTCTTCCATATGGGATGCTGGCACTGCAGACGGCAGCTTTACCTGCTACACCACAGTGCGGGTCCCAGCTGGATTGGAAGAGGAGCAGCCAGGACTAGAACTAGAGCTGGTGCCCGTATGGGATGCCGGTGCTGCAGGCAAAGGATTAACCTACTGTGCCACAGCGCCAGCCCCAAGATACTTTATTCTTTTTTTTAATATTTTATTTATTTATTTGACAAGTAGAGTTACAGACAGTGAGAGGGAGAGACAGAGAAAAACGTCTTCCGTCCATTGGTTCACTCCCCAGTTGGCTGCAATGGCCGGAGCTGCACTGATCTGAAGCCAGGAGCCAGGTGCTTCTTCCCGGTCTCCCATGTGGGTGCAGGGGCTCAAAGACTTGGGCCATCCTCCACTGCTTTCTCAGGTCACAGCAGAGAGAGAGCTGGATTGGAAGTGGAGCAGCTGGGACTCGAACTGGAGCCCGTATGAGATGACAGCACCACAGGCGGAAGATTAACCCACTGTGCCACAGCTCCAGCCCCAAGAGATACTTTATTTTTATATAAGTATATGTCCCTGATCTCCCACAAATGCTAACAAATGGGCATGCAGGGATTGCACACCTCATAAAGGCAGAAACAGTGTCACATTCTACTCTTGTTTCCTACACTCCAACCTAAGACAGTTTTGCACAAAGAGATTGTTTAGTAAAACAGAAACCTAAGGACTGGTGCTGTGGTGCAGTGGGTTAAGCTGCCACCTGCGACATCAGCATCCAATATGAGCACCAGTTCATGTCCCACTTGCACCACTTCCAATTCAGCTTCCTGCTAATGGCTGGGGAAGGCAACAGTAGATGGCCCAAGTGCCGAGGCCCCAGCCACCCGTATAGGAAACCCAGATGAAGTTCTGGGCTCCTGACTTCAACCTGGCACAGCGCTGGCTGCTGTGGGCATTTGGGGAGTAAATCAGCAGGCGGAAGGTCTCCCCCCAACCCATCTCTGTCCCTGTCTCTCTTTCACTCTAATTCTGCCTTTTGAATAAATAAATAAATCTATATTAAAAAAAAAAAACCCTACAAACACATACCCCAAGCATCCATTCACGGATTTGGGAGTAGACATTTTTTATTCTAAGTTCTGACACTTGCTGCTTAACTTCACTAAAAATGTGCTAATCCTCATTTAGATTCCTATCAATCATACCACCAACCAACATGTACTGAGCTCTGGTACATAGGTAGGGAACTTCTGGGTGGAAGTCACATCCTTCCTGTCCAAGAAATTATAATCCGGGTTTAGGTAGGTTTTGACAAGGTGGTATAACAAAATATTTAAGAAAAGAGGGCTAAAAAAGGTGTTAGAACAGTTAACTCTGTCTGCAAGAAAAAAGGTTAGATGTCTGCATCAGACCCTGGACAAATTCAGAAAAATTCCAAATGGCTTAAAGATATAAATATGGAAGCAAAATTAGAAAGGTATGAGAAGAAAATGTAGGAAATAAAGGACCAGGGAAAATTTCTGTAAGCAAGAAATAAAAGCCAAAAATCATAAAGGAAAAGATGGACGAAGCCGGCGCCGTGGCTCAATAGGCTAATCCTCCACCTTGCGGCGCCGGCACACCGGGTTCTAGTCCCGGTCGGGGTGCCGGATTCTGTCCCGGTTGCCCCTCTTCCAGGCCAGCTCTCTGCTATGGCCAGGGAGTGCAGTGGAGGATGGCCCAGGTGCTTGGGCCCTGTACCCCATGGGAGACCAGGAAAAGCACCTGGATCCTGGCTCCTGCCATCGGATCAGCGCGGTGCGCCGGCTGCAGCGGCGGCCATTGGAGGGTGAACCAACGGCAAAGGAAGACCTTTCTCTCTCTGTCTCTCTCTCTCACTGTCCACTCTGCCTGTCAAAAATTTTAAAAAAAAAAAAAAAGATGGACGAATTTGATGACATGGACTTGTAACACTCAGTGATCAAATATAAAAACAGGTAGTTCTACTGATGAGAAGGTGGGCCATTCTGCCAGACCCAAACAATGCAACAAAAGGCACGTGGGGAGGCTCAGGAAGATGAAAAAGTTCTGGAGCTAGAAGGCGGTGCTGGTTGCACACAATGTCAATGTGATGAATCATACTGAGGTTTCTTTATGCACACATACAAATGTGCTGAGTCAGGAGAAGCTGTTGGTTTTGTAATAGAATTGGTAAAGCTAAAACACACGAGCTTCTTCAAAGTTCACAGAAAATGCATATGATGAAGAAACTATTCATGAGTTTCAAAATTCTTGCATAAAAATGAACTAAATTTTTAATCCCATCTTCCCACCAAGTTTTTGAAGTACTCCCATACTTTTAGAAATGAATCAGCAAGAATTTTTATGAGTCAGAAAAAGTGGAAAACAGCCCAACTGAACAATGAATAAGGACACAAACATGTGTTCAACAGAATTAATAAAAGCAAAGTCCTGAAAAAAATGTTCACCCTCCTTAGTAACAGTACAGAGCTAGCAAAAACAATAAAAGAAACTTGCAGTTAGGGTTTGGGAAGGCATGTTTGTTTGCTATTGTTGGACATATAAACTGGAGCAGCCACTTTATATGACGAAGAGTAATTTCACAATAACTTTTTTTTTTTTTTTTTTGGACAGGCGGAGTTAGACAGTGAGAGAGAGAGAGACAGAGAGAAAGGTCTTCCTTTGCCGTTGGTTCATCCCGCAATGGCTGCTATGGCCGATGCTGTGCCGATCCGAAGCCAGGAGCCAAGGTGCTTCTCCTGGTCTCTCATGGGGTGCAGGGCCCAAGCACTTGGGCCATCCTCCACTGCACTCCCGGGCCACAGCAGAGAGCTGGCCTGGAAGAGGGGCAACCAGGACAGAATCCGGCGCCCCGACCGGAACTAGAACCCGGGGTGCTGATGCCACAGGTGGAGGATTAGCCTAGTGAGCTGCGGCGCTGGCCTCACAATAACTTTCAAAGATTTAATTGCACAATCCTATCACAGAACAGTTTACTTAGGCAAAAAACACATGCTCACTTCTGAACAATATGTAATAGCTCCAAATCAGAAACTACCGATATTTCCTTAAACAGAAGAAGGGCTAAATAAATTGTACAAGTTCTACAATGATATAGTAGGCATGAGTAAGCCTGTGCATATCTTAGGGTCCTATTAGAGATAGAATCACATCAGTTATTTTTAATTATTTAAAAATTTTACACATATAAAAAGTTGTACATGTCGATGAGACATTATGTGATAATTTGGAACATGTGCACACTGTAATTTCCAATCAGGGTAAAAATCTTTATCTCTTCAAACTCTTAACAGTTCTTTTTTTTTTCTTTTGAGAGATAAAATTGATTTATTGCTTTCAGCTGAATGAACACAACAGAAGCATCATGTGTCAACGAGGATGGTGTCCTTTTTTTTTTTTTTAAAGATTTTATTTATTTATTTGAGAAGTGGAGTTACAGACAGTGAGAGGGAGAGACAGAGAGAAAGGTCTTCCTTCTGTTGGTTCATTCCCCATATGGCCACAACGGCCAGAGCTGTGCCAATCTGAAGCCAGGAGCCAGGAGTTTTGTCTGGGTCTCCCATGGGGGTGCAGGGGCCCAAGGACTTGGGGGGCCATCTTCTACTGCTTTCTCAGGCCACAGCAGAGAGCTGGATTGGAAGAGGAGCAGCCGGGACTAGAACCGGCACCCATATAGGATGCCAGTGCCGCAGGTGGAGGATTAACCTACTGCACCACGATGCTGGCCCTAGGGATGGTGTTTTTGATATTGCTCTACAGACTATTGTGTGTGTGTGTGTGAAGAGACTGAAACTGGCCTGGGGCTAGCATATGGAGGGATTCTGGGAATGATTCTAAATGAGCTGAGACCCTTTGCAAGAGAGGAGTTTCAGGCTGCTGAGGTTCCCCAGCTAGGACTTCCGCTAGGAGCTTCAGTTTCAGAGACAGAGCTCAGCACCCAGGACAAGGCAGGAGGTTGCTGACTCTGTAACTGTGTTACTACTGGCCTGAAGGAAGCCACCCTTGGCACAAAACCTGTGTCTAAGATCTGCTTGCATGGTTCATGAGAGTGCAAGTTGTGGAGGCAGTTAATTTAAACAGACCATGGCAGTGAGCCACAGGTTGCTGATGTCTGCTCTCATCCAATGCCCGGGGTTTTCCTAGATCCCAGAGGAATGTTTGGCTATGGTTACACAATGGCAGGTTTGGGGCAGGAATCTGGGTATGTATCTCCCTCCCTCCCTCCCTCCTTTCTTTCCTTCCTTCATTCCTTTCTTTCTTTTTTTTTTTTTTTAGTTTTAGCTCCCACATGCAAGGGAAAACCTGAGGTATTTGTCTTTCTTCTTTTTTTAAAAGTATATCCAGTTATTTTTTTATGTAAGAGCTGAGGTGTACCATTTTTAACAAAAATTCTGAGATGGAATCACTAAAAAACAGTATTTCATGTATACCACAGAGCAATAAGTTTAAATCAGACTATTTTGAGTTGTGTAGCCCTTTATTAACAACTAAAATAGAAAGTATCTGTTGTATAACACGGGTAGTAATTGGCTATAATCGGAGATCTATTATATTCTAATACAGATCATTTCTAAATGCGTTTCTTTATTAAAAAGGGTGTGTATAATTTGCAAAACTATTCTGAAAGTGGAATATATTGCACAAGTCTGCAAAGAGTGCAAATTTAGGATATGGTAAATGCTTTACAAGTTACTTTCAAAAAACTCTGCTGCAACCTGGGCCTTTCCATTGTCATCTTTTTTCATCAAAATATTTTGTTGCCAGCCTTCCTTCCACCGCCCTAAACTATAAAGCATTTTTTTAATGAATTGAAATTAAGGAAGGACTACATCTCCTAGAAAAGAAGAGAAGAAAGTTCTATTAGTCTGAGGTTTCAGAATCCCCCCACACCAGGACCGGAATCTTGGTACAGGTTAGGCTGGGCCGGTGGACAGATGAGTGTGTGCAGGCTGCATCCCTGAGGGTTCAGAGCTTCAGTGGCCTTCGAGGGCTCCAGCTGCATGACTCACTGAACTGTCTTGCCAGTTTCTGCACTGGCTTCACTGGGCATAATTCAAAAAGGAAAAGCTCATATTCATCCCATTCTTCCGAAGCATTCCGAAGCATTCGCTTGCACCCCTATGGGATGTCTTCCACATATAGCATTTCTTCAAGTAATTTCTAAAAGATACAGGGTCTAATTGCTCTATAATACTCATACCCATTTTATCTAGCTGTTCAGTGGATCTATAAATCTCCCCTTGGGATTCATCATAGTAACTGTAATGGAACCTTTGACTCCAATGGCAGAAATCAGAAGAAACCACAAAGAGATTACTAGGATCCGCTAGAAATTTGCTGAAGAGTTTTCCGAATTCTTGTTCTTTTGACTCAGATCTCCAACCAGCACAGGAATAATGGTAAACTCAACGTTATGGCTTTCCATGGCTTTAGCTGTATAAGGCAAATGCATTTCAACACTGTGTTCATCTTCATCTGGTTGCAGAGACATGCGTTCACACATTCCTGTCTTCCACAGTTCTCCGTAAATTTTTTGGTCAATATGAAGGTCATACAGAGGTGTCCTATATATATATCCACACTGGAAAGTGCACATTGAGAGAGGGGCAAGTGATGAGAGGGTCCAAGGATGAAAATTCTCTGGGTTATAGATGGATCCACTTGTTGGTAAGCGTGGGCAGCACAAGGCCCACAGTATGTGTATCCTGCATGGGGTGCAATCATGGCTCTAGCAGGTCTTTTTGTAGACTGTACTTGTGAAAGCCAGCCTTCTAGCCGGGCATTCAGCTGCGGTCCTGAGGCTGTGTACCAGCTCCCGGCGTGACTGGCTTCCCGGCAGACCACTGGGTGGACATCGTGGTGCCTGTGCCACCTATGGTGCACAAGGATGAATGAGGAGGTGGTGGCGGCAGCGGTGGCAGGAGCGGCTCTGCGAGAGGACGAGAGACCGGGGACCCAGCACAGGAGGAGGGCATTTGTCTTTCTATCTCTGGCTTATTTCAGTCAACATGATGTCCTCCAGTTCCAACAACTATGCTGTGAATGATGGAATATAATTCTTTTTATAGCTGAATACTATTCCATTGTATAGATATACATACATATTTATGTTTTGTATAATCATATATATAATTTTGTATATCATTGTATATGTATGTATGTGTATGTATCCATATATATCTTTATCCATTCATCTGATATGGACACCTTGGTTGATTCAATATTTTGGCTAGGATGACCAGTGCTGTCTTTGATAAGACGAGTTCGTGTCTTTAGGGTATATATCCAGTAATGGGATTGCTGGATCATATGGCAAGGCTGCTTCTAGTTTTTAAAGAAATCCCCATACTGTTTTCCACAGTGGCTGCATTAATTTACATTCCTACCAACGTGTGTCCACATCCTCGCCAACATTTACTGCTCTCTGTCTTCTGGATATAGCTGTTCCAACAGAGGTGAGGTGGTATCTCGTTGTGGCTGGTTTACATTTTTCTGATGGTATTGATTTACATTTCCCTGGTGGCTAGAGATACTGATTATTTTAAAGAACTTATTTGTTGGCCATTTGTATTTCTTCTTTTGAGAACTTCTATTCAGATCCTTTGTCAATTTCTTAACTGGATTGGTTGATTTTTTTTTCTTGTTGTTGAGTTTTTAGAGTTGCTGATAAGTTCTGGATATGAATTCTCTGTCAGGTAAGTATCTTGCAAATATTTCCTCCCATATGTCAGATGTCTCTTCACTCTACTGATTTTTTTCCTTTGTTGTTCAGAAGCTTGTGAGTTTGATGTAACGCCATTTCTCAAGCTTTGCTTTTATTGCTTGTGCTTTGGGGATCTTATCCAAGAAGGCATCACCTACACCAATGTCCTAAAGTGTTTCCCCTACATTTTCTTCTAGCAATTTCATAGGGTCAGGTCTTAAATTTATTGATCTACCTTGAGTTGATTTTTGTATATGGGGAAAAGTAGGGATCTAATTTAATTCTTCTACATGTATGCATCCAGTTTTGCAAATACCATTTATTAAAGGGACCATCCTTTTTCCAGTGTATGTTCTGGGTAATTTTGTCAAAAATCAGTTGTCTCTATGTATATGAATTCATTTCTGGGCTTTCTATTCTATACCACTGATCTAAGTGCTGGTTTTTATGCCAGTACCACATTGTTTTAATTACTATAGCTTTATAGTATGCTTTTTTTTTTTTTTTTGACAGGCAGAGTGGACAGTGAGAGAGAGAGAGACAGAGAGAAAGGTCTTCCTTTGGCATTGGTTCACCCTCCAATGGCCGCCGCGGCCAGTGCGCTGCAGCCGGTGCACCACGCTGATCCGATGGCAGGAGCCAGGTGCTTCTCCTGGTCTCCCATGGGGTGCAGGGCCCAAGGACTTGGGCCATCCTCCACTGCACTCCCGGGCCATAGCAGAGAGCTGGCCTGGAAGAGGGGCAACTGGGACAGAATCCGGCGCTCTGACCAGGACTAGAACCCTGTGTGCCGGCACCGCAAGGTGGAGGATTAGCCTATTGAGCCATGGCGCTGGCCTAATCTGGGTCTTTTGTGACTCCATGTTGAATTTAGCATTCTTTTTTCTTTTTTTATCTTTAGATGTGATTTTTACATCAAATTACTGGATTTCAGTATATCCAGATTTGTCATACATGGTTGCTTATCCAATTAGGTTAAGCGTTTGCATTATGAAACTGTGGTAATAAGTCAACATATTAGCATCTAATTTTCAATAAGATAAGGACATTTTTCCACTGTTAATAACACTAAAGTTTATTTTCAATATATATCTTATATGTAAATAATTCAGAAAAAGGATCTTATTTATTCTTATAGCAGGTACACTGATGATTGTCACTGCTAAATTCAAAGCAGAAAAAGAAATTAAAATATTTGTTCATCTTTGTTTATAATCCCAGAAGGAAAGCAGATGTGAAATATTAGTCATTTGTGATTGTTGTGCAAAGTTGTGAGTTGGGCCTATTTACCTGATTGTTTCCTGGAGGACTGTGTGTGTTTTATGACATGTTGATCGTGAGGAGTTGGCCCATCTGTAACTGACATCTGTGCTTCCTGGTAAACAGTCAGAGAGGCATACATGTGGGGTGGGGGGGAGGCAGCCCAGCAGCAAGGGACCCTGGTGTTTTCATTTGAGCTCTTTTCTCCTTTAGAAAGAGGAATATGTGTTTCCTAGATTTAAGTCTCAAATGTCTAGCTTATGGAGTATAATTAATTTTGTCCAAAAATTTCTGCACTATGAGTTTATTTCATTAATCAACATCTCTCTTTATGTAAAATATATGCATCAGGGGGCCTGCATGGTGGCTCACTTGGTTAATCTTCCGCCTGTGGCACTGGCATCTCATATGGGCGCCGGGTTCTAGTCCCGGTTGTTTCTCTTCCAGTCCAGCTCTCTGCTGTGGCCCGGGAAGGCAGTGGAGGATGGCCTAAGTCCTTGGACCCCTGCACCCGTATGGGAGACCAGGAAGAAGCACCTGGCTCCTGGCTTCGGATCAGTGCAGTGCCGGCCATAGCAGCCATTTGGGGAGTGAACCAGTGGAAGGAAGAGCTTTCTTTCTCTGTCTCTCTCTCACTTTCTATAACTCTACCTGTCAAATAAAAAATAATAAATGCATCAAAGTTGTGCTTTTCTGAAAAGGTTGAGCCAAAATCATTTATAGTAAAGAAATAGATTGAATTTTTCTAAAGTGATTATAGAAAATGTAATATTTAAAAATACTTTTTGAATAAAATTAATTTAACCAGACAGCAGAAAATTCATTGTCAGCTTATTCTAAATGACATATTCTCATGTCATAGATATGAGAACTTGAATCTCAGTTTCAGCATTTACTACATGTATGAAATTTGACGTGCTCCTAATTTCAGTTTATCTTAATTAAAGTCTCAGGTATCTTACATAAAGATGAGTGATCAAAAATATGTTTAAATATCAACATATGTAAGGTATTAAGTATCTTAGCATGTGGATGTTTGGAAATTGGTACATTTATACTTTCAGATTCTTTTTCTTTTTTTGTAGCGGAGGCACAGAGAAAGAGAAGGAGAGAGAGAAAGAGGGAGATTCCATCTGCTGGTACACTCTCCAAATGATCACAATGGCAGGGGCTGGGCCAGGCCAAAGCCAGGAGCCAGGAGCTTCTTCTGGGTCCCCCACATGGGTAGCAGTGGCCCAAGGAATTGGGCCATCCTCCACTGCTTTTCTCAGGCCACTAGCAGAGAGCTGGATTGGAAGCAGAGCAGCCAGGACATGAACCAGCACCCATATGGCGCGCCAGCCTCACAGGTGGTGGCTTAACCCTTTACACCACAAGGCCAGCCCCCAGATTTGTTATTTTTATATTGGTTTGGGGAGTGTCTTATCCTCCTAAATGTGATAAAAATGCTCCCCAATCAATAAGGATTTCAGTTTTACTTATTTTTCATTTTTTATTTACTTAAGATGAACAAATTTCTTGTATTTCATATATACAGATTTAAAAGCATAATAATAGTTTCCACCTTACCCTCCTTCCCACCCGTGCTCCCACACTCCCTCCTCCTTCCTTTCTTATTTTTTCTTTTATTTTTTACAATAATACATTTTCAGTTTATTTTGTAATTGCAAGCTTAACTCTGCACTAAATAATGTATTCAACAAGTAGAAAGTAGAAAAACCACTGCTCCTGAAGTGTATAGACAAGGACTGTAAACAACAATCAAGTCTGAAAATGACAATTTCATTCATATACATTACATGTTTTTGTACTCTGTATATTAGTTACCATAAATCAGAGAAAAATGATATTTGTCATTTTGGGACTGGTTTATGCCAGTAAGCATAATGGTTTCCAGTTGGATACATGTTGTTGCAAAAGACAAGGTTTCATTCTTTTTTATGGCTGAGTAGTATTCCATAGTGTATATTTTCTTTATTCTGTCATCAGTTGATGGACATCTGGGTTGATTCCATATCTTGGCTACTGTCAACAGAGCTGCAATGAACATGTGAGTACAGATGACCCTTTCATATGCTGAATTCATTTCATTTGGGAAAACTCTCAGGAGTGAGATGGCTGGGGTCTAGGGTAGATCCATTTTCAGATTTCTGAGGAATTGCCATATTGTCTTCCACAATAGCTGTTCTAGTTTACATTCCCACCACCAACATGTAAGGGTTCCTTTTCCCCCACATCCTCACCAGTATTTATTTATTAATTTTTTTATTTTTGGATGATAGTCATTCTACCTGGAGTGAGGTGAAACCTCACTGTAGTTTTCACTTGCATTTCCCTGATGGCTGGTGAACCTGAACATTTTTTCATGTGTCTGTTGACCGTTTGAGTTTCATCTTTTGGAAAAATGCCTGCTCAAGTCCTTTGTCCATTTATGAACTGGATGGTTTCTTGAGCTATTTATAGATTCTGGAAATTAATCCTCTATCATATGTTGGGGTCTTAAGCCTGAGGCTGGCCCCTGACCAGCAGAGGCAGTACAGGCACTCCCCGACAAGGCAAACAGGAGAGGTAAGGCTGACAGGTCCAACACACCGCAAGCACCCGTGAGTTCTGTCAAAGCAGGAACTACATTATTAAGGAAATGTACAGGCTTATAAGGCTTACAAAAGACATACACAGTAGGGGAGCCAATCAGAGAAAAGGTCATGCAGATGTGCGTGGATCACGCACTGTCAACGTGTCGGAACTAGAGCAGACCTATCCCTGCCAGTGGTCTGATCTTACATAGCATAACCACAGCAGCGGCAGACACACCCCTTGAACATCCGCCAGGTGCCATATTGTAATGGAGATTTTAGGCAATGCCCAACAATCATATACATAACTTGCAAATGTTTTCTCCCATTCGGTTATCTCTTCACTTTGCCGAGTGTTTCCTTTGTAGTACACATGCTTCTTAGCATGATGTAGTCCCATTTGTCTATTTTTGCTTTGATTGCCTGTGCTTCTGGGGTCTTTTCCAGGAAGTCTTTGCCTATGCCAAGGTCTTGAAGAATTCCTCCAATGTTTTCCTCTAGTAGTTTGATGGCATCATTCATAGGTTTATATCCTTGAACCATTTAGAGTTGATTTTTGTATGAAGTGTAACGTAGGGGTCTTGTTTCTGCATGCAAAGATCAGATTTTCCCAGCAGAATCTGTTGGAGACTGTTTTGTCTCCAGAGATTGACTTTAGCTCATTTGTAGAAAGATTAGTTGGTTGTAGATACATGGATTGATTTCTGGAGTTTCTATTCTGTCTCATTGGTCCACATGTCTATTTTTGTGCCAGTATTATGCTGTTTTGATTATAACTATCCTGTAGCATGTCTTGAAATCTGGCATTGTGATAGCTCTGGCTTTGTTTCTGTTGTTTAAGATGCTTTAGCTATTCGGGGTCTCTTGTGAGTCCATATGAACATTAGCATCATTTTCTCTAGATCTGAGGTGAATGTCATTGGTATTTTGATTGGGATCGCATTGACTCTGTAAATTGCTTTGGGTAGTATGGGCATTTTGATGATATTAATTCTTCCAATCCATGAACATGGAAGATTTTTTCATTTTTGTATCTTATTCTATTTCTTTCTTTAATGTTTTGTAATGTTCACAGTAGAGCTCTTTCATCCCCTTGATTAAATTTATTCCAAGATAGTTACTTTTTTTTGTAGCTACTGTGAATGGTACTGATTTTACAAGATCTTTCTCAGCCATGGCATTGTCTGTGCATACAAAGGCTACTGATTTTTGTGTGTTGATTTTATATCCTGCAAATTTACCAAACTCTTTTATGAATTCCAACAGTCTCTTAGTCAAGTCTTTTGGTTGCTCTATATTTAGGATCATGTCATCTGCAAACAGGAATAATTTGACTTCTTCTTTTCCAATTTGTATCCCTTTGATTTCTTTTTCTTGTCTAACGGCTGTGGCCAAAGCCCCTAGACTTATATTGAATAGCAATGGTGAGAGTGGGCATCCTTGTCTGGTTCCAAGTCTTAGTGGAAATGTTTCCAATTTTTCCCCATTCAATAGGAGGCTGGCTGTGGATTTGTCATATATTGCCTTAATTATGTTACAGAATGTTCCTTTTATACTCAATTTGCTTAAAGTTTTTATTATGGAAGAATGTTATATTTTATCAAGTGCTTTCTCTGCATGTATTGAAATAATAATGTATGTTTTCCCCTCAATTTATTAATGTGATATATCATGTTTATGTGTATGTTGAATCATTCCTGCATACTAGGGATAAATTCTTTTTGGTCCAGGTGAATGATTTTTTTGATGTGTTGTTGGATTTGATTAGCTAATATTTTATTGAAGATTTTTGCATCTATATTGATCAGAGATATTGGTCTACAGTTCTCTGTTTTTGTTGTATCTTCTTCTGTTTTTTTTTAATTTAATTTAATATATTTTTTTTGACAGGCAGAGCTAGACAGTGAGAGAGACAGAGAGAAAGGTCTTCCTTTTTCCATTGATTCACCCCCTAAATGGCTGCTACGGCTGGTGTGTTGTGCTGATCTGAAGCCAGGAGCCAGGTGCTTCCTCCTGGTCTCCCATGTAGGTGCAGGGCCCAAGCACTTGGGCCATCCTCCACTGCACTCCCGGGCCACAGCAAAGAGCTGGACTGGAAGAGGAGCAACCGGAACAGAACCGGCACCTCAACTGGGACTAGAACCTGGAGTGCTGGCGCTGCAGGCAGAGGATTAGCCTAGTGAGCCACAGTGCCAGCCAATTCTTCTGGTTTTTTAATTAAGGTGATGCTATCTTCATAGAAGGAGTTTGGGAGGATTCCCTCCCTTTCAATTATTTTGAATAGTTTGAGAAGAATTGGAATTAGTTCATCTTTCCAAAGTTTACTAGCACTGAGCAGTGAAGCCATTTGGTCCTGGTCTTTTCTTTTTAAAAAATTTATTTAAGTTATACTAGTTTCATGTACTTCAATATACAAATTTAGGAACATAGTGATACTTCCAACCCTACCCTTCCTCTCACCCAAGCTCCAAACCTTCTTCCTCCTCACTCTCTTATTCCCACTCTTAATTTTCACAAAAATCTATTTTCAGTTTACTTAATGATTGAAAGTTTAATCCTACACTAAGTAAAGAGTTCAACAAATAGTTTGAAGAAAAAAAAAAACACCATTGCTCAACAGAGGAGACAAGGGCCATACACAGTTATTGAATTTCAAAATGTCCATTTCACTCCAATACATTGCATTTTAGGTACTCTATTAGATATCCCAGATTAGGGAAACCAATATCTGTCTTTTTTGGGACTGGCTTATTTAGCTAAGTATAATGGTTTCCAGTTTCATCCACTTTGTTGCAAATGACAAAATTTCATTTTTTTTTAACAGCTGAGTGGTACTCCACAGTGTATATACACCACAATTTCTTTATCCAGTCTTCAGTTGATGGACATCTGGGTAATTCCATATCTTAGAATTGTGGAATGAGCTGTAATAAACATGGGGTACAGAAACCTCTTTAATATACTGACTTCTTTACTGGGTAAATTCTGGCTTTTTTTGGGGAAGGTCTTTATTACCAATTCAATCTCTGTCTTGGTTATTGGTCTACTTAGGTTTTCTGTGTCTTCATGACTCAGTTTTAGTAGACTGTGTCCAGAAATCTATCCATTTCTTCTAAGTTTTCCAATTTGTTGGCATATAGCTGTTTGTAGTAATTCCTGATGATTCTTTTCATGTATGTATTATCCATTGAAACATCCCCTTTTTCATCTCTGATTTTCTTAATTTGGGTTTTCTCTCCCTTTTTTTGGTTAGTTGGACCTATGATGTATCAATTCTGTTCATTTTTTACAAAAAATTAACTCTTCGTTTCACTGAACTTTTGTATCATTTTTTGGATTAGTTTGTTTATTTCTTTTTTATGTAAAGTATGAATATTTATTTCAGGCTTTAGGTTGCAATCAATTTCAAAAAACCAAATCTAATTCCTTTCTTCAGAGTAACTGAGGCCTCCATGGTCGGGAAGTTTCAGGGAGGCTAAAGGGGCACATTTCATGAGGTTCAGACTTAGCATCAAGTCCCTGACACCCACTGCATCCAAGCCTTAGGAAGGGAAAGAATCCAAATTCACCACTGTGGGGCTGAACGAATGTGCACACACTAATGTAAATACAGCTAAACCTGGGCAAATTTGTAAAATTTGCTTTGTGGGTTTTTTTTTTTATTTTATTTTGCTACCCAGTATATGCAGCTTTAAACACATTAAGCATCTTGAAAAACTATTTAATTCTTCAAGAATCTAAAAACAGACCAAGCGTGTTTTGCTGTGACCATTCTGTGGAAATAATGTGAGGTGGGAGTTTGAGTTGCTGTCATTAAAATAAAAAAAGAGAAAAAGAAAAAAGAATCAATACAGTGATGGAAAGGTAAAGAGCGCAAGAATTCAGACATCTGTGGAGGGCTATTTCCTCTCCATTAAAGGTCCAGAAAAAGGAGCAAACAGATCCATAAGAAGAGTCGGCGGGAGCTGGGTTCTTTTTCCCACCCCCTGTGAACAGGTTTTTGCTGAGAGGCCACTGCTGGTTCCCCACTTGCTCCCCTCCCTCTGGCCAGAGAAGGAGGGAGTGCAGGGGCACTGAAGGAGCAGGTCACGATTCCTTATTTCCATGATCATTGTCATAAGAGTCAGCATCTCCCTCCTCCTCATCTTCATCATCAATGTCATCGTAGTCAATGTCATTGTCATACAGGAAATCTGAGCTGCTGTCATTGGAAAGCACTTTAGCTTTGATGCAATATTCCGCCAGGGTTGTGGGGACCTTCTCTCCATCCTTTTCTGCTTCGGCCTTACTGGCTGAAACCTGTTTCCTAATGATTTCAGCGCATTCTTTGTCTTTTCCTTTACTATCCCTCCATTTCCTGAACGTAACCGAGGCGTCCACATTGACTGGGGAGAAGGTGTTGGGCTCATTAAGCAGTGAGACTGTACTGAACAGCACAGTCCTCACATTCTGAGTAGGATTCCACCTTTCAGGGGTAGTTCTCCACTCTGTGGGTCATCTACAGGCAGATGAGGAATCGGAATGTGTACATCCCCATTCTCATAAATGTTAGGGGGCCACATTTTGGCCAAGAATCTGAAGGTAGGTGGTGAATATAGGTAGTCAATAGGAAACTGAATGTATGCCTTGAAGTAGCCGCTTTCCTAGAGGGGTCTGGGGGGTCCGAAGATGGCCAGCTCCGGGTTGTAGAGGTCGGACTCATCCACCAGGGTGATCCGGAAGCCCTCCACCGGTCTCCCCTGCAGGGATTTCAGCTGCAGCACCAGGGCCTTCTGCAGCTGGCCATCAGCACTTGGGCCTGATCGCTGCATCGGTGGCAGCGGCCGCCCTCCTCTCTGCTGCCCTCCAGCCGGCCGCAGGGGTCTTCACACACCTGTTGGTCGTCCGGGGTCCTGCTCACACACGATGACGGGGGTGGGGGTGGGGGTGCCAGTGGGGGCAGGGGTTGAGGGAGTTCCAGGGATTTGCTCCTGGTCCTGACCTCCTCTCCCTCCCACTGCCTCAACCTGGGGGAGGGGAGAGAAGGTGAAAGCAAGGAAGGTGGCCTCGCTTGCCCTCTCTCCTCTGGGGGGAGGGCACACGGGGCCAGAGAGAGTGGGGTGCCGGAGCTCCTGGTGGCGGTGGCTGCCTGTTTTGTTTATTTCTTCTCTAATTTTAGTTATTTATTTCCTCCTACTAATTCTGTTTTTTTTTTTTCTTTTTTTCCTAGGTCCTTTGAGATGCATTGTTAGATTGTTTATTTGATGCCTTTCCAATTTCTTGATATTGTTGCTGTTTGCTATAAACTTCCCTTTTAACATTGCTTTGGCTGTATGCCATAAGTTTTTTAAATTTTTTATTTATTTTCATTTTAAAAAGATTTTATTTATTTATTTGAGAGGTAGAGTTACAGACAGTGAAAGGGAGAAACAGAGAGAAAGGTCTTCCTTCCGTTGGTTCACTCCCCAGATGGCTGCAATGGTCAGAGCTGCGCCAATCTGAAGCCAGGAGCCAGGTGCTTCTTCACAGTCTCCCGCATGAGTGCAGGGGCCCAAGGACTTGGGCCATCCTCCACTGCCCTCTTGGGCCACAGCAGAGAGCTGGATTGGAAGAGGAGCAGCCAGGACCCAAACTGGCGCCCATATGGGATACCGGTGCCACAGGCGGAGAATTAACCTATTGTGCCACAGCACCGGCCCCAGCGCCATAAGTTTTGATATGTTATATTACTGTCCTCATTCGTTTCAGAGGTATTTTGATTTCTCCTATGATGCACTGTTCTTTCAGGAGTATGTTGTTCAGTCTCCGTGTGTTTGCATATGTTCTAGAGATTATTGTTAATTTCTGGCTTCACTCTGTTGTCAGAAAAGAGACATGGCATGATTTCCATTTCTTAAATTTCTTGACACTTGCTTTATGGCCTAGCATATGGTCTATCTTAGAGAGAATTCCATGAAAAGAATCTGTATTCTGCGGCTGTGGGATGAAATGTTCTGTAGATATCAATTAGGTCCATTTGATCCGTAGTGTAGATTAGCTCTGTTATTTCTTTGCTGATATTTTTGTCTAGTTGATCTGTCCATTGCTGAATGTGGGGTGTTGGAGTCCCCCATTATTATTGTATTGGAGTCTATGTCTCCCCTTATTTTTTATTTATCATATTTGAAAGTCAGAGTTACACACAGAGAGAAGGAGAGGCAGAGAGAGAGAAAGAGGTCTTCCATCCGCTGATTCACTACCCAGCTGGCCACAATGGCTGGAGCTGCGCCAATCTGAAGCCAGGAGCCAGCAGCTTCCTCCAGTTCTTCCACTGGGTGCAGGGGCCCAAGGACTTGGGCCATCTTCTACTGCTTTCCCAGGCCATAGCAGAGAGCTGGATCAGAAATGGAGCAGCTGGGACTTGAACCCATATGGGATGCTGGCACTGCAGGAGGCAGCTTTACCTGCTATGCTACAGCGCTGACCCCTATGTCTCTTAACATTTGTTTTAAATAGCCAGGTGTCCTGGAATTGGATGCATGGACATTATTATAGTCACATCTTCCTATTGAATTGATTGCTTAATCATTACATAATGCTATTCTTTGTTTCTTTTAAGTTTTTGTGTTAAAAACTATTTTGTCTGCTATTAGGATGGCTACTCCTGGTCTTTCTTACTTTCCATTAGCATGGAATATCATTTTCTATTCTTTCACTTTCAGTCTACATGTATTTTTGTTGGTGAGATGTGTTTCTTGCAGGCAGCAAATAGATGGGTCATATTTTTTAATTCATTCAGCCAGTCTGGATCTTTGTATCAGAGAATGTAGGCCATTTACATTCAAGGGTATTATTGATAAGTAATGACTTGGTCCTGCCATTTTCCCATAACTATTCCCATTGTTTGCTTTGGATTTCCTTTGTTCTTTTACTGGGAGGTTTTCTTCCTTCACACTCTTTCATAATAATGACTATCTTTCTGTTTCTGTGTGTAGCACCTCCTTAAGTATTTTTTATAAGGCTGGATGAGTGGTGACAAATTATTTCAATTTCGGTTTATTTTGGAAGGTCTTTATTTCATCTTCATTTAAGAATGAGAGCTTCGCAGGGTACAGTATTCTGGGTTGACAGTTCTTTTCTTTTGGGACTTGGACTATGTCTCTATTCTTTCCTAGCCTATAGAGTTTCTGAAGAGAAACTAGCTGTCAATCTAATTGGATATCCTCTGAAGGTAACCTGGCATTTTTCTCATCCACATCTTACAATCTTTTCTTTATGTTTTACTATTTGGCTATAATGTGTCATGGTGAAGATCTTTTCCAGTCATGTCTATTGGGAGTTCTATGTGTTTCCTGTACTTGAACACCCCTTTCTTTCTCCAAATTAGGGAAATTTTCTGATATTACTTCACTTAATAGGATTTCTAGTCCACTCTCTCTTCCCACACCTCCAGGATTTCCATTGTATAATAGTATCCATAAATCTTAAACACTGTGTTTAGGTTTTCTAATTTTTTCTTCTTTTTTTTTTGTGTCTGAGATATTTACAAATATTTGTCTTGTAGTTTGTATATTCTTTCTTCTGCTTCACCAGGTCTGTTAAACCTTTCCACTGTATTTTTGTTTAAAATATTGAATTATTCATTTCTAACATTTCAGTTTGATTTCTCTTCAATATCTCTAGCTCCTGGCAAAATTTTTCATCCATGTCATTGATGGATTTCTTTAACTCATGAATTTGCTTCTCATTGTTTTTGAGTAGTCTTATGATCATATTTTTAATTCTTTTTCAAGCATTTCATCAATCTCTTTGTCTTCACACTCTAATATTGATTTTTTTCTTCACATTCTAATATTGAAGTGTTGTTGTGTTCCTTTGAGGGAGTCATATTGTTTAGGTTTTTCATGTTTCTTATATTTTTGTGATTATTTTTAGGCATATCTGAACCACTTGTTCACAGTCCTGCTTCTGGATGTAGTGGTGTCACTCCCCAGGTCTCCCAGAATGAGAGCCAGATGTGTTGGGAATATTGGCAATCACCCATCTGCATCAGGGGGATACAGATTGAACTCTCAGTACTGCACATGAGTGCAATTTACTCCAAAGATTGTAATAGCAACATCATCAGTCCCAGCTCCTCAAGGCAGTACCAATGTGGCATGCAAGCATGATGCTAGGGCTTGTGCCCTGGGCTCCCAGCACCATGAGCTGGAAGGTTCAGAGGGAACTTCCTCAGGTCTGGTCCTCCTGAATTTTTTTATGGGTTGCTGCTGGTGCTAGCCCCAAGAAGCTGAGAAAACCTCCTGGACCCCGGATCACACAGAGTGAATGAACACAGCTCCAGTGCTTATACCCAGAGCTCCTACAGTTGGAGTGTGCAGGGGGTATGCTCTCCGCTATGTAAAGTGTCCTATCTCTGGTTCTGGTGGATCCTGAGGCAGTGGGTCTATTGCTGTAGCCTAGGTAAGAACAGAGTTCATCAGTAGCTCTTCCATAGCAAACCAAGTTGGGCACTGTGGAAGGAGGGAGGCATTGTGGCTTTTCTTTTTGGAGCAAAGTAGTTGCTCAGACTATAGCTCCCCAGGGTGGACTAGAAATCAGTGGGGACTGTGGCATTCTCCTGCAGGTGGTGGGGGCCATGGAGCGGCTTTCTTAGCTTTTTCTGATAATATGACTTTCTCCAACTGCGAGCTTGTGGAGTAGACACTGAGGCAGCTGGCTACAGTGGCTGGCAGTGGTGGCGTGTCTGTTCTCACTCCTTGCTGTCCACAAAGTCTCTGTACTATTTCATCACTTTCCCATTGAAAATGTCCCTCAATCAGTCTTCTGGGAACGTGATCCTTCCTTTGTTGTTCTTGTAGTGTTCTGTGGCAGAGGTGAGTGTCTGTTCAGCCATCCTGGATTGTCACTTAGCAGTTCTTTATAGTGAGAACCACACCAGGAGATCCAAGATGGCTGAATAATGAGAAGATACCTGATTTTAGTCACAATAAGATATCACAAAAACAAAGGAATGACCACATTCCTAGGTGACTGTGAGAAATTTTCAATGGAAAATGCACAGAACAGAACAGAGACTCCATGGACCAGAAAGGAGAGTGGACAGATATGCAGCAGCTGGTTGAATACCACTAGTGACCCCTGAAGCCTGCGGCTGATGGGAAAACATGATCTTCCCAGGGCAAGGTGAGAGGAGGTTGCTGTGGCCCATCTTTCTGGCCATTTTAACTAAGGCAGAATGCCACAGTCCTCACCGATTCTGAGTCTGGCCTGGGGAGCTGGTGGCAGGTAGGGTGTCCACTCAGGGAATGTCCACTCAGGGAATGTCCGGGATGGAGTAGCATGCAGGGTGAAGGGTGGAGCCCTATACCCCATGACTGTGGGAGTCCTGGGCATAGATGATGAAGCTGAAAAGGGCATGGGGTATGGCTAGATTCCTGGGTACCAGCCTGGTCTGACTTTGGAAGCTTGGCACTCCCTAAATACTGGGGATGGACCTTGCAGAAGGCTCAGGGGTCACACTGTGAAGCATGTCAGTGCTTTGTGCACTTCATTTACCTGAATAGGTAGGTACACAGGCACTGGTGCTCTGTGTGGTTTGTATGCCTGAGTGGGTGGCGTTGCACAGGCACCATAAGCTCAATCTAGGCAGTGAATCATCTGGTTCATTTTGGCACAGAGAAGGGCTGAGGCTGTGATTACATCAGTCAGCATCAGTATCCCCTCCCCCTACTGACTATGGTCAGATCAACCACAATCGCGTGAGCGGTGACCAGAGCTCCCTGCCGCCGCCCAGCACACACATGTGGATTTTGGGTGTAAGCTGCAGGCATTCCCCCAAGCCACAGAGGCACATTTCCAAGAACAAAGTCTCCAGAGGAGATAGCAACAAGTGATTCCCCAGATGCATAAAGACCAATGTATAAAAATAAGACACATGAAAAGGAAGGCAATATGACTTCTCTGCCTGTGGTGCTGGCATCCCATATAGGCTCTGGGTTCTGGTCCTGGTGCTCCTCTTGCAGTACAGCTCTCTACTGTGGTCCGGGAGTGCAGTGGAGGATGGCTCAAGTGCTTGGGCCCCTGGATTCATATGGGAGACCAGGAGGAAGCACCTGGCTCCTGGCTTCAGATCAGTGCAGCACCGGCCATGGTGGCCATTTGGGGAGTGAACCAATGAAGGAAGGACCTTGACCTTTCTCTGTCTCTCTCATTGTCTTTAACTCTACCTGTCAAATAAGAAAAAGTACATATCAAACAGACAAAAAAATCAACAAAGAAACAACAGGTAATATATGCTACATACTATTGACCAAACAGACTTAATTGATATCTATAGAAGATCTCATCCCACAGCTGCAGAATACACATTCTTTTCATCAGTGTATGTTACATTTTCTTTTTTTTTATTTTTGACAGGCAGAGTGGACAGTGAAAGAGAGAGAGACAGAGAGAAAGGTCTTCCTTTGCTGTTGGTTCACCCTCCAATGGCCATTGCGGCCGGCGCACCACGCTGATCCGAAGCCAGGAGCCAGGTGCTTCTCCTGGTCTCCCATGGGGTGCAGGGCCCATGCACTTGGGCCATCCTCCACTGCACTCCCGGGCCACAGCAGAGAGCTGGACTGGAAGAGGGGCAACCAGGACAGAATCTGGCACCCTGACCGGGACTAGAACCCGGTGTGCCGGCGCCACAAGGTGGAGGATTAGCCTAGTGAGCCGCAGCGCCAGCCTGTTACGTTTTCTGAGATAGACCATTTACTAGACTATCAGACAAGTCTCAACAATTGCCAGAAAATTGAAATTCTACAGTGTATCTTTTCTGACCACAGTGGCGTGAAGCAGGAAATGAATAACATAAGAAACTCTAGAAAGTATACAAATACATGGAGCCTGAAAACATGCTACTGAATGAACAGTGGAGCAAAGATGAAATCAAAAGGGAAATTAAAAAATTAATTGAACTGAATGAAATGACAACAAAACATAGCAAAACTTGTGGAATACAGCAAAAGCAGTGTTAAGAGGAAAGTTTATGGCAATTAATGCCTTTGTCAAAAAATTGGAAAGATATCAAATAAATGATGTAAAAATGCATCTCAAGAACATAAAAATAAGAAGAAATCATACCAAAAATTAGTAGGGTGAAAAAAATAAAAAAATATAGAAGAAATAATCAAAATTGAAATAAAAAACTATACAAATGATCAATGAAATAAAGAAAATAGCTGTATTTTTGAAAAATTAAACAAATTTGATAAACCATTGGCCCAACTAACCAAAAAAAGGAAGAAGACACAAATTTAAAAAATCAGAGATGAAAAAGGAGATGTTACAGAAATAAAAATAATCATCAGGAATTATTAATAACAGCTATTTTTGGACACAAATCATTTATCAAAATTGAGGTACAAAGATATGGAAAACATGAATAGATTAATAACCAAGGCTGAGATCAATTCAGTAGTAAAGACCCTCCCAACAAAAAAAAAAAGCCCGGGGCTAGATGGCTTCAATGCTGAATTCCACTGAAATTTTAAAAAACCAATTCCAATTCTTCTTAAACTATTCAAAACAACTGAAATCAATTTAAAATGATTGACTCCTCCAAACTATTTTAATGAAGCCATCATCACCTTAATTCCAAAACCAGGAAAAGTTACAACAAAAAAAGAGAACTATAAAGTGATACCCTTGAGGAACAGAACTGTACATTTCCTCAACAAAATACTAGCTAATCAAATCCACAACACATCAGAAGGATCATCCACCAGGATCAAGTAGGGTTCATCCAAGGGATGAAAGGATGGTTCAACATATGAAAATCAGTAAATGTGATATATCACATCAACAAAATTAAGGATAAAAACCATATGATTATTTCAATAGGTGCACAGAAAGCATTTTATAAAATACAACATTGATTCATGATAAAAACCTTTAAAAAATGGATATAGAAGGAACATACCTCAACAAAATCAAAGCAATAGATGACAAACCCACCGACAACATCATACTGTAGGAGGAGAAGCTGGAAGCATTTCACTAGAATCTGGAACCAGACAAGGATACCCATTCTCACCATTATTATTCAAAATAGTTTTGGAAGTTTTATCCAGAGCTATTATGCAAGAAAAAGAAATTGAAAGGATACAAATTGGAAAGGAGGAAGTCAAATTATTCCTACTTCCAGATGACATTATTCTATATATATGGGAACCAAAAGACTCCACCAAGAGACTATTGGAATTCATAAGAGTTTGGCAAAGTTGCATGGTATAAGACCAACACACAAAAATCAATAGCATTTGTATAGACAAATAATGCCATGGGTGAGAAAAAGCTTCTAAAATCAGTACCATTCACAATAGCTACAATAAATGGTTAATACCTGAGATAAATTTAACCAAGGAGTGGAAATTAAAAAAAAAATAAAAGAAACAGGAGAAGACACAAAAATGGGAAAATCTTCCATGTTTGTGGATTGGGAGAGTTAATATCATCAAAATGCTTATACTACCCAAGGCAATTTACAGATTCAATGTGATCCCAATCAAAATACCAAGGATATTCTTCTCAGATCTAGAAAAAGACGATCCTAAAATTCTTATGGAAACACAGGAGACCCAAAGTCATCTTAAACAATAATAAGAGAGCTAGGGGCATCACAATACCAAGTTTCAAGACATAGTACAGGGCTGTTATAGTCAAAATAGCCTGGCACTGGCACAAAAATAGACAGGTAGACCAATGGAACAGAATGGAAATTCCAGAAATTAATCTATTCAGCTACAAGCAACTAATCTACACAAATGAGCTAAAATCAATCCCTGGAGAAAAGACAGTCTCTTCAACAAATGGTGCTGGAAACACTGAATCTACACACACAGAAGTATGAAAGAAGACCCCTACTTTACATCCTACACAAAATAAATTCACAATGGATCAAGGATCTAAACCTAAGACCGGAAACCATCAAATTACTAGAGGAAAATATGGGAGAAACTCTAAAAGACATTGGTCTGGGCCATGATTTCTTGGAAAAGACCCAGAAGTACAGACAATAAAGGCAAAAATAGACAGATGGGATTACATCAAGCTAAGAAACTTCTGCACAGCAAAGGAAACACTCAACAAAGTGAAGAGGCAACCAAAAAAATCACAGAAAATATTTGCAAATTATGCATCTGAGAAAGATTTACTATTCAGAATACATAAGTAACACAAGAAACTCAACAACAACAAAGTAAATAATCCAGTTAAGAAATGAGCAAAGGACATGAACAAGTATTTCAAAGGATGAAATATAAATGGCCAATAGACACATGAAAAAATTCTCAAGATCCCTTGCCATCAGGGAAATGCAAATAAAACCACAATGAAGTATCACCCATTACCCAGTTAGAATGGCCATCACCCAGAAATTTAAAAATGACAAATGCTGTTGAGGATGTGGAGAAAAGAAGTATCTTAATAAACTGGTTGTGGTAATGTTAGCTGGTATAACCATTATGGAAGACAGTATAGAGATTCCCCAGCAACTAAAACTAGACCTGCTGTATGCTCTGTCTATCCCACTCCTGGGCTTATATCCAAGGGAAATGAAACTGGCATAGGAAAAAAATTACCTGTACTTCCGTGTTTATTTTTTATTTTTATTTATTTATATTCTTCTTTATTGACAAAAATCATTAAAATACAGTGAAATTTAAACATTGCTCATAGGTAATAAGCTCTGGCGTGGGCCACTTGATTCAGAGGGAAGAACTCACAATGCTTTACTTTCCCGGAGGACTTTGGACTGCCAGGAAAGCAGATCCCCTTCCCTCCATCCCTCAGCCACTCCCTAGTCCAGCCTTCTTTCACCTCTCTGTTGGACTTCTGCAAGTGTGTCTCTGGTTAGTAATCAGCTGACTGACCACACCCACTTCATCTGACTCTAGGGAGAGGAGCCGAAATTTTATCTCAGCCATTCAGTTCTAGCCTCATTTTTTACATGCTGCCATTTAGTTTCACTCACTGTCACTCCCTAGTCTAACTTGTATTTCCCTTATCATGACTTTGTACTTTCTACCTCTCTTTTACTGCCTGCTTCAGACTGTGTCATAAATTTGTTGTTTATAAATCCTCTGTACAATGAGGCCAGGCATACACTGACTCACTCACATAAGTGATTGACTGCCAGAGACCACGCCCTTCATGCTGTCCCTAGATTTCAGAGGGCTCTTGGTCAGGGCATTCAAAAACAGGGTCAGGGGCCAGCACCGTGGTGTAGTAGGCTAAGCTCTGCCTGTGGCACTGGCATCCCGTATGGGCACTGGTTCTTGCTCTGACTGCTCCACTTCTGGTCCATCTCTCTACTTGTGGCCTGAGAAAGCAGTAGAAGATGGCTCAAGTGTTTGGGTCCCTGCATCTGCATGGGGGATCCGGAGGAAGCTCCTGGCTCCTGGCTCCTGGCTCCTGGCTCCGGATTCCTGGCTCAGCTCTGGCTGGTGCAGCCATTTGGGAAGTGACTCAATAGATGGAAGACCTGTCTCTCCCTCTTCTCTGTCTGTAACTCCACCTCTCAAATAAACAAATAAAAATGAAAATCTTATGTGGACAAATAAAAATCTTAAAAAAACACTTCAGGGGCCAGTGCTGTGGCACACTGCATTAAGCCAAGGCCTGCAGTGCTGGCATCCCATATGGGTGCCAGTTCGAGTACCCGCTGATCCACTTCCAATTCAGCTCCCTGCTAATGTGCCTGGGAAAGTGGCAGAAGATTGCCTAAAGGTGTAGGACCCTGCCACCTACATGGGAGACCCAGAAGAAGCTCCTGGATCCTAGCTTGAGCCTGGCCTAGTTCCAGCTGTTGTAGCCATTTGGGGAGTAAACCAGTAGATGGAAGATCTCTTCTCTCTCGCTCTCTGGCTCTGCCTTTCAAATACATCAATAAATCTTTTTAAAAAATTACATTCTGATATTTTTTTGAGAGTGTCTTTTTTTTAAACTTTTATTTAGTAAATATAATTTTCCAAAGTACAGTTTATGGATTACAATGCCCCCCCCATGATTTCCCTCCCACTCACACCCCTCCCATCTCCTGCTCCCTCTCCCATTCCATTCACATCAAGATTCATTTTCAATTATCTTTATATACAGAAGATCAATTTAGTATATATTAAGTAAAGATTTCATCAGTTTGCACCCACACAGAACATAATACACTCTGAGATTTTAAAAACACAAAACTGCAACATCTCCCTGTAATACCTTAACTGTCAAAGTCCTAGAGGCACATTTTAAAAACTTTTATTAAATGTTCAGTTCTCAAAATTATACATATTTCTTAATTATGAAGAATCCTCCACCGCATCCCACCATTCCCAACCCCTCCATCCACAGCAGGTCCTGTCCCAGCAACAATAAGCTCCATGAATCTACCCCAAAGGGGAAGATGCAAGGTCCTCCAAGGACATTTCACAACTCACACCAACTTCCAAATATTTAGGGTGCCCACCAGCTCCACGCAGCAGACCAAACCCCACACGGGCTGGCCAGCCTCTGCCGGGGCCTCCGCTCAGGAATCATTCAGGAGCCCAAACAGCTTCACAGTCCAGCTTCCTGGCTGCTGTCACATTTGCCACGTTTGTCATCACAGGCAAAGGCTAGCAAGGCCTTCTGGGGCGCCAGGACACAGGGAAGGTTGGGGACCCACACTGCACCTCCTGCAGCTTGTCTCCTGTCTACTTCAAGCGATGTCGATAAAATGATCTGATGCAGATGCCAGCATTTTCCCATCGTGACTGAAACGGACAGCCCTCAGGGGCCAATCCAGCCCGGAAAAGCCCCGGACACACACTAACTCGTCCACATACAGGGCCATCTCCCTGTAGCAAAGTTCTTCCCCATGGGGTCAAAGTCAATGGAGCTGCGGTTGGAATGCTGGGCACTGATGGACCGCACAGCCTTCAGTTCGGGGTAGCCATGGATGTTGATGCAACCATAGGCATTGGCCGGAAGAACATGTTCTTATCGTTGCTCCAGGAGAGTTCGTTGACCTCACACTTGAACCGCGCCTCTGCTTTGGAACCGTGTGTCTTGGCATCCATCAGGGTCAGCACATCGTCCTCGTTGCCCACCAGGACTCCCGCAGATGGTAATGACCTCCCCTTTGGTGTTCACGGTGGCAATGCATTTCGTAGTCCTCACATCCGGGATGCGATTGGTTTTATCTCCCGATGCCGTGACAAAGAGGTCGAGGTTACTTGGATGCCAACACAGCTGGGTCCATGCTCTCCCCGTGTCCCCGGTAATTGTTTTCTTTAACCAACAGGTCCTTCTCTAAGAGAAAGACGCTGGCTGTGTCGTCGAAGGACCCCAATTCTAAGCGATGCCCGTCTCAGCTCCAGGCCACCGAGTGCACCTTGGCGCTGTCAACAGGGGAACTCGTGCGTCTTGCTGTGGTCCGGGACAGCTCCTGCATCCTGAGCACGTAGTGCGACGGGCCGCTGCTCATTGAGCCCGGTCCTCTTGAGCCCAGCGTCGAAGGCCCCTGGCAGCCAGGGCGCACCGCCAGGGCGAGCTCACAGACCACAGCTCGCGCACCGCGGCTCCGGCACAACCAGTCTTGGCGCCCTTCCGTGTTCATAGCAGATCAAGTCACAACAGCTAAGACACTGAAGCACCTAGATGTGATTCAGCTGATGGCTGTATAAAAATGTGTTATACATACACACGGTGGAATACTGCTCAGCCATACAAAGAATGAAATCCTGACTTTTGCAGCAAAATGGATGTGACGGGCTAGCATTATGTTCAATAAGCCAGACCCCAGAAGACAAATATCATGTTTTCTCTGATTTCTGGTGGTTAATATATAGAGAGTATAAAATTTTTAATGTATGTGAGTCAAAATGACATCTTTGGATTATTGTTTATAGTCCTTGTCTATATTCCTGATGGACAGTAGGCTTACTACATTTTACTTGTTGAACTCTTTATTTTGTGGAGAGTTAAGTCTCTGACTATAAAGAAAATTAAAAAATATGTTATTGCGAAAGTTAAAAAAGAAGGGAAGGAAGGAGAGAGGAAGGGAAGTGTCAGCATATTTATAGAATTGTTTTTATGAATGACATTAAATCTGTTCTCTTTATATTAATTTTTAAAATGTAAATAAAACAATTTTTAAGATTTATATTTTATTAATTTGAAAGGCAGAGTTACAGAGAGAGAGAGAGACAAAGAGAGAGAGTTCTTTTCATCAGCTGGTTTACTCCCCAAATGACCACAATGGCCAGGGCTTGGCCAGACTAAAGCCAAGAGCCAGGAGTTTCTTCTGGGTCTCCTACATGGGTGCAGGGCAAATGCACTTGGGCCATCTTCTGCTGCTTTTCCCAGGCTCATTAGGAGGGAGCTGAATTGGAAATGGAGCACTGGGACTCGAACCAGTGCCCATATGGGATGCCAGTATTGCAGGTGGAGGGTTTACAGTCTATGCCCCAACACCGGTCCCAATAAAATAATTAAAAAAAAAATTAATGGAAAATGTGTTTCATGAGAAAATCTGCATGGCTTTCAAAATTTTTTATTCAAAATAAACTTACATTTCTAAAATTAATTTTAAAAACCCACACCGGTAATTTGAAAGGGAAAATCTACTGCGAAGAATTATTAACTAGTAAAGCAAGGTTGATAACCAAAGGTACATGAGCACTGTGAAGAATGTGGGAGGAGCAAATAGAGAAGTTGACTGGGTGACATGCCCGGAGCTTGTCTGCAGTGGGCCCATGCGTGACGGGTGAGCAGGAAGCTGCCCACTGGAGTGCTGGCGAAATTCCCCGAGGGTAGAGACCATGGGTCGTTCTGGTTTTTGACTTATTTATTTATACAAAGGGGACAAGTTTCATGTATTTCATAAATACAGTTTTAAGAGCCTAATGATACTCCCCACCACACCTCTCCCTCTGTGCTTCCTTCTTTTTTTCTCATTTTTCTTCTAAATTTTACAATGACGTACTTTCAATTTTCTTTATAATCACAAGATTAAATAAAGAATTCAACAACTAGTAAGTAGAAAAACCACTGATCCTCAAGAATATAGACAAGGGCTATAAACAATAATCAAGTTTCCAAATGTCAATTTTGCTCATATACATTACATTTTTGTAAACTTGATGGTCTCAAGTTTCATCCATTTTGTTGCAAAAGACAGGATTTCATTCTTTTTTTACAACTGTGTAGTATTCCATGGTGTATACATACCACAATTTCTTTATCTAGTCTTCAGTTGACAGACATGTGGGTTGAGTCTGTGTCTTAGCTATTGAGTTGAGCTGCAAATATAAATATGGAGGTGCAGATAATTCTTTCATGTGCTGATTTCATTTCCTTTGGGTAAATTCCCAGGATTGGAACTGCTGACACCATGAGGTCCTCTAAAAGGCTCTAAGAAAGAAATCAGGCCATGAAACAGGAAGAAAACGCCTGAGAAACCTTGTTCTCCCTGAGGTCTTGCACTTTCTCTCTGGTGCCCTCTACTGACAATGCCTAAAGTTATGACAAGTTCTAGGGAATCAACACAGTGTCAGAAAGTGAGAGAGAGTACATTTGGAGCTTTTACTGGCAAAATATTGATTGATGCTGGGACGGTATGTTGGCACTGTTTTTAAAAACAAAATGTGTGCTATGTATGTGTATATGCTGATATTTGTTCTCACTTGTTGTGCATCTACTGGGCATGGCAGCAGCTATTCTAAGTATTTTATGTGTGGGAACTCATTGGATTCTCATAACAACCCCCAGTTGCAGGAATCACTATCTCTACTCTCTGGATAACGAAACTGATCGCCCGAGATGTTGAGGACGTTGCAGAAGGTCACACAGCTGGAAAGTGACAGAACAAAAATTGTCAAAGCTTTATTAGCCTAGAGAAAAAGCCTGAAACAAACAATGAAAACAGGAACAGTGGTGGCCTCAAGGAAGTATTAAAAAGCCCCCCCCCGGGGGGGGGCTGACGCCATCGAATAGTAGGTTAAGCCTCCACCTGCAGTGCCGGCATTCCATGTGGGCACTGCTTCAAGTCCCAGCTGCCCCACTTCTGAACCAGTTCCCTCCTAATGGCCTGGGAAAGCAGTAGAAGATGGCCAAGTGCTTGTGCCCCTGCCCCCATGTGTGAGACCTGGAAGAAGCTCCTGGCTCCTGGCTTTGGATCGGCTCTGGCTGTTGTGACCATCTGCAGAGTGAATCAATGGATGGAAGTCCTCTCTCTGTTTCCCGCTCTCTCCGTAATTCTGCCTCTCAAATAAATGAATACATCTTAAAAAAAGAGAGAGAGAGAGAGAGAGAGAGAAAGCCACAGGAGAGGCTTTCACTTTTAAAATCAGTACTGTGAGCGGTGCTGTGGCATAGTGGGTAAAGCCGCCATCTGTAGTGCCGGCATCCCATATGTGCTCCAGTTCGAGTCCCGGCTGCTCCACTTCCAATCCAGCTCTCTGCTATGGCCTGGGAAAGCAGTGGAGGATGGCCCAAGTCCTTGGGCCCCTGCACCCATGTGGGAGACCCAGAAGAAGCTCCTGGCTCCTGGCTTCAGGTCGGCCCAGCTCTGGCCATTGCAGCCATTTAGGGAGTGAACCAGCAGATGGAAGATCTCTCTCTTTCTCTCTCTCTGCCTCTGCTTCTCTGTAACTCTTCCTTTCAAATAAATAAATATTTAAAAAATTGGTACTAAAAATACACAAATAAATGTGGGGACAAATTTACTGCTTTTTTTCTTTTAATTTATTTGTAGGAAGGTGGGATTTGGGGGGTGGGGTGGGGAGAAGATGGGAGGGGAGTGTTTTCCATAGAATAACACTATTAATGCACGACAGATCTCAATGCCAGGCGTTGAGAAACAAATGCCCCAGAAGTGGTGAGAGCACACGCGGGTGAGCCCCGGGGTGGGGAGGGACTTTCCTGGCAGGGGTGGCAGTGACCTGGGCAAAGGTTGAGAGGAGGGAGAGTCCTGGGGTTCTGGCTCGCAGAGATCTGGGCGGGTCCCAGGGCTGGGTGAGCCAGGCTGAACTGCCTGTCTGCCAACCCTACCCAGTAGCTTGAGGAAGACGGCAGCCAGGAGCTGCCCCAGGGGCACCGTGAGCAAGGCCACTGGCGCGTAGGAAGCACCTGCGCGCTGTCATGGTGTCTATGTCTGCGGCCCACCGCCCGGCACCAGCCTTACCTAGGAGTCATTTCCACGTGGAAAGAGCGGGCCCCGCGGAGTAAAGGAAGCTTGTACATCCCGCAGTAAGTGAAGGGCACAGCCAAAATGTGAATGCACACCCTGCTCCTTCCGCCACACCAACTGCTTTCCAGATGGTAAAGGAAGAGCCCCCCCCCCCACCCCCTCCAGTCGCCTGCTTCTGGGAGGCTGCCCCCAGCGGCTGACTCACAGCTGGAGGTATTTTCTCCATAATGGCTGTGGGCTTCTGGCCAGATCAGCAAAGGGAGGGGCTCACCGTCGGCATTGGCAGCCGCTTCCACTCACTGTCACTTCCTCTTCCTTCCAGGAGCAGTGTGGAAGGCACTCTCTTGCAGACTGTGTTAGGTTGACCCTGGCGGCCGGAGCGCTCAGACCTTGTGGACGCTGAGGTGAGCCTGGGATTTCCAGAGGAGCTTTGGAGGGCAGAGAAGTGATGGTTACTGCTGTCACGCTCCGTCCGGACACAATGGGCTGCAGGAAGTGGTGCCAACGGAGACCTACCCAGGCTCTCTTTGGTTCTTAGTCCGCGGCTGTTTCCTGCGTGCTGGAATCGTGGGGGCAGTATTTAGTCAAGTTCCTGATGCCTGTGCTGGGAGCTAATGCGTTGACCCCTAACATGTGTGTCCCCACAACAACGTAGGAACTGGGGTGCTGGGTAGGGCACACTGTTCGACGACCATGGGTGACATAGTGAGAAGTTCCCCTCTTGCTACCTCTCTGACATCAGAGGGGAGAGCCCATTGTCATCACTGTGTCATATGCTACGCCATTACATTATGTCTCAAAACACGCGAATTTTCCTTGTTAAAACAAAAAAGTGTGACAGCATCTGGCGAGAACCGAGAAATAATGTCACAATTTTCTTTTGTTAAATTTCACAGTTCCTTTTTTATAACACATGCATTGCTCTTTCCTTTGTGCTAATAATACAAAATGCTCTTTTATGGTTCTTTTATTTATGTAGGTTGTTTAAGGAAGTGAATCAATTACAATTAGATAAATTAACAAATACATAGGAAAAGTGATAAAAATTGCTAAAGTCATTCAGGAGGGACCTAAGTGGGCAGATTCATGAGGAGACACCAAAAGCACCCAGTTAATGATTCAGCTATAGAAGCCCAGGCTGTGTAAGGAAAGTTCTAGAATAATCCTTGGTCAGAGACTGGCGATTTTAGGATAATGTTGACATACTCTTTTACATCTGAGTCTCCCTGCACATGTTCTTTTTCAACCTGGGAAAATAACAAAGGGTGGGCATGGAATAGATTACTTGCGATAGTGCTTTTTCTTGTTGGATGCAAGGAATGGTTTCACCAGATCTTCTGGCTAAGCGAGAAGGAGACAGCACAGTCATTTACCAGTGGAGCGCGGGACGGCGGTCCCCCTACACCTCACGTCCCAGTCCTCCTCCTCGTACCACTTTATATACGGAAGGCTATCTTTTCTGGCATTCAATTCGATATTTTTATATAACATAATTGTCTCTTGATTAACGGATCTTATGTCACTCATGTCAAGGTTGTTAGTTGAGCTATAGCACTACTTCTTTTCTTTCTTAGCTTCTAGGAAAGGCACATAATTATGCCACATCGTGTGCATTGTCTATGTCTCATTTTAGTTTTGATTATATTTATTTAATTTCTACTTTGCAAGATATTAACTTCTGCACCTTTTTTTCATCCTTGTATTTTCAGTGTCCTAACTCTTGGCATGTTTGTTGTAAGCAGTGTGTTTTTTTTTAATCTAGTCTCTCTTATTTTTTATGTAGTCTCGTATTTGATTTATTTTCACTTAATGTAACTATTGATCAGATTGGAATTAAATTTACTTATCTTTCTAGTTGTTTTTCTATTTGTAGCAATGGTTCACTTTTCTCAGCTTTCTTGACTTCCTTTAGATGAACTAAGTAATTTTAAAAAGTTTAATTTGGGGCTGGAGCCATGGCGTAGAAGGTTTAGCCTATTCCTTTCCTAGTTTGTCAATTATCCATTCCTTTAGTAATCTCTTGGTGGTTGCACTTGAGCTGTACTGGCCGATCGTATGGCCACTGGCCACATATCTGTTTAAAGTCATTTCAATGCGGTAAAATTAATACACAAAAAAGATACATACTTCAAAGGTATAATTTGATAAAGACATGTATATTACATGCATACAAAGGTAAAAATTATCACCACAATCATGCTACTAATGTATACCCATTACCTCCAAAATACTCCATACACCCTTTTAACTTCTGACCTCCTGCTCCTTTACTCCTTCTAGGCATTGAGTACTGATTTTAGCAGCATTTCAGAATTTTGATGTGTTTTGTTTTCCTTTTAATTCACAGTAGTACCCAAATTTCTTTAGATTTCTTTTCTAACTCATGGATTGTTTAAAAGTATAATATTTAGCCTTGAAATAGTTGGAGATTTTCTAGACATGTGTCTGTTATCCAAGCTGAAAACAACTTCCTGGCCCCATGAAGTCAGATAACCAATTCTCCAGGAGAATTTTTTCTATACGCAGGTGCCTATGTCAGTGGTCATTGTCAGAATGAATTTCATGGCATTTATGTTTTATAAAAGACTTATTTATTTGAAAGAGAGAGAGAGAGAGAGAGAGAGATCATCTGTCTATTGGTTCACTACCCCAAATGGCTGTAACAACGAGAGCTGGGCTAGGCTAAAGCCAGGAGCCAGGAATTCCATCTGGATTGCCCATGTGGATGGCAAGGACCCAAGCACTCAGGTCATTTTCCATTGTTTACCTAGGTGCATTAGTAGGAAGGTAGATTGGGAGCAGGGTAGTCAGGTCTCAGACTGGTGCTCCAATATGGGCAGCGGGTGTCCCAAATGTAGCTTAACCCCCAAATCTCACCCACAGTGAGTTACGGCACTGGTGCTAAACGTCTTAATAAACCCACCAGAGGGCAGCAAGTCAACATGGTAATTCTGCTAAGAAGTCTGACCATGGAGAGGAAGGTCCAGGAAGGTGAGAGAAGGAAGGAGCTGACAAAGTGGGTGGAGTCAAGATTGCTACTTAAAAGAGGATAGATGGAAAGGAACCTGAAGTGAAATTCAGGGAAACTCTATACACATTGTGATTTCAATAGTTTTTACACACACACGCACACACACACAGTGACTATGGGCAAAGAGAATGCTGTCGAATTTTGTATTTTTTATTAATCTTTTGCCTTTTTTAAGAAACATAATTGGCTGATTTTATACAGCACTTGTATCTTTTCGTCCAGAAGCATATTATAAAATGACAGAGGACATCTACTACCACCATTTCTACAGACTAGGAAATAAATGTCTAAGAAAGAAAGATGTTATGGACCCCATCTTTTATACCCACCCCAACAGTCTAAAGAGGAAAAAGCCAATGACTTTCTCACAAGAGCTCATGACTAATGTCGCTTTGGTATCAAAACCTGTATTCTGATCCATTAGAAGCATTGAGACAAGACTCAGACATTCCCAAAGAAAGAAGCACAATGCACGCCGTCATCGCCTATTCAGCAACAGCGAGCACTGCATGGGAACTGTCTCATCCTGGGAATTAATGTCTCAGTGTCCCCAAGAATCCATTTGTCTTCTTCAGGAACAATGTTGATAGCCACATCTGTCCTCCCAAATCGACCCCCTCTGCCAATTCCATGTAAAAGAAAGAAAACTGCAATCAGAAAACTCCTCACACACTTGTGAACTTATTGAATACAAGGATCCACTTGTTAACCATTAGCTGCTGTTTACTTATCAAGGTTATAGTTCTTGCTTCTAATTGGAGCACTACCTGTTAATCAGTATCTAAAAAGAAAAAAATCTTCCTTTGCAGTTAGCGCCAAAAATGATTCAATCAAAACCAATTAATGAGATTTTATCAGGCGCCTTGAGCATAATTATAAAGCAGATGACAGTACTTTGTTTGGGGTAGTGAAATTAAAGCCCATACTGAAGTGGGCCAGCCATGAACAGGTGTCAGCCTGGGGCAGATGGGAACACCAGGGCTGGAAAGAGCAGTTACGTAATCCATTTCGACGCTCTTCTGGAACTGCAAACTGTAAATACACATGCCACAAGGTTAACTATTTCCTAAAGTTTACAACTTTTTTCCCAGTGGGAAAAGAAATATTTGGTATGGTGACTCAAACTTGTCACTGCTTTTTTAGCTCAGTTTTGCACGTTCTAACTGAAAATTACTCAAACAGGCTTACCACCTAAACAGCTCTCTCTACCTTCACTCCTGATAGAAACCAGGCCATACAAACCACCTCACAGAAATTCTCCCCAATAGAATTGTTAAGACACAAAATGCTTTGGCTGGAACAACTTAAAAATATCAAATCATCACAGCAAAAGAAAAACAAATATAAACACCAACTCGCTCTTGATTCAAGCAGTGTGCTGTTTTGTTTATGGTTCCATGTCCTGAATTGCATCAACCCGTTTCTAAGTGCCGTCTCGTCTCAACTGCTGCTACCGACTCCAGTAATGTAGTTCTCACGAGTGGTAGGTAGATCGTGGTTTATAGCCAAAGACACCTGTTGTCCATCAGTCCCGTGAGCCAACAAGTCAGTAGTGATCAGAACACAGCTTGATCCTGATTGGAATCCTCTCATGATGACATCTCTTTCCTTCTGGCCCATGTCACCGTGACGGAGCAGAAACTGTGACGTCCCTGGCGTGCTTTTTTTTAGTGAGCCACAGTCCACACGGTGCCTTGTGTTGAGAAAAATAACAGCCCGCTTGATGGTCAGGGTTTCGTACAAGTCACACTCTCTTTCACTGTAAATATAGAACTGTTTGATTCTTTCTTTTTTTAAAAAATTTTTATTTTTTTTTAATTTTTGACAGGCAGAGTGGACAGTGAGAGAGAGAGAGACAGAGAGAAAGGTCTTCCTTTGCCGTTGGTTCACCCCCCAATGGCTGCCGCGGCCAGTGCATCATGCTGATCTGAAGCCAGGAGCTTCTCCTGGTCTCCAATGGGGTGCAGGGCCCAAGTACTCCGGCCATCCTCCACTGCACTCCCTGGCCACAGCAGAGAGCTGGCCTGGAAGAGGGGCAACCGGGACAGAATCTGGCGCCCCGACCAGGACTGAAACCCGGTGTGCCGGCGCCACAAGGCGGAGGATTAGCCTAGTGAGCCGCGGCACCGGCCAATTCTTTCAAGGTCAGTTCTTCCTTCTTCACCAGAATGTGGTTTGGGTTGCTCATGAGTTTTTGGCCATTTCTAGCACATCAATCGGCACTGTGGTGGAAAGCAGCACAACCTGTGTGCTGAGACTTGGTTTTTGAAAACTCTCTTAGATTTGATCCTTAAAGCCTTGCCTCAACGCTTCATCTGCTTCTTCCCAAACAAACACTATGATCCATTTTGGAGACAGGTATCTTCTGTGTAACATGTCAAATACTCTCCCTTGTGTACCAACAACAGTACATGGTGCTTCTGCCTGCAATTTTTGCATTTCGTTTCAGACATTTGTTCCACCAATGCAATCATGACGAGTCGCTCCAATATAGTCTCCGAGCTCCAGAATTACCTTCTGGATCTTTAATGCAAGGAATAATAGCTCTTTGCTGAACAGCTAAAGGCTTCTCAAGGTCATAAGCATAGATGCTACGAAGAAGAGACTCCTTGGCCGGCGCCGCGGCTCACTAGGCTAATTCTCCGCCTAGCGGCGCCGGCACACCGGGTTCTAGTCCCGGTCGGGGTGCCGGATTCTGTCCCGGTTGCCCCTCTTCCAGGCCAGCCCTCTGCTGTGGCCAGGGAGTGCAGTGGAGGATGGCCCAGGTGCTTGGGCCCTGCACCCCATGGGAGACCAGGAAAAGCACCTGGCTCCTGGCTCCTGCCATCGGATCAGCGCAGTGCGCCGGCCGCAGCGCTCCGGCCGCGGCAGCCATTGGAGGGTGAACCAACGGCAAAAGGAAGACCTTTCTCTCTCTCTCTCTCTCTCACTGTCCACTCTGCCTGTCAAAAAAAAAAAAAAAAAAAAAAGAGACTCCTTGAAATTCATGGCATCAAAGTTATCCACAATCTCATCCTCATAGATCTGGATAACAACTTCAGGGGTCCATCCCCTCTGCACCGCCATGTTCTCTGTTGTGGTCCACAGAGCCACCAGACATGTCTGAAGAGCCAGCCAACACCCGACTGAAAAGGCTTTTTGGCATTTTGTTTTTTTAAAAAAAGATTTATTTATTTGTTTGAAAGGTAGAGTTACAGAGAGAGAGGGAGACAGAGAGAGATCTTTCATCTGCTGGTTCACTCCCCAAATGGTGGCAACTGGAAGGCTGGGCCAAGCCAAAGCCTGGTCTCCCAAGCAGGTGGTCCAAGTCCCCAGGTGGTCCTCCACTACTTTCCCAGGCACATTAGCAGGGAGCTGAATGGGAAATAGAGCAGCCAGGACTCAAACTGGCGCCCACAGGGAATGTTGGTGATACAGGCGGCAGCTTAACCCACTGTGCCACATGCTGGTATTTCAAAATTACTTGAGCTAAGTATGCAACATATTTTATAATCAGAAACAATTTAACGATCAAAATTTTGAGTTCTGTCCTTAAGATCTAATTGTCTATTGTGGAATAAAACAAACTTTGACAGAATTGAGGCAAGAAATAAACAGCAACTTTAAAAACTGGCTAGAAAATTCAGACACAAGATGAACAAAGAGTGAGAGGGCTTCAGCATACTGCACAGGACTTCCACCCAGCAACATCCCAGGACGTGTTGTCTTCCTGGTGCTTCCCAAAGTGTGCGTTAGCAGGAGTCGAGAGCATCGTTAGTATTCGAACCCAGGCACTGCGATGTGGGATGCGGGCATTGAATGCCTGCTCCCCCCCATCTCGTTTTAGGTAAGGAAAAAGTCAAACTGAGTCATCAGGGAGGCTAGAATTTTCTCAGTTTCCTTCATTGCTTTATACAGAATAGTATCTGGTTTATAATAAGGTCTCATAACTTAACCAACTTGAACTAGAATCATAAACTATAACTGCATGGTTATCTAATCTATATCTATACTTATACCTCTATCTATCTATCTATATATCTATCTCTGTCTATATTTCTGTCTATGTCTGTGTCTATATCTATCTATCTATCTATCTCTATCTCTGTCTGTATCTCTGTCTATATCTATAGCTATAGCTATCTCTCCTAAATAGTGTCTTGGAAGAGAAATAAGATGAAATCTTTTCAAAAGGTAAAATAACAATAAATTTAGTTAGAGATTAAATTGCTCTTTGAAGTTGTTGAATTGGGCAGCCTACAGAAATTCTATGAAATATCACGGGAATGTCTACTGGGCAATAGTTGAACAGTGGATTTTGCACTGTAGGAACAAGAAAACAAAAATAGAAAAAAAGCTGATTAGTTAGTATCAGCCTACTTCAGGTTCCTTTTTTGCAAAGTTTAAAGCAGAGGGGCTTCCTCATCATGTTGGCTAACACTGACTTGTTTGAAGACTTGGCTGTTATCTCTCTTTCAATTTCTTGGAAAATCAGGTAAACAGCTTAGTTTTTGGCTAGGTAGTATGGATGTTTAGCTCTAGTGACTCCATTTTGGTTTGGTCTGTTGGGCGGTAGTGCAAGGGCTCATTCCAAATCGATAGCCACCTATAAACACTATTTAACAACCTGAACTAAAAAAAGAGTGTTGCATCCTAGTATCATCGCATGTTTGACCTGAAGGAGTTCCTAGAGATTGCCTGTGTAATTCCTCCACATCAGAATGTGGAACTTGGACTGAGCTGAAGTGGCCGGCCTGGACTAGAGTTCAGCTGCCCCACGGCCAGCCTGGGGTCTGTTTGCAGTTCTGAGAAAGGCGGGCTGCATTCCCAGCTTAGATCCTCTGTTACCCTTTACCCCCTTACAGATTTGCTGGGTCTGTTGGGGCTGCAGGAATCCCAGAAGTTGTGTCAACAGGAGTAATTGTTGAAAAAAATTATTTTATTTATTTGAAAGGCAGAGTGACAGAGTGAGGGAGAGGCAGGGTTGGGGCGGGGAGAGGAGAAGAGATCTTTTATCTGCTGGTTCAAATGGCTGCAATGGCCAGTGCTGGGTCAAGCTGAAGCCAGGAGCCCAGAACTCCATCCAGGTCTCCTACATGAGTGGCAAGGACTCAGGTACTTGGGCCATCATCTGCTGCCTCCCAAGCACATTAGCAAGGAGCTAAATCAGAAACATGGCAACCAGGACTCAAGGCAGCGCTCCAGTACGGGATGCAGGCATCTCAGGCACCACAGTGGGGGCCCCTGACTAGAGGAACATCAGCAGAATTTGACTTACACTGTGGTTGGAGCCATTTCTGGCCAAGAATGCATTCCAGAAAGATGGAGCTATAATTTCCCTTTGATAAGGTTTGCTTAAATTTTTGCAAGGAATTCATTTTTAGGGTTGTCTAGGTTGTTGAGAATGTGTGTCTGGTGGCCACAGGGATGTCACAGTGATGTATGTGAATTACAGTTTGCACTTGGAGCCCCTCCCGCCAGAGCCCACGTGGGCCAATGCAGCCTGCAGGTCCCTTGGTCCATCCATCACCTCAGCTCTCCTTTTCCCAGGGACTGCTGGATTTCTGTTACAATCCCCATTCAGACAATAGTTTGGCTTTCTGAGCTGGAAACATCCTGCCTCCTTGGTCATGCTAATTCTCTTTTTTCTACTATTGAACTAGTTGAGAGGGGGAAGAACATCAGGAGATGCAGGGCACAAAAGTCCTGAGGCCCCCACTACGTGTCGCTCTAGTGCGGGGGCCGCCTCGCAGTGCTGGGCGGCGCCAGGTCCTGGTGCCAGGCAGCTCTGGCTGTAACCGGCTGTGTGCCGAGGGGATGTCCTCTGGTCTGGTGGGGACGGGGCTGCTGGCAGCCCCCGTGATGGACGCTCCCAAGTAGCACGACCATCAGTTTAGGTTTTTGAGCGAGGTTATGACTGGGGCCCTTATAACAAACAACAGATGATTAAGAAAAAAAAAAAAAACATACAAACGCATCTACTACAAGTTTCATGTGACACAGGAGCCTTCATTAGGAAACTCCAAAGCAGGAAATGTGATGTAGGTTTGATGCCGAGTGGACAGTCTGTGGTTGGCAGAGTCGGAGGTCAGCAAAGTAAGCCACAGGCCGCTTGGCAAGGTCTGTTTGTTCCAGTTCCTCTCTGTGTCCTTTGGGTTCAGAGACAAGGATGCTCCACCTTCCTGAGGGTGGGAGGGAACCCCTGGGAGGGCACCCCTCCCAGGAAGGTCTTATGACCTGACCCTGGTGAAGGTCAGGAGAGTCTTCCTGCACGTGCCGCCTTTGGTTTAAACGATGCAATACGCCCTTGTACCATATTTGGGGCTCAGATGTCCTGAACCCAATCGATGCATTGCTATTAACGAAAGCCTCATAGTATACGATAGGGTCCACTTTGGGTGTTGTACCTTCTACTGTTCTTACCAAATGCAAAATGTCATGCAGCCACTGTCATACAGCCACGCAGATCGATTTCACCACCCTAAAAGTGCCCCTGCTCCACCTACTCACTTTCCCTCCTCGGAATCACTGGCAACCGCTACCTTCTTTCCATCTGTAGATTTTTTCCTCCAGAATGTCATATAGTTGGAATTATACCGAATGCAGCCTTTGTAGACTGCCTTCTTTTACTTTGTAATGTGCACTTAAGGTTATGCCACGTCCTCATGGTTTGATAGCTCATTTTTCGTAATGCTGAGCAGTAGTCCATGACACAGACATATCACAGCTTATTTATTTACTTCTTGAAGGATGTCTTGGTTGCTTCCAACTTTTTTTTTTTCCAACAATTATAAATCATGAATAAAGCTGCCATCAACATGCATGTGAAGACTTTTATTTGTATATACATTTTCATCTCATTTGGATAAATACCTAGAAATACGATTTTTAAGATTTATAATTTTTTGGAAGGTAGAGTGACAGAACGAGAACAGTCAGAAAGAGATAGTGGGGTTGGAGATCTTTCATCCAGTGATTCACTCCCCAAATGGCTGCAGCAACCAGGTTGGTACCAGGCAGAAGCCACGAACCAAGAACTCTACTTGGGTCTCCCACATTGGTGGCAGGGGCCTGAGGACAGGGCCATCTTGCACTGCCTTCCCAGGCACATTAGCAGGGTGCTCCATCGGAAGCAGAGCAGCAGGGCTGGTGCTGTGGCATAGCAGGTTAAGTCATTGTCTGTGACGCCAGCATCCCATATCGGTTCCAGTTCAGGTCCCAGCTGCTCCACTTCCCATCCAGCTCCCTGCTCATGTGCCTGGGAAAGCACTGGAAGATGGCCCAAGTGCTTTGGGCCCCTGCCACCCATATGGGAAACCGAATGGATTTCTAGGATCCTGGCTTCAGCCTGGCCCAGCCCTGGCTATTGCAGCCACTTGGGGAGTGAACTGGTAACCGTGTCTTTTTTTTTTTTTTTTTTTTTTTTTTTTTTTTTTTTTTTTTTTTTGACAGGCAGAGTGGACAGTGAGAGAGAGAGACAGAAAGAAAGGTCTTCCTTTGCCGTTGGTTCACCCTCCAATGGCCGCCGCGGCTGGTGCGCTGTGGCCGACGCACCGCGCTGATCTGATGGCAGGAGCCAGGTACTTATCCTGGTCTCCCATGGGGTGCAGGGCCCAAGCACCTGGGCCATCCTCCACTGCACTCCCTGGCCACAGCAGAGAGCTGGCCTGGAAGAGGGGCAACCGGGACAGAATCTGGCGCCCTGACGGGACTAGAACCGGGTGTGCCGGTGCCGCAAGGTGGAGGATTAGCTTAGTGAGCCGTGGCACCGGCTTGTTAACTGTCTTTCAAGTAAAATAAATAAATATTTAAAAAAAAAAAAGCAAAGAAGCCATGATGTAGTTGGCACCAGCGATGCAAGTGGCAGTTTAATCCACGTGCTACAACCCAAGCCTAAAAGCAATGATCCCTGGGTCATGGGGTAAGAGAATGTTTAGCTTTGTAAGAAAAGTGCTGGCCGGCGCCATGGCTCAACAGGCTAATCCTCCACCTTGTGGCACTGGCACACCGGGTTCTAGTCCCGGTCAGGGCACCGGATTCTGTCCCGGTTGCTCCTCTTCCAGGCCAGCTCTCTGCTATGGCCAGGGAGTGCAGTGGAGGATGGCCCAGGTGCTTGGGCCCTGCACCCCATGGGAGACCAGGAGAAGTACCTGGCTCCTGCGGAGGCCATTGGAGGTTGAACCAACGGCAAAGGAAGACCTTTCTCTCTGTCTCTCTTTCTCACTGTCCACTCTGCCTGTCAAAAAATTAAAAAAAAAAAAAAGAAAAAGAAAAGTGCTGCACTGCCCACCGTCTTCCAGGGTGGCAAGAAATGAGGAGTCTGCTGCTCCACACCCTCACCTCAGCAGCCTTTGGTGGTGTTAGTATTCTAGATTGTAGCAGTTCTGAAAGATGTGCCATGGTGTCAGGCTGTTTTGATCTGCAATTTCCTAGTGCCTTATGATGTCGAATGCCTTCTCATTTGCTTATGCACCACACATATTTCTCTTGCGGTAGAGTCCCTTCTGAGATCTCTCGCTCACTCTCCTATTGAGTTGCTTGTTTTCTTGTTGTTCGTTTTGCAAAGTCCTTTGAACATGTTGGGCAACAGCTCTTTATCAGCTGTATCTTTGGCACGTATTTGCTCCCAGTCTGTGGCTCATCTCTTCATCCCTTCATTCTCTGGACCATGGCCTTTGAAGAGTGGGACCCCTGTCTGGTTCCCCATGACACATCAAGCCTGGTGGGGGTGACTCATTTTCTCAGGAATGAGATGTTTTTGTCATAAGGTTGAAAACAACCAAAAAAAAAAAAAACCCCTTATAATTGTGTAGCCTCTACATCTACTCGTGAATTTTTTATTCTATGAGAAAAGGAATGATCACAGGGCATTTAATCAAAGTTTAACTCTGCATGGAAAATGACATCTCTTAGATGTCTCTTGGAATGACTATTGTCAGGCCTCTTGGGTTTTATCTTTTTATGAAGATGCTAGAGACAGAAGTCTGACTTGAAGAATTCACAGCATGCCTGACCCCAGCGGCTGTGGGGCCGGAGACCCTTTCCCAACATCCGGCCGTTCTGCTCACTGGTCCACAGCCGCTGCCTGCCAGTGAATCAGCCTTGGCCTTGGGGCTCACGTGGCCTTGTCACCCTCAGCACTGTTGTTCTGAGGAGCTCCTGTTAGTTTGCCAGAAACCTGGACTCAAATGCACCTGGTCCCAAGCTGTGTAAAATTCCAGCCTAGAGATCTGAGCAGTAACTAAGAAGGTGAAGGTGGCTCATCAGTACTGATGGAACAGCTCTTAAGAGAGAGGTGAAAACACGCACACCAGTGTTTACACAAATCTAGGGATCATTTGCACGAAAAGTAGTTTATACAAAGGTATGCTTATTTTTGCTTTAGGGTAGACTAACCCAGGAAAGGTGAACAAGGAACTGTATAAGCAGTTTAGTTATTATTGGGTTGAGTGTCCATAAGAGTGTTGGCATGGGGCCGGCACTGTGGCCCAGCAGGTTAAAGCCCTGGCCTGAGGCACCAGCATCCCCTATGGGCACCGGTGTGGGTCCCGGCTGCTCCATTTCCAATCCAGCTCTCTGCTATGGCCTGAGATAGCAGTAGAATATGACCCAAGTCCTTGGGCCCCTGCACCCACGTGGGAGATCTGGAAGAAGCTCCTGGCTTCTGGCTTCGGATTGGCTCAGCTCTGGCCATTGTGGAGAGTGAACCAGCAGATGGAATACCTCTCTCTCTGTTTCTGCCTCTCTCTGTAGCTCTGTCTTTCAAATAAATCTTTAAAAAAAAAAAAAAAAAAGAGTGTCGGAAGGACTGGGATATTTACTGAATGCTGCTCTCCTGCTGAGAATGCTATTATTTTTTAAATTGTTTTTAGGAAAAAATTCATTTTACAATTTTTAAAATTGAATGCATTTTTAAAAGAGTTATTTGTTTATTTATTTGAAAGTCAGAGTCACACAGAGAGAGGAGAGGCAGAGAAAGAGAGAGGTCTTCTGGTACATCCCCCAATCAGCTGCAATGGCCGGAGCTGTGCAGATCCAAAGCCAGGAGCCAGGAGCCTCCTCCAGGCCCTCCATGTGGGTGTAGGGGCCCAAGGACCTGGGCCATCTTCCACTGCCTTCCCAGGCCAAAGCAGAAAGCTGGATTGGAAGTGGAGCAGCCAGGTCTCGAACCGGTGCCCACACGGGACAAAGGCCCTCCAGGCCAGGGCGTTAACCTGCTGCACCACAGAGCCAGCCCCAATTGAATGCATTCTCAATTTTACTACTACAGATATTTTTGAAAACTTCTTTTTATGGAGAAAAAGCCAAATTTCTTTTTCAGGAAGTGAGTGACTACTTTTAAAAGACAGGGGCCAACATGGTAGCATAGTGAGTTAGGCCACCATGTGCGACACTGGCATCCCATGTGGAAGTGTTGGTTTGTGAGTCCCAGCTGCTCCACGTGTGATACAGTTCCCTGTTAATGCACCTGGAATGGCAACAGCAGATGGCCAAGTCCTTGGGGCCCTGTCAGCCATGTGGATGGGGTTCCTGGATCCTGATGTCAGCCTGGCCAGACCTGGCTGTTGTGACCATTCAGGTCATGAACCAACAAATGAAAGATACCTTTCTCTGCCTCTTTCGTTTGTCACTCTGCCTTTCAAATAGATAACTAAATTAATAAATCTTTAAAAATGGAGAGAATACCTGTTTCGGTGAATAATCCTACCTTTTTTTGAATTTTTACAGAATTATTTATTAGTGCTGTATGTAGGTACAGTGGCTGTGCCATTGTTACCAGCAGGCTCACTTAACGTTTATTTTTTTAAAAGATTTATTTATTTGAAAGTCAGAGTTACACAGAGAGAGAAGGAGAGGCAGAGAGAGAGGTCTTCCATCCACTGGTTCATTCCCCAATTGGCTGCAATGGCTGGAGCTGCGCTGATCCAAAGCCAGGAGCCAGGAGCTTCTTCCAGGTCTCCCACGTGGGTGCAGGGGCCCAAAGACTCAGGCCATCTTCTACTGCTTTCTCAGGCCATAGCAGAGAGCTGGATCAGAAATGTAACAGCTGGGACCTGCACCGGTGCCCATATGGGATGCCAGCACTGAAGATGGCGGCTTTACCCACTGCGTCACAGCACCAGTCCCTCACTTAATCTTTCTGAACTTTGGTTTCCTTAATGTCTTAGTGTAACACTAGTCCTGCCTGCTTTAGACCAAAAACTGTGGAGATAAAATGGACTAGTGGGGGCCAATGGGGATTGAATGAGATAAAACAGGGAAAATGTTTTCAGACTACATGGTATTCAATGAAGACACTGTTATTACATCATTAAAAGTGGCTTTTGGATGGTATGATTATTACATAACAGTAGGCATGTACCTCATATCACTAAACTACACACTTAATAATGGTTAGAATAGTAAATTTTATGTTGTATATGTTTTACCATATTTTAGAAAATTTGTTTATTTGAAATGCAAAATTAGAGAGAGAGAGAGGGAGAGGCAGGGAGTGTGGTTTGGGGGGAGATCTTCCATCTGCTGGTTCAGTCCCCAAATGGCTGCAACAGTCAGGGCTGGGCCAAGGCGAAGCCAGGAGCCAGGAGCTTCATTCTGATCTTGCAGGTGGGTGCAGGGGCCCAAGTACTTGGGCCATGTTGTGCTGCTTTCTTGGGTGCATTAGTGGGGAGCTGGATAAAAAGCAGAGCAGCTGGGACTTGAACCGCTGTCCAAGTAGGATGCGGATGCTGCAGGTGGCGGCTTAACCTGCTGTGCCACAGCGCCAGCCCCAATGTTTTACCACCTTTGAAGAAACACACTAGAAAGAGCAAGTCTGGACACTTATCCTTAGGGATTGGGGTACCCCATTTCTTGAGTATGGACACGTAGTGAAGAAAGACCACGGAAGACCCTCAGCTCAGCTAGCTCAGGCCTTCAAGAAATTTCTGGAAAATTTCATTCAGCGATATGAATATTGGAATCATACCCGACAATGATCTATATTTCTTCCTTCTTAAGTCAGTGCTATGAATTATTGTCTGCAACAGTTTCTCCTGAGAAAGTAGAGGGGGTAATGACAGTCAACAAGTTCGAAAATACAGGTGTTGAGCTCTGTGGCTATCAGCTCCTTTATAAGCCCATAACTGTCAGGTCATTTCAATACACAAAACAGAAAACCTTAGAATCCCAGCTGCATTGTGTATTAGTGTTTAGGGAGTGATTATTCCCAATAACTCCCAGAGCCTCTCCCTATTGGGCCCAGTAGCTTGATATAAAGGTCATCTCTTGTTCCCTCCTCATTTTTGGAGAAAGAGCCAAAGGGACAGCTGTCGGGGCCAAGGAAAGGAGAGGAGAGCCCCAGGTGAAGCCACAAACTAGAGCGCCCTGGCCTGTGTGCTAGTTCAATACAACCTAATAAGGAAGCAGCCGGCGAAAGAACGTGCACATTCAGGGGGTTTTTGTTTCTCTGTCATTAGGCAGCATCTCTGGGTAGTGAGCTGTGGCTCCAAGTCAGATGGGCGGGAAGGCTGTGGAACTGAGGTTTAGACCTTCTTGACTTTCTTAGGGAGATTTACAGCTGCAAATCTGCTTTCAACAGTTTGGTAAACAGGGGTTTCTGGAGCAGGCTTTGGCTGAGAGCTGAGATTTCGGAGAGGGTAAATCACCTCATTGAGTCAAACCAGGCCCTAAGCAGTTGATTAACCTTATCTTGAGACCTATATTATCTACATCAAAGTGAATCAAATGCATGGTCTTCAGTCCCAGGGAAGCTGGCAGACCCAGAGGTCTCTGAAGGAGATCTAGAGGTGATGTTGTGGAGGTGTCACCGGGCTCCCCCTGCATTGGGCACGAGCCAACTCCCCGTGTTGCTGCATGTCTGGCAACACCTCTGGATCTCTCAGCTCACCTGGGACTAAACACCGTGTGTGTGATTCATTTGGATGTAGACAACCATGCAGACACATGTCTCAAGAAACTGGCGACACCGAATACATACTGTTGATCCTTGTGGATCACAATAGGAGTTCACCCAACTTGAGGTTCAGGATTCACTTGTTAATCAATCATATTCTTTTAAAACACAGCATAAGACTGGGAGAACCTATGACCCCTGCTTCAGAGTGGCACGAGTCAAATCCCCGAGGATTCCCTCACCCTGTCCCACCACTGCCTTCAGTCACTCATCTGATTGCCGCCAGGCGGGGCCTGGGTCTGAGCAGGAGTCACGTGATAAACTCTTGTTGAAGACACTCCTGGGCTCATGCACTGCCTCTGCCACTTACCATCGCACAGGTAGTGAGCCTAGTGTTCTCATCTGTACGGAGGGCTAATAATTTGTAGCCATCTTACGGATGTCGTGAGCTTGGATAACAATTTAGATGGCAGTGAATATTTATTGAGAGTGGTCAAAGACCTAGGCACTGTTGGCAATGTTCAACCTGCTTTGTCTCCCATAATCGTGCTCAGGTAGACATTCCAAACCTGAAGCCTGAAGCCTGGTGTTCTTGATGCCTCCCAGTGAATGTGGAGGCCAGCTGGGTGGAGCTTTGTGGCTGCATATTAAAGTTCAGGCAAAGATAAACCACTCAAGGTTTAAGAGAGGGACACTCTCTCACTCGCTAGCTGAATGAGTTTCCCAAGTCTTTCGATGCCTCCAAACTTCTTGACGTCCTCATCAATGAAATGGGGACAAAAGTAGTTTCTGTCCCTAAAAACCATTCAGAAGGTGGAATGAGCCAGCGCGGGTGAGTGTGTCTGGCGTCGTCAAGTGGTGTGACAGGTGTTAGCTCGAGCTGTTTGAAGCCAGCTCCTTTAATGTTGGTGACTGAGAAGCCTAGATTCTTCTGACGGCTGTGCAGGGTCACTCTATCTTAGTTTAAATTTGTTGCCCCTCCAGCAAATATTGGCTCATTCCAAATCCTGAGTGTTTCGGGATCCTTCTAACACTTAGGATTTGGGCTAGTACATCATGGTGAAGAAAAATCCTTGTCTTTGACCCCTGAAGGACTGAATTTGTATCCTTGTGACTATTTGAACCTCTGTTTTCTGGTCCATAATGTGGGGGAACAAAACGAGAGAATTAGAGAGAGTTCATGTAAAAGTGAAACATGTGGTTATTGTGTTGTTGTTGGTGTTTGGGTTATAAAATGTATCAGATGTGAGAACCAAGGGGTAAAAAACCCTAAAAAAATTCAACCGGGGAAGAGATCGAAAGTGCTGAGGAGGTGGCCCTGGGTTCCGAGAGGGCCCAGGGTCCCCCGAGGCCCAGCGCTGCAGATGAGACACTGCTTACTACCAAACCCAAGAATGTGGCCGGGGCCAAGGACTCATCTGCTGGTCAGGGTTTGGCCAGAGCGCCTTCTCCTTTTTTCTCACTATGTCCCCGCAGCTCAGCCGCAGGCCAGCTTTGCCCTAAGAAGAGTCCCTCAGCTATGATCCGTGCCGCTGTCTGAAGTTGGAGCACAGCCCAGGGGGAAAATTCCTGTCCCTAGAAGCCCCGGCCAGGAAGAACGGGCATTTGCCTGGCCACACACTGGTTACTCATGCTCCATGGAGTCGGCTTTCCAGTAAAGCATGTCCCTGGCTTGCATTTGCACATGGCTGAATTGCGCCTCCTCGCCTACAAGTGGTTGGAGCTTGGGAATCTGTGCCTTTAAATATTAAGCAGTTTTTGTTAGAGTGAGTCATCTCGCTTTTCCTATTGTAGGAGAAAATTTCCTCTTTGATTTGTTCTGTTGAAGATTTTTCTTTCTCTCTCGCTGAACACCCGATCTGCCCGGCTGCTGGTGGGAAGCGTGTTCCCAGGCTGTCTTTGGTGGGTTTTGCAAAGCCCCGCTGCAGTTGTTAGTACGTGGTGGCCATGGAAGACAGAGAAACAGGAAGTGAGGGAGGCCGCCGAGGGAAGCTGAAGAGCATGCGGCGAGCGATGGAAAGTAAAAGCAAGTCGCTCCCCTGAGGGGTTTCCCTCCCTCGCTGCCCCCCACCTCCCCAGAGCACTGTGTTTCTGGGCTGTTCTCCAGCCTGGACAAGTCTTAGGAATCCGCGCTTGTGGAATCGGGCACGGTAGGGGACTGGGTGACGGTGCCTGGAGAAGGTAACGAGGTGAGTGCCATGGTGCAGAGCTGGCTTCATCCACAGGGACCCGTGAGGACACCCCATTGTTGACTTCGCTGCTCCCCTTGCCCAACTGGGGACAAGCGCGGGTCCTGCCAGGCCCAGCTCTCTCTGAACCACAGCCCCCAGCTCCCACTGGCTTTTCAGTTTGAGGAACCCCACTGTTCCTCTGCCACACTTCTGTCCTCAGGGTCCCCCAGCCTCAAGCATGCAGGACCTGTGTGGAGATTCCAGAAAACTCCATGCATCTGCTTGTGTCCATTTGTGTTCTCATTGTCCTTAGGGCAGAGGCTGAGTTCAATGTTCCCTGCTCTTCGTGGATCCTTTTATCTTCTCACTCCCAGCCCCACTCCTTACTTCTCCCTGGCTCCCCAAAGTCAATTTCTTAATGCTTCTGATTCATATCCCCGAATTTTTCTGTCTAGGCTAAATGTGGGTTTTTGTGAATACATTATTATCTTTTAAAATATTTATTTGCAAGACAGAGTTACAGAGAGAGGTAGAGGCAGAAAGAAAGAGAGAGAGAGAGGTCTTCTCTCTGCTGGTTCACTTCCCAAATGACTGCAACCACCGAAGCTGCACCGATCCGAAGCCAGGAGCCAGGAGCTTCTTCTGGGTCTCCCACGCGGGTGCAGGGGCTGAAGCACTTGGGCCATCTTCTGCTACCTTCCTAGGCATACTAGCCAGAAGCTGGACCGGAAGTGGAGTAGCCAGGATTCGAACCAGCATCCAAATGGGATGATGGTGCTGCAGGCCAGGGCTTTATCCAGCTGTGTCATGGTGCCAGCTCCATGAAAGCATTATTTTTAAACTCTGTGATCTTTGGCAAGTGAGTCATTCCTCTGTGCCTGTTTCCTCATCATTCAATGGAGTTAATAATGCTTGGGAGGTGATGGTCAAGGTTGAAGGAAATGATATCTGTGAAGCACTCACAACAATGCCAGGCCCTTCAAAATGCCCAGGAAGCATTAGCAGTTATTGCAGTCACGCCATTTCTATTTTATTTTGCTTATTCTGTTCCCTGCCTTTTTTTTTTTTTTAAGAAAAATGTGTTCCCTTTTAAAGGTTTATTTATTTATTTGAAAGGCAGGGTTACAGAGAGGGGCAAGAGAGAGACAGAGAGAGAGAGAGATCTTACATCCACTGATTGACTCCCCCGATAGTTGCAACGGCCAGCGCTAAGCCAGGCTGAAACCAAGAGCCAGGAGCTTCATCTGGGTCTCCCATATGGGTGGCAGAGGCTCAAGCACTTGGGCCATCATCTGCTGCTTTTCCTAGGTGCATTAGTGGGGAGCTGGGTTGAAAGTGGAGCAGCTGGGACAAGAACAGGCATCCATATGGGATGCCAGTGTTGCAGGTGACAGTTCATCCTGCTAAATCCATACCACCCACGGCTTGCTTGCTTGCTTGCTTTTATTAAAGTAAGCCCATGGTTTTTAGGTTCTATCTGCTTGGCCAGGTTGCAGTTTCTACACACAGCATGGTGTTGCAAGATGTGTAGTCTCTACAAATCCTGTCTGAGGGTGGCACAAGAACTTGGCGAGTTTGTGGACCTAGAGCGTTTCTGGTTGTGGCGTCTGTGGATACTTGGGCAGCAGGTCCCATCAGCTTGCGTCCACTCCGTGAGACTTTGTGGCCCTATGTCCTTGTCAATCCCAAACTGCCTGAGAGGGATAAAAGAGTGACCTGGGGCTTTCCATTGTAATGTTGAGCCTCTCTTACTTACACTAGAACTATTTGAGTATCTCTGTCAGGGAACGCCATGATCACAGCCATTGCCCGCCTACAGGGTTCCTTTTTCTTGTTAGCTGGAGGCAATCTTTGCGTGTTCTGGATATTGCTGCTCTCCTGACAGGTCCTGGGGACACAGCACTGAAAGACGCAGACCCTGTCCTCAAGGTGTCCACAGCCTAGGACAGGGAGGGGTTACATGACAGGGGTCCCCTGCTGGGGCCGAGGCCCTGTGGGATGCTGGGAAGTCAGGGGAGGCAGAGCACTCTCCCTGGGGTGGAGTGCTACTACCGGCACTTCCTTCTGCCACGGTGCTCCCGCTCGGACTTTCCTGGGCAGAATCAGGTGTCAGCTGCGGGCACTGATGTGAGCTCACCTTCACCGAGCCCTGTACAGGCAAAGAGGCACTGGCACAAGCCTCAGTCAGTCTGCTCAGGCGTAAGACGAGACCCTCCCTCCGAGGGAGGCTTACCTTCCCCTGGGGGAAAGCTGAAAGATGGTTTCAAGAAGAGAGGTGCTTGGTTGTCTTTTCCCCAGAAAACCCTGCAACGCACACCATGAAGGCAGGGTTCGTGCGTGTTTTGCTCACTGTCACTGTCTCAGGGCCCAGCGCGGTCACCACCTCAGGATTTGCATCTTTCGTGAGATTGGGTTGGGTTTTAGGAGGAAGAAAATTTGATTTCAGAGCTTTCTGGGTGGCTGAGGGTGGGACCTGGGTCAGAGGGGCCACACAAGGCATCTTGGGTAAACCAGAGAGGTGTGAGCCGTGGGAGGTGGCAGATCCTCTGAGAACCCTGAGGAAGGCCCAGCGGCCCCCGCGTCACAAGGCCTCTCAGAGAGGCCCAGCCACTGTTTCCCGAAGGCAAGCATCGAGGGCTTCATGATGAACCCAGAAAGATCTTTGCAATCTTGGCATATTGGAAAGAAAGTGGTGGTAGGGAGCATCCAGCCTAGCTTGCTCCTTTTGGAGGGAGAAAAAGAGGCCTCAAAGGCACGGTGACTCAGCCGAAGTCATGAGCCCGGAGCCCAAGCTCACGGTGCCCAGGATCCCGCCCCGGGCTCAGCCACACCTTCCGGCTGCCCCCAGTTCCTGGCGGCTCTAGAAGAAACCTCTGCTGTTCAGAGTGCTCAGAGGCCGGTCTTCCTCCTGTTGCCCTAGTGCTTGTGACTCAGGAGTTTCGAAAACAGGAAGTACAGCAGGCTGTGCCTTCGCTTCTTCATTTGGGCTTCTGCTCTTGTCTTGCGAGCACAGACGGCTCAGGGAGAAGAGGCCGGCGCTCCGGGTGCTGCCATCACGCGGGCTCCAGGACTTGGCTTGGTAAGGTCAGCTGGGCCTTTGGGGAGGACGGCCTCTGATTCTAGCATCTTCCAGGCTGCTGAGGGGGGAATCTGGGAGCCTTGGGGCCGTGAACTTGATCCTTGTGTTTGGGGGTAGAGGAGGGAACCATAATTGTCTGTCGGAGCCAGCAGGCCCTCGGAGAGCTTGCGGGGCCGGGGGGGGGGGGGGGGGGGCGGTAGTTTCCAGCCATTATTGACATGCTCCAGCGATAGTTGTCTTGACAAAGGCCTCAGCCTTACCCTAGCCCAACTTGTCTCAGACTACAAAGCAAAATTTAGATGGCAATTGAATTTGCAGTTACAACTGCTTACCGCCAACACACATCCACTGATATAAATACACACACAAGCACGCATGCACGCGCGCACTCTTAGGCACCAGAAGACAACATACTAGGAAGCACAGAGGGAGCGATCTGTTCTCATGGGGTTAAGCATTGGTAGGTGAAGTCGTGCACTTCATTCATTTTGAGAATGACGGGATTAGCTACATGTTCAGCTGAGGTTCCGCCACCTTGACTGGGTTGTTTGCATACGCTGGCTGCGGGGCTTTGCTGTGAAACGTGTTTGTGTGTGGAATGGACATCTGGAAGGTTCTGGGGGAGACTACAGTCTGTATTCAGCCTGTACTGGAAAGAACAACAGTCTGTGGGTCAGGGGTCTGGGGCTGAGCGTGGCTTCCAGGTATGAGGACACTCCAAGGAGTTTGTGGAGGACAGAATAAAAAGATGTTTATTTTGGTGCAAAAAGTGTCTGAAATCCAAGCACAGTTTTTCATAATAGAAACTTTCATGCACTTTTTAAAGACCCCACACCCTCTAAGGCTTGCGTGGGATGCAGATTGTCGTCTCAGAAGGTTGGTACAGATTTTGTTTGGGTCTCACTGCCCTGGCCCCGTCTTGGAGTAGGAACTCCTATTTCTGACGGAGCTAGGTGACTGCCAGGTCACTTCTCCCGTGATTGATTGTGACTGGAGGAAACTTATTTGCCGTCGGATTGTGCTTACAAAGGCAGTGATCTGGAACGAGAAGCCGAGGATTTCATTCTCACTCGAGGGTTTGCTTAGGCTCTGCCCTGCTGTTACGAGGGATTTGTTAAGAACTCTGGCTTTTGCGGTTTGATTTATCTATTCTTCATCTCTTATGACTTTTCACAATTCTAATCTGTAAATATACTGTGACTATATGTCTTTTTTCATTGGCTTCTCTCACTGCCTTTTTAGCTGTAGTTAGTGTAAATCTTTACAGAATTTGTTACTGTAGCCCTTCAATGAGATACCTAAATCTGAGCTTGACCCTCTGTCTTGCTTGTTGCTAGTTGGTCAATTTCTGCAGAATTTCCGCAGTAGTAAGGTGGAGACAAATGAGAGCAATTTCTTTGGAAGCTTGTAGAAAAATGGAACGAGAGAGATATTTGTGGGGGGCAGACATTTGGCATAGTGGTTTAGATGCTGCTTGGGTTGCCTACTAGAAATACAATTTCTAGGAAATTTAAGAAAATAATCAGAGATGTACTGGGAGATTTGCATTTTAAGATCATCTTAAATGTCATAAGGGGCTGGTTATATAAATCATGAACAGTCTGTATGATTAGACAGACAAACTATTTGGCACAAAAGACGGTGAGATATAATTAGGTACTTACTTTGAAGAGTGGAATTACAGATGCTTTTTATTTTCCTTTGGATCTTTTCTATACTTTCTAAAACAATTGTTGTTATCAGCATTGTTGTCAGAAAAAATATTGTGGAAGGAAAAAACGAGATCCTGCTTTCATTTGATTCTTAGGTTGATTTTTTTCTGTAAAACAAGCTTTTAATAGAGATTAGAACTGATTTAAAATTTGGAGGAGAGTTGATCTAAAGCTGTTCAGTTGAGGCTGCTAAACAGGGCTGGACCTACTTGTTCAGTCTTCTCAGCATGACACCGAACATGAGTCTTTAAATAGAGATTTTAATTGAGCTTTGTGCACATTTAGAATAAGTAACAGGTCCATGCACATGGTAAAGATTCAAACCGTACAAAGAGTGCAAAAGAAAATCAAGTCTCACTTTCACCTTAACCCTAGGCCTCCCCACATCCACGCCTAGGCTGCGGTTCGCTGGCCCTAGCAGCTTTCTGTGTGTTTTTGTCAATTCTTTTGTGAATACGCAAATGGGCACAATTACTATAGCGCACACACAGCCAGCCGCGCTCGGAGCTTCTCATTCCATTAGTATGCTGACGAGTTTAACTCTTCTCACACTAATTCACAGTTTCTGATTTTTCTTATTTCAAGCAATGCTGCCGTGAATAGCCTTTGACATGTTTTTGAATACACTTACGTGTAAGCAAATGTAGGAAGAGCTTCCAGAAGTTAAATTGGCAGATCGAAGTGTGTGTGCATTTTATATTTTGGCAAAGATGACTGAATTACCCACTGATCTGTTTTTATTTGCACCATCTTACAGCACTGTGTACTGCGATTTTTATACTGTGCTAATAGGGTTAGCTGAAAAACAAGCTTTTGTTATACTTTCAGTTTTCTTTTATCTTTTTGTAAGTGAAGTTGGACATCTTTTCAAATGTTTGAAGTATAAAGCACTGATACTTTTCTCTGAACTCTCTGCATGTGCTCCCTACTGTTGTGCAGTGGCTTACTGCTGTTCTTTCTTTTAAAAACAGACTAACAGGAACCCTACTTTAAATAAATTAGCCTGCCCCCTCCGTTTAATTTTTTTTTAAAGATTTATTTATTTGTTTGAAAGTCAGCGTTACACAGAGAGCGGAGAGGTAGAGAGAGAGAGGGGTTTTCCATCCGATGGTTCACTCCCCAATTACCATAACGGCCGGAGCTGCGCCGATCCAAAGCCAGGAGCCAGGAGCTTCTTCCGGGTCTCCCACGTGGGTGCAGGGGCCCAAGGACTTGGGCCATCTTGCACTGCTTTCCCAGGCCATAGCAGAGAGCTGGATTGGAAGTGGAGCAGCCGGGTCTCGAACCAGCACCCATATGGGATACCGGCACTTCAGGCCACAGCATCAGCCCCCTGCCCCCTCCATTTAAAAACTTCTAGATGTTTTTTTTTTCCCCCAGTACAACATCTATCCATTTCAAATGTTTGTTTTTTATTTTTATTTTTTGCAGAATACAGGGGTACTTTAAAAAGTACATGGGAAATATTAAAAGTTAAGTTTATTTTGGTGCAAAATGCCTTGAAATTTATACATGATTTTTTTTATTGTACACATTGTCCATGAACTTTTTGAAGGCCCTTCATATTGTAGTTACTGTTTAAGGAAATATATTCATCTTTTCTGTAATGACTTCCAGATTATCTAGGTATTTAGAAAAGTTCTTCACTATCGCAGGATTATTTTTTAAAATTCTGTTTCTTTCCTTAGTACTTTAAGACTTAAATCCCTAACTCACCTGCACATTGTTTTAATGTAAGGAGTTCAGTTTGGCTCTGTTTCGGTTTGTTCTACAAAATCTGCCCAGTGGCTGTCCTATCAAGGTTGAACAAGCCACCTCAATCAAGGAAAAGAATACTTTTTGTGGAGTGTTTGGTTTGGCCAATTTTCATCGCTAACTTGGTCATTTTTCATTAACTTGGATTGCATAATTTATGCTTTTTTGAAATCTATTATGCTTTTTGTGGTCAGTTTTTCTGTATAACTCATGTATGTGCAAAAGGATGTGTGTTTTCTACCGAGAGCCAATGCCTGTTATGGCATGTCAGGTGGGTTCTTCAAACCCTCACTAGTTCTCCTATTTAGTTCACCAGATTTTTTTTGGTTTTTAAGAAAGATGTGTTAAAGTTTCTGGGTTTTTTTTGAAAAAATAAGCTTTTATTTTTCTCAAATTATTTTTTTGCATTTATTTATCTATTTTTGCTTTTAGTTTTATTTGAAAGACAGAGTGACTGGCAGTGAAGGGAGAGAAAGAGAGAGAGAGAGCGCTATCATTCACTTCCTGGTTCACTCCTCAAATGGCCACAATAGCCTAACCAGGGCTAAGCCAAAGCCAGGAGCCAGGAACTCATCTCCCACGTGGGTGGCAGGGCCCAAGCACATGGGCCGTCTTCCACTAGTTTCCCAGGCACATTAGCAGGGAGTGGGATTGGAAACAGAGCAGCTGGGATTTGAACTTGCTCTCCAATATGGGATGCCGGAGTCATGAGCAGTGGATTAACACTCTGCACCACAGTCAGCCACCCTTCCCCCTACAAAGCTATTTTTAAGGCTGGGATTCCAATAAGTTGTTTCTCTCAAGAACACAGATGTGGTTGCTTCATGCTTTTGCAGTGTGGTCTCTGTACCTGGTATAGGAGGAAACGCCCTGCCTTGCACTTCCCTCTGAGCCCCATGTCCTGCCTGCCCTGCTCACTTTCTCACTTGGTGTTAGACACAAGAATGCTCCCACACTAGCACTGTGACTCATTTGTTTACCCAGAGAATGCCTATATATGTCCTTAACACATTATAGAAAAATACACACACACCCCCATTTACCCCCAGTTCCTGTTGTTACTGTTTGTTCTCCAGCCCCTAGAGAGAATAACATCTTAAGTTTAGTATGTCTTTCCAGAACCTTCCTACTATTTTCCCCCTGCTTTTACCGGTACGTGTACAGCTTCTGAAGATCTACTGCTCTGCTTTCAATATTTTAAAACAGTGGAGGACAAGACTGTTTGTTATGACTTGCTTTTCTCACCTGTTCAACAGCCTTGGATGTCTATCCATTTTTGTTTCACAGATGGAACTGCGTATTATGCGGTAGCGTGTCTCTGCCTTGGTGGAGGTGCGCATGCCTCTATTACAGGGCATTTGGGTGCATCTAGGTGTCCAGGGTCACACAGGATGCTGTGTTGTGTGTGTTTCCATAACTGTCTATTGACTATTTTAAGGAAGAGGGTTACTGGTTTTTGTTGCTTTGTAGGCACAGACATTTTTGTTATTGTTGTGTTCTGAGCTTGTGCTGTGAAGCACTAATCAGATATTTAACGTATTTTTTTTGAGGTTCTTTTTTTTTTAAACTTTTATTTAAAGAATATAAATTTACAAAGTACGGCTTATGGATTACAATGGCTTCCCCCCCATAACGTCCCTCCCACCCGCAACCCTTCCCTTTCCCATTCCCTCTCCCCTTCCATTCACATGAGGATTCATTTTCAATTCTCTTTATATACAGAAGATCAGTTTAGCATACATTAAGTAAAGATTTCAACAGTTTGCTCCCACACAGAAACATAAAGTGAAAAATAATAGATGATTTTTTAAATGATGATGAAATCAGATCAGAACTATTGTCATGTTTAATCCCACTGAGAGTCAAGTTGGGAATTGCTAATTTCTTCTCTTTTTTTTTAACAGAAGATCAGTTTAGTATACATTAAGTAAAGATTTCAACAGTTTGCACCCCCATAGAAACACAAAGTGAAATATACTGTTTGAGTACTCGTTATAGCATTAAGCCTCAATGTACAGCACATTAAGGACAGAGATCCTACATGAGGAGTAAGTGCACAGTGACTCCTGTTGTTGACTTTACAAATTGACACTCCTGTTTATGGCATCAGTAATCTCCCTATGCACCAGTCATGAGTTTCCAAGGCTATGGAAGCCCCTTGAGTTCTCCGACTCTTATCTTGTTTAGACAAGGTCATAGTCAAAGTGGAGGTTCTCTCCTCCCTTCAGAGAAAGGTACCTCCTTCTTTGAAGACCTGTTCTTTCCACTGGGATCTCACTCACAGAGATCTTTCATTTAGTTGGTTTTTTTTTTTTTTTGCCAGAGTGTCTTGGCTTTCCATGCCTGAAATACTCTCATGGGCTTTTCAGCCAGATCGGAATGCCTTTAGGGCTGATTCTGAGGCCAGAGTGCTGTTTAGGACATCTGCCATTCTATGAGTCTGCTGAGTATCTCGCTTCCCATGTTGGATCACTCTCCCCTTTATTTATTCTATCGGTTAGTATTAGCAGGTACTAGACTTGTTTATGTGCTCCCTTTGACTCTTAGTCCTGTCATTATGATAAATTGTGAACTGAAATTGATCACTTGGACTAGTGAGATGGCATTGGTACATGCCACCTTGATGGGATTAAATTGGAGTCCCCTGGTATGTTTCTAACTCTACCATTTGGGGCAAGTCAGCTTGAGCATGTCCCAAATTGTACATCTCTTCCCTCTCTTATCCCCACTCTTATGTTTAACAGGGATCACATTTCAGTTAAATTTCAACACTTAAGAATAACTGTGTATTTTTTTTTTTTATTTTTTGACAGGCAGAGTGGACAGTGAGAGAGACAGAGAGAAAGGTCTTCCTTTGCCGTTGGTTCACCCTCCAATGGCCGCCGCGGCCGGCGCGCTGCGGCCGGCGCACCGTGCTGATCCGATGGCAGGAGCCAGGAGCCAGGTGCTTTTCCTGGTCTCCCATGGGGTGCAGGGCCCAAGCACCTGGGCCATCCTCCACTGCACTCCCTGGCCACAGCAGAGAGCTGGCCTGGAAGAGGGGCAACCGGGACAGAATCCGGCGCCCCGACCGGGACTAGAACCCGGTGTGCCGGCGCCGCTAGGCGGAGGATTAGCCTAGTGAGCCGCGGCGCCGGCCTAGAATAACTGTGTATTAATTACAGAATTAAACCAGTCATATTAAGTAGAACAGACAAAAAAAACTACTAAGAGGGATAATGTATTAAGTTGTTCATTAACAGTCAGGGCTATGCTGATCCAGTCACCATTTCTCATAGTGTCGATTTCACTTCAACAGGTTTCCTTTTTGGTGTTCAGTCAGTTGTCACCGATCAGGGAGAACATATGGTATTTGTCCCTTTGGGACTGGCTTATTTCACTCAGCATGATGTGTTCCAGATTCCTCCATTTTGTTGCAAATGACTGGATTTCATTGTTTCTTACTGCGGTATAGTATTCTAAAGAGTACATATCCCATAATTTCTTTATCCAGTCTACCGTTGATGGGCATTTAGGTTGGTTCCAGGTCTTGGCTATTGTGAATTGTGCTGCAATAAACATTAGGGTGCAGACCGCTTTTTTGTTTGCCAATTTAAATTCCTTTGGGTAAATTCCAAGGAGTGGGATGGCTGGGTCGAACGGTAGGGTTATCTTCAGGTTTCTGAGGAATCTCCAGACTGACTTCCATAGTGGCTTGACCAGTTTGCATTCCCACCAACAGTGGGTTAGTGTCCCTTTTTCCCCACATCCTCGCCAGCATCTGTTGTTGGTAGATTTCTGTATGTGAGCCATTCTAACCGGGGTGAGGTGAAACCTCATTGTGGTTTTGATTTGCATTTCCCTGATTGCTAGTGACCTTGAACATTTTTTCATGTGCCTTTTGGCCATTTGGATTTCCTCTTTTGAAAAATGTCTATTGAGGTCCTTGGCCCATCTCTTAAGTGGGTTGTTGGTTTTGTTTTTGTGGAGTTTCTTGATCTCTTTGTAGATTCTGGTTATTAACCCTTTATCTGTTGCATAGTTTGCAAATATTTTTTCCCATTCTGTCGGTTGTCTCTTCACTCTCCTGTTTCTTTTGCAGTACAGAAGCTTCTCAATTTGAGGCAATCCCAATAGTTGATTTTGGCTTTGACTGCCTGTGCCTCCCGGGTCTTTTCCAGAAATTCTTTGCCTGTGCCAATATCTTGAAGGGTTTCTCCAATGTTCTCTAATAACTTGATGGTGTCAGGCCTTAGATTTAGGTCTTTAATCCATGTTGAGTGGATTTTTGTGTAAGGTGTAAGGTAGGGGTCTTGCTTCATGCTTCTGCACGTGGAAATCCAGTTTTCCCAGCACCATTTATTGAATAGACTGTCCTTGCTCCAGGAATTGGTTTTAGATCCTTGATCAAATATAAGTTGGCTGTAGATGTTTGGGTTGATTTCTGGTGTTTCAATTCTGTTCCATTGGTCTATCCATCTGTTTCTGTACCAGTACCATGCTGTTTTGATTACAACTGCCCTGTAGTATGTCCTGAAATGTGGTATTGTGATGCCTCTGGCTTTGTTTTTGTTGTACAAGATTGCTTTAGCTATTCGAGGTCTCTTGTGCCTCCATATAAATTTCAGCACCATTTTTTCCAGATCTGAGAAGAAGGTCTTCGGTATCTTGATTGGTATTGCATTGAATCTATAAATTGCTTTTGGGAGAATGGACATTTTGATGATATTGATTCTTTCAATCCATGAGCATGAAAGATTTTTCCATTTCTTGGTATCCTCTTCTATTTCTTTCTTTAAGGTTTTGTAATTCTCATCGTAGAGATCTTTAACGTCCTTGGTTAAGTTTATTCCAAGGTATTTGATTGTTTTTGTAGCTATTGTGAATGGGATTGATCTTAGAAGTTCTTCCTCAGCCATGGCATTGTCTGTGTATACAAAGGCTGTTGATTTTTGTGCATTGATTTTATACCCTGCTACTTTGCCAAACTCTTCTATGAGTTCCAATAGTCTCTTAGTAGAGTTCTTTGGGTCCCCTAAATAAAGAATCATATCATCTGCAAAGAGGGATAGTTTGAGTTCTTCCTTCCCAATTTGTATCCCTTTAATTTCTTTTTCTTGCCTAATAGCTCTTGCTAGAACTTCCAGAACTATATTGAATAGCAGTGGTGAGAGTGGGCATCCCTGTCTGGTACCAGATCTCAGTGGAAATGCTTCCAACTTTTCCCCATTCAATAGGATGTTGGCTGTGGGTTTTTCATAGATTCCTTTGATTGTATTGAGGAATGTTCCTTCCAAACCCAGTTTGCTTAGAGTTTTCATCATGAACGGGTGTTGTATTTTATCAAATGCTTTCTCGGCGTCTATTGAGATAATCATATGGTTTTTCTTCTGCAGTCTGTTAATGTGGTGTATCACATTGATTGTTTTGCACACATTAAACCATCCCTGCATACCAGGGATAAATCCCACTTGATCTGGGTGGATGATCTTTCTGATGTGTTGTTGCATTCTATTGGCGAGAATTTTATTGAGGATTTTTGCATCTATGTTCATCAGGGATATTGGTCTGTAATTCTCTTTCATTGCTGCATCTTTTTCTGGCTTAGGAATTAAGGTGATGCTGGCTTCATAGAAAGAATTTGGGAGGATTCCCTCTTTTTCGATTGTTCTGAATAGTTTGAGAAGAATTGGAGTCAGTTCTTCTTTAAATGTCTGGTAGAATTCAGCAGTGAATCCATCTGGTCCTGGGCTTTTCTTTGTTGGGAGGGCCTTTATTACTGTTTCAATTTCTGTCTCAGTTATGGGTCTGTTTAGGTTTTCGATGTCTTCCTGGTTCAATTTAGGTAGGTTGCATGTGTCCAGGAATCTATCCATTTCTGATAGGTTTCCCTGTTTGCTGGCATACAATTCCTTGTAGTAATTTCTGATGATTCTTTTTATTTCTGTGGTGTCTGTTGTTACGTTTCCTTTTTCATCTCTGATTTTATTGATTTGGGTCTTTTCTCTTCTTTTTTTAGTTAGTTGGGCCAATGGGGTGTCAATTTTGTTTATTTTTTTTTCAAAAAACCAGCTCCTCGTTTGGCTGATTTTTTGTAATGTTTTTTTGGATTCAATCCTGTTGATTTCTTCTCTGATTTTAATTATTTCTCTTCTCCTACTAGATTGGGTCTAGTTTGCTGTAGGTTTTCTAGATCCTTGAGGTGAATTGAAAGCTCATCTACTTGGTGGCTTTCCAATTTCTTGATGTAGGCACCTTTTGATATAAACTTTCCTCTTAACACTGCTTTTGCTGCATCCCATAAGTTTTGGTATGTTGTGCTGTTATCCTCATTTACTTCCAGAAAATTTTTGATTTCTCTTTTAATTTCTTCTATGACCCATTGTTCATTCAGGAGCATGTTGTTCAATCTCCATGTGTTTGTGTATGCTCTAGGGATTCCTGAGTTGCTAATTTCCAACTTCATTCCTTTATGGTCTGAGAAGCTGCATGGTATGATTCTAATTCTTTTGAATTTGCTGAGACTTGCTTTATGGCCTAGTATGTGGTCAATCCTAGAGAAGGTTCCATGTACTGCTGAGAAGAATGTAAAATCTTTAGCTGTAGGCTTGAAAGTTCTGTATATATCTGGTAGATCCATTTGGGCTATAGTGTCGTTTAAATCTACTGTATCTTTGTTGATCTTCTGTCCTGTTGATCTGTCTATTTCTGAGAGTGGAGTATTGAAGTCCCCCAGTACTATTGTATTGGGGTCTAAGTCTCCCTTTAAGTCTGTTAACAAATCTTTTAGATAAACTGGTGCCCTGTAGTTAGGTGCATATACATTGATAATTGTTATATCTTCTTGTTATATTGATCCCTTAATCATTATATAGTGACCCTCTTTGTCACTCTTAACAATTTTTGTGGTAAAGTTTATGTTGTCTGATATTAAGATGGCTACGCCCGCTCTTTTTTCATTTCTGTTGGCATGGTATATCTTTTTCCAGCCTTTCACTTTCAGTCTGTATGGATCTTTGTTGGAAAGATGCGTTTCTTGTAAGCAGCAAATAGATGGGTTTTGTTCCTTAACCCAGTCAGCCAATCGGTGTCTTTTAACTGGACAGTTCAGGCCATTAACGTTCAATGTGACTAATGATAAGTGGTGACTTTGCCCTGCCATTTGCCAAAGATAAGTTCTAATATATGCTTTGAATTCCCTGTGATCTTTTGCTGTGAGGTTTCCTTCCTTTACCTTCTTTCATATTGATGACCGTGTTTCTGTGTTTCTGTGTGTAACACATCTTTAAGCATCTTTTGCAGGGCTGGACGAATTGCAACAAATTCTTTCAATTTCTGTTTGCTATGAAAAGTCTTTATTTCACCTTCATTCACAAATGATAGCTTTGCAGGATATAATATTCTGGGCTGGCAGTTGTTCTCTCTTAGTACCTGGGCTATATCTCGCCATTCCCTCCTAGCTTGTAGGGTTTCTGATGAGAAGTCAGCTGTGAGTCTGATTGGAGATCCTCTGAGAGTAATTTGACGTTTCTCTCTTGCACATTTTAGGATCTTTTCTTTATGTTTCACTGTGGTGAGTTTAATTACAACGTGTCGTGGTGAGGATCTCTTTTGGTCGTGTTTATTAGGGGTTCTGTGAGCTTCCTGTACTAGGATTTCTCTGTCCTTCTCCAAACCTGGGAAATTTTCTGCTAATATCTCACTAAAAAGGCCTTCTAATCCTTTCTCCCTCTCCATGCCTTCAGGTACTCCTAGGACCCGAATGTTGGGTTTTTTAATAGTATCCTGAAGATTCCTGACAATGTGTTTTAGATTTCTAATTTCCTCTTCTTTTCTTTGGTCTGAATGTATCCTTTCCTGTTCTCTGTCTTCTAAGTCCGATATTCTCTCTTCTGCTTCACCCATTCTGTTTGTAAGGCTCTCTATTCTGTTTTTCATTTGATCTATTGAATTCTTCACTTCATTATGATTTCTCGTCACTATCACAGTTTCCTGTTGTACTAGTTGTTTTGTTTCATTTTGATTCCTCCTTAATATTTCATTTTCACGAGAGAGATTTTCTATCTTGTCCATTAAGGATTTCTGTAGTTCAAGAATTTGTTTTTGAGAACTTCTTAATGTTCTTATCAATTTTTTGAGATCTGCTTCTTGCATTTCTTCTATCTCATCATCTTCATAATCTTGAATTGGGGTATCTTTTTCATTTGGGGACGTCATGGTGACTTCCTTGTTTTTATTGCCTCAGTTTTTGCGTTTGTTATTTGGCATATTGGAGATATTTGGTTTCTTCACTGTGGTGCTTTTTCTTGTTATACTATGACTCTAGATTAAGTGGACTGTCTTTTTACAGTGGAGCCTTAGAGGCTTGAGAAGGGTGTGACCTGAGAGCTCTGTTTGGTGTGCCAAAGGTGACACTCCCAGGTTAGGCGTGATAGATCTCTCTCTTTCTTTTTTTGATTGAAAAGGGAAGTAGTTCCGCACAGCTGAACAAAGTTGGAGGTAGTTAGCAGGCAAATGATATACCCACAGGAGCCAGAGATCGGAAGCTCTTTCCCAAGGACCACACAGGGAATCTGTTCTGCCCTCAGAGTGGGCTCAAATTCTCCTTCAGTCTCCCACTGGGTTGCCAAAGTTACAGAATTGTAGCGTCTCTGGAGAGTGCTCACGTGAATTCCGTGAGTTCTCTCCCCCACCGTCTCTTTTTTCACAGTCTCAGTTCAGTAGCACCACAAATTCACTAGGTCCTAATCTCCTGTTAATCCCCCCCCCCCCCCCCAGAGTCAGGTTTTTCTGCTAGGCTCAGGGCCGGTGCAGACCTGAGGTCGCTCTGCTTATGACGTATGTCCAAGATGGCGCCTGCTCTTTGTCTTGATCGCCCTTGAGAGGTGAGCGGAGAGAGAGAAACCTGTGTCCGTACCAGTCACCTTTTCTCTCTCTCTCTCTCTCTCTCTCTCTCTTCCAGTTAGCCTGGTGAACTCCCCCCCCCCCCTCCGGGGTCGTTCCCTCTAGTCTCCTCTCTCCGCTTGCCTGCCGGTGTCTCAGGCTATTGAGGTTCGGCTCACCTCGCGTTCCAGCGCTGGTGTGTTGAGTCTGCCGCTGGTGTCCCGAACTGTGGGCTCCCACGCTCTCCACGCAGGTCCACTGTGAATCACGCGTTCCGGAAGAGTTTCTTCTGCTGTTTCCTCCCCTACTCTTCCTTGAACCTGCAGTATCTCCACTTTTATTAAACTGTCTCTCCCCGGACTATCAGTGTGCGCCCTTCCTATTCCGCCATCTTGCCCGGGCGTATTTTTTTTCTTTAAGATTTGATTTATTTATTTGAGAGGTAGAGTTACAGACAGAGGGAGAGAGACAGAGAGAGAGGTCTTCCATCCACTGGTTCACTCCCCAAATGGCCTCAACGGCTGGAGCTGCACTGATCCAAAGACAGGAACCAGGCGCTTCCTCCAGGTCTCCCACGTAGGTGCGGGGGCCCATTTTCCACTGCTTTCCCAGGCCATTAGCAGAGAGCTGGATTGGAAGAGGAGCAGCTAAGACAGGAACCGGCACCTGTATGGGACGCCAGTGCCACAGGCAGAAGCTTAGTTCACTACACCACGGCGCCAGCCCCAAAATATCTTTCTTAAGTAAAAGTATTTTCATAACAAATGCTTTTGCAGTGAAAGATCTGCACTCTGTATACTTCATACACCTAATGCAATGTGTGTCCTCTCCGGTCACTGTCCCTCTCAGTGGCCTCCATCAAGAAAACTTGGCTAAATAATAATGCAAGCTCTAGTTCAAAGGTGGAGAAAGGAGGTTTTGCTTCATAATTCCAGTCCTATCAAATTTTTCTAAAAAAAAAAAAATCAAGGTTATATACAAGATGTGAAAAATATCTCCTAAGGCAATATTCTTTTTATCAGTAAAGACATAAAAAATGGCTGCTACAATCAGGAGGGAGAAAAGGTATTTTTGAAAGCAAAAATAAAGTTTTTCAGAGTCTTTTGGGTTGCTTTTTAAAAAAAACATTAAAACTTACTCTAATGTGCAAATCAAAAATGTTTTATTTTAGCAAGGGTTTAACACAATGCTGACATTACGGCGCAGTGGGTTCAGCCACTGCTCATGACACCAGCATCCCACATTGGAGTGCAAGGTTGAGTCCTGGCTGCTCTGTTTCTGATCCCACTCCCTGCTAACATGCCTGAGAAAGCAGTGGAAGATGGCCCAAGTGCTTGGGCCCCTGCCACTCACGTGGGATATGAGGGTAGAGTTCCTGGTTCCGGGCTTTGGCCTGGGCCTGACATGGACCTGGGTTTTAATTCACTTGATCACCGCCTCTAAGTGACAGATTCAGGGTTTGTGTTTTCATTCATGAATGGCTGCAGGTTCCCGGTTATTCAAGGTTAGGGAAAGAGCCCAAGGAAACAGCTGGACCGGGCTGCAAAGGAACCACAACTGTTCTCAAATGGTTTTGCAGTTAGCTCTTACACAGGGGCTGCTTAGAACCACCTCCAGGGCCAGCCCCCTTCTGAGTAAGCCTTCAACAAAGACCTGGTCAACTGGAAGGAGTTGGAGAAAGACTGCCTCCACTTGCATTGTCATGCTTTTCAACTGAGGATGTGGGAAAGCTGGCCAGGTGTTAGGAGGGTTCAAGGTCCTAGGTCCTTTGTGTCAGAACCCTGCGGTCAGGGGCTTTCTTCCTTTTGTAGGTTAAAGGCACTTGGCATTCCTTAGTCATTGGTCACCGCTGGCCATGCACTGTGGCTGTTACTCACAGCATCTGTAGCAGATGGGCGCGGGGCCTTGCTCGCTTGCTTGCTGTCAAGCGCTCAGGACCAGCGCTGCTCCCACGGCTGTCAGCAGCGGGAGCAGGGGACAAATCGGTCCAGGTGGTGGAGCCTCTGGGCTCAAGGCAGGAGAAATGCGGGATCCTAACGCTGCTGCCCTGAGATTGGGGTTTCTGCCGACGCTGGCCTCTTCTTTCTTAGCAAGAAACTATGTGAAACAGGACAAAACCTAGCCAGGTTCAAAGGGCCCTCGGATGGGCAGGAGCAGCCTCCTGCAGCTCCGACCCAGCTCGAACTTGAAGGGAGAGCGCTTTGGAGAGCCCTGCGCGGCGAAGGCGCCTTAGGGAGGGCAGCCCAAGGAGACCGCCTCCCCGGAGCCGGCCGAGGCCCGAGACACACGGATCCCGCCCGCACCTGCAGCGCAGAGAGGGCTCCGCCTGCTCCGAGGGGCCCCCGGCGACCCGAGCCCTCCAGCGCACTCGCCGCGGAGCCTGGACTCCCAGGAGTCGTTCTCGAACTTGCATTCTTCCCCCTGTCGCTCAACAGCGAGGAGGGAGCTGAGAGCAGCGTCCCAGAGGAGAAGGAGGAGATGGAGGGCGCGGCCGTGCTGCCTGGGGCTCCGGTATTGGCCGCCTCCAAGGAGAGCTTCCGGGACAATCTGTGCATCTTACCAAGTGGATCCAGTGGGAGCAAGAGAACGCGCCCATCATCAGGTGCGATGAGAATGGACCCTGCCCTTTCTGGCCGGTCCGCGACATACTGTTTCTGGCTTGGAAGACGGAACTATCACCGATGATGGAAGTCACAACCGTGGAGCAGCTGATGGAATATTTCGGGGATTACACGATGCAAAGCCGAAAGAAATTTTAGAAATTCAACGCTTACATTAAAAACAGAATATGAGTGACACTATAGCAATTTTGCAAGCAAACAACAGACATCCTGGATGTAAATGTAGGATTTACTGGTGTTGGCGTATTTGAATATGCACTGGAATGCGTGGCATTTGATCTCCTTTGTCCCATGGGTGGTTAGTAGATCCTCGGATTGATGACATTGTAAAAGCTGTTGGTAACCGCAGCTACAACCAGCTAGTGGAGAAGACCATCTCTTGTAAGCAGTCAGACAATAGTGAGCTTGTTGGCAAAGGCTCTGTAGCCAAGCAGTTTCTAAATAATACAGCCACTCAACTGACTTACCTTGGGTTATGTGAACTACCTTCAACGGTTCAGGAAGAAGAACTTGATTCTTTCAGAGTAATCATTTTAGCACCATGACCAAATACAAGGGTCAACTCTATTTGTTGGTAACTGACCAGGGGTTTCTTACTGAAGAAAAAACATGTTTGGGAAAGCCTCACATTGCAGATGGGGATGGAAATTTCTGTGACTCAGAATTTCAGCTGCAGCCTCCTTCTGATCCTGAAACTGTACACAAAGGACCACAAAATCACATGGATCAGGACCACCTTACGGCGTTGTCTCTGCAACAAGAACAGCAGGGCCAAGAGATCAATTGGGAAGAAACCCCAGAAAGAATCAGTGATTTGGAACTAGCAAGGAAACTTGGGAGTTTCTTGGAGAGGAAGAGGATGGGTAGGCTTCTCATCAAGATCAAGATCAAGCAGCACAGCCAATTAGTACCAGCTTCTCCATCAAGTGGAAAACAACATGGAATACTGAGCTCAAATGAAAGGAACCCTGAAAAAGAAAAGGAAAAGGAAAAAAAGCCAGCCGTGTCGTTTTTTAACAGGTGTGTTGGATTCTGTTGGAACCACCTGTTTGTCTCAAGAAAGGAAACCACAGGAGGAAAGGAAGAAAACGATAAATACCCACTGTGCCTGATTTCCCAAGGGGTTTTGTTCATGATTTTCTGGGAAAAGTTGTTACTCTGTTACAAACTTTCAAGTCGTGCAGCACATTCTTCATGAGCTGGAGTTTCATGTTAGAAGTAGGAAATGCTGTGTGTTGTCACTCACAAAACGACTCTACCTGTAGCCAGACAAGTGAATCACACCATATTTTGTGTCATAGTGACATTCACAACTCATATCAGCTAGCTATTTTGTCTTCTGTTCTAACTATTAATGGAGGTAATAGATTTGGTCTGATTCCTTCCTAAATCTATGTATTAGCATAAGTTTCTGAAATTTTTGATAATAAATGATTGAATCCATGAGCAACCAAGGGTTTAATATAGGAATTTAAAAAGGGGGGAAAAAAAAGAAGACAAAAATATAGCAGGATTAAGGAAGTCTTAACTGTATACTGAATAAGTTCAGTCCTTGAGCAGCTTTATTTTTCTTTATTAATGTCCATTTTAGACATTATCTTGAGAACTGATAATGGAGCTTGGATATAATATATAGAGAAAACAAAAATTTTTATTTCTTTTCCAATAGCAAAAAATTGCATAACACTGATACTTATAATCTAAGAAAATTAGATCTTAATAACTGTGGTGTTGTGAAATTTTGAGGAATCTTGAAATCTTTAATGTAAGTGGGCAAAGTTTATTCATTGACAACATGATCAGTGAGTTTAAGGAGCAAACCACAGTGGATGCGAGGCTTTGTAAATATAAGGATGTAGAAAAGTAGATGCTTTGATGTCTACCTTTGCCTAAAATTACATGAACCTTAAATTTTAAATCATGTTTATTGCTAGAAAATTAAGTGTAATTATTAAAACCAACAAAAAAGCATACTTCTGAAAGAGATAATCTCCAAGTCCAGTGAAGACATCAATAAGAGTTTGAGTGGCCGGCGCTGTGGCGCACTAGGTTAATCCTCCACCTGCGGCGACAGTATCCCATATGGGCTCCGGGTTCTAGTCCTGGTTGCTCCTCTTCCAGTCCAGCTCTCTGCTATGGCCCGGGAGGGCAGTGGAGGATGGCCCAGGTCCTTGGGCCCTGCACCCACATGGGAGACCTGGAGGAGACTTCTGGCTCCTGGCTTCAGATCAGCATAGTTCCATCTGTTGCAGCCATTTGGGAAGTGAACCAATGGAAGGAAGACCTCTCTCTCTCTCTCTCTCTCTCTCTCTTTTTCTCACTGTCTGTAATTCTACCTGTCAAATAAATAAATAAAAATCTAAAAAAAAAAAAAAGATAAGAGTTTGAGAGAAGGTAAGAATTTGGAGGAATTTGGAGGAACTTATATAAAAGTAATCATGTGTTTTACCTTATGGGAACCAAATAAACTCAAAGCATCTTATAGTGTTTACAGGATTCAGAAAGAATATTTATTTAACTTTATTATGAGGCAACAAATATTTTCCTGTCTTTCTAGGTATTGTTTGGAAAACTATCCTTAATAGTCCTTTGTGTATGACTTAATTTAAAAATTTGTTTTAGCCATTTTTTAAAATATTTATTTATTTCCTTGAAAGAGTTACACAGAGAGAAAAGGAAAGAGAGAGAGAGAGAGATCTTCCATCCGCTGGTTCACTCCCCAACTGGCCGCAGTGGCTAGAGCTGAGCTGATCCAAAGCCAGGAGCCAGAAACTTCTTCCAGATCTCTCATGCCGGTGCAGGGGTCCAAGGACTTGGGCCATCTTCTACTGCTTTCCCAGGCCACAGCAGAGAGTTGGATCAGAAGTGGAACAGCCAGGACTCGAACTCAAACTGGCACCCATATGGGATGCTGGTACTGCAGGCGGCGGCTTTACCCGCTATGCTACAGCACTGATCCCTGTTTTAGCCATTTTTAAAAAGACTATTGCTGCTGCAAGTAATTGTATGATTTATATTCCAACTCTTAATAAATTTGTTACTTTTTTTTTTTTACAGCCAGAGTTAGACAGTGAGAGAGAGAGACAGACAGAGAGAAAGGTCTTCCTTTCCGTTGCTTCATCCCCCAAATGGCTGCTACAGCCGGCATGCTGTGCCGATCCAAAGCCAGGAGCCAGATGCTTCTCCTGGTCTCCCATGGGGTGCAGGGCCCAAGCACTTGGGCCATCCTCCACTGCACTCCCGGGCCACAGCAGAGAGCTGGCCTGGAAGAGGGGCAACCGGGACAGAATCCGACGCCCCAACTAGGACTAGAACCTGGGGTACTGGCGCCACAGGCGGAGGATTAGCCTTGTGAGCCACAGCGCCAGCCAATAAATTTGTTTACTTAAGAACATCACAACCTAACCTGGGCATCCACTTGGAGAATTTGTGTGTGTGTGTGTGTGTGTGTGTGTGGTTTAGGGAGACAAAAAACTAAAATAAAATATGTAGTTGAGATTTTTTTATAAACTGTGTCATTAACTTTCTTCATGATACCAGACCAGATATAGTGTAAGTCTAGATGTAAAAAGTAAAGTCTTATTCATGAAAGGAATTATTCTAAAGGAAAAATCCAGGGTCAAGTTGTATCTTTTATGTCATCCCATACTGCATGTCTATTTATGTTATACAATTTGTTATTTGTTCAAATTTCCTATGGTAGCATGATAAATCATCAGAGAACCTATTTGGGGTATAAAATTTGGCTGCAAAATACTTGGTTTGTCTCTTAGTTGTAACCTGGAATAAATGTCTATTGATAATCATTCTACAGAACACCAGTGGCTAAGACAGATTTGCTCTGGCTGTTCTCTTGGTTAAGAAAGAAAACTCTAACCTCATGGTTTGTTTTTTCCCAGAACAGATCGTAGTGATGGTGCATTATATTTTAATAATAACAATAAATTTTGAGCAATTCAAAGCAGCATAGTGGAGGCCCCTTTCCCTGTAATTATATTCTTATCTGTTTATTGCCCTTGAGTTGTGTGGAGAAGCTATTCCTCTGTGGTTTGTTACTAGCTTAGTAATTTGTTCCAGAGATGATACTGCCATTCTTCATTCCCTCTGGAAGGAAAAAAACAAACAAGCTCCTTTAAAACCAGCAGTGCTGCTATCAGATAAGTAGGTGTTAATGTAGACTTATAGGCAAAGCCTTGAAAGTGTAATGTTTGTGAATTCAAACTTTTTCTATGCAATATTTCCAAGTCAGACTTTCTTGCATTCCTGCCAATCAGTTTGATATACCAGGAGTGATAATGATAAAATGCTCATTTTGATTCTGTCAAAACAAGCGAACTTCTCAGAGATACTGCTTTCTTGTCCTTTGTTTGTTTGTTTTATTTGGCAGGTAGAGTTATAGGTAGAGAGAGAGAGACAGAAAGATCTTCCTTCCATTGGTTCACTCCCCAAATGGCCACCACCGCCGGCACATTGCGCTGATCTGAAGCCAGGAGCTAGGTACTTCTTCCTGGTCTCCCATGCGGGTGCAGGGGCCCAAGCACTTGGGCCATCCTCCACTGCCCTCCTGGGCCACAACAGAGAGCTGGACTGGAAGAGGAGCAACCAGGACTAGAACCCGGCACCCATATGGGATGCCGGTGCCACAGGCGGAAGATTAACCAAGTGAGCCATGGTGCCGGCCCCTTCTTGTCCTTAAACACTGTAAAAACTTTAGAAAAAAGAAAAGGGCCCTCGGTGTTGAATTGGTTCAGCTTCCGGGCTTGGGTTCCTGGCCAGCTGCAGGCGCGGATCTGAGGCTCTTGGGGAATGGGGCTGCACCAGGACATCCCCCACCCACCACTGTTTCAATCAGGCTCCACCGCTCCGGCAGCCACCAGTTAAAGGCAGGTGCTGGGAGCTCTCCTGCCTCCGACTCTCCAATCTGTCCTCCACACTTTAAGTGCCGAGCCTAGATTAGATGACGTCACTCCCAGTTTTACAGTCCTTTCTGAATTCCCCATCACCTGCAGGCCAAAACCTGAGCCCTGCCCAGCAGGCCGAGGCCCTGTGGGACATGGCCTACATGGCTCTGGCATCAGCCCTTTGTGCCACCTCTCCCCACCCCAGACGTCTGGTGGTGACTTCCGGAAATTACAGCCTGCCTGGAGCAGCTTCACGTTCGTGTCTCCATCTTTTGCATCAATTGTTTCTCAGGAGAATGAGCACAGGCAGCCCCACTCCTAGGCTCAGTTCCATCTGCTTCCTCTGTGTTCCTGCTGCACCCTGGTTACATCACAACTCTGACTACTGGCTTGTCGGTGTAGCCACCCCCTAAAAGCAAACTGCCTGAGAGCAGACACGTGTCCTGTTTGTTGTTATTCTTCTTTTCTTTTTCCTGAATCCATGGAAAAATGTCTGGCAGACACAATAGCATTTGATGAAGAAACAAACCAGTAAATGGTACTTGTCTTCCTCATCTGAACATAGCTTTCTATGTGTTTTAAGATATTATTTATTTAAAAGGCAGAGTGATGGAGAGAGAGAGAGAGAGAGAGAGAGAGAGAGAGAAAGATCTTCTATCAACTGGATCACTCCCCAAATGGCCACAATAGCCAGGGCTAGGCTGGACTGAAGCCAAGAGCTTGAAACTCCATCTGGGTCTCCCATGTAGGTGGCAGGGGTCCATCCTCCACTGTTTTTCCAGGCACATTAACAGGGAGCTGGGTTAGAAGTGGAGCAGCTGGGACTTGAATTAGCACCCATATAGGATGCTGGTGTTGCAGGCAGCAGCTGAACCCACCGCACCACAGCACCTGCCCAGCCTTCTGTTTTCCCCTAGGTTGCAGCTACGTTCTCCTTCCTCCTGACAAGCATGGATTTATCCAGTTGTCTTTACAAAATTGGGGAGCAGCTGGACAGCGAGGAGCTGGCCTCCCTGAAGTTCCTGAGCCTGGATTACATCCCACAAAGGAAGCAGGAGCCCATCCAGGATGCCTTGATGCTATTCCAGAGACTCCAGGAGAAGCGCATGCTGGAGGAGAACAACCTGGCCTTCCTGAAGGAGCTGCTCTTCCGAATCCACAGACTGGATCTGCTGAGCACTCTGCTGGGCACTAGCAAGGAGGAGATGGTGACGGAGCTGCAGATCCCAGGCAGGGCCCATATTTCTGCCTACAGGTGGGTGCAAACTCCAGCGTGGGCACTGGGGGCTCAGAGTTGAATGTGCGCATCTTGTGGGCAGGGCTGACCCGGGGTTGTCTGTACAGATGTCCCAACAGGTTAAGAAATCTAGAATCTTATGTATAATTCAGCAAAAGAAAAATGTACTAAGATCATAAAATACACATTTCTTTTTCAAAGCAAATTAGCAATCGATGGGCTAAGGTTAGCCTTTCCCCGCATGTTCTGATCTCTGTCTCTGTCTTCCTGTCGGCCTCTGCTTTTCTGATGCCCCTATTGTGTGTTCATTTTGCCCATTCATTGGGTACAGCACCACTACTTCCCACCGGCCTGTGGGTGCCTGGGAAGATTTTCAGTGGGCCAAGGCTTCTATTCTACACTTAAAGACTTAAATGGCAAAGCTCTCTACTGAGCTGCCTGCTTACTTCCAGTGAGCCCAGTGGTCCTCAGGCTTCCAAGCTTCCACTGGAGAACATCAGTGCCTTGGGTCGTCCTGCCAGGGGCCACCATGGGGTGTGAGAACAGCCACATTAAGTAACGTCACGATTCCGAGTCAAGACTCATCATAGAGCACATTGTCACCTTCTTTCAACATCTGTTATCAGATGCTCCTTGAAGTAATTTTTAGCTGTCCTTTCCGAGAAGTCCATGTAAGCCTTCGTTATGGCTCATTTCCTCATCCTCGCTTGCTTGTCAATAACTGCACGTGAGCTGGAGAGGCCTCGCCACGGCTGACAGCCACTGCCTCCTGGTAGCCGAGCTGGCTAATGCCCGTGGGGTCCTTCTGCTGTCAGGGACCTGAGGTTCTAGCATGTTCCTTGTCATAGGTCTCCCTCCCCGTTTGAAGCGTGACCAGGTTGGTTTTAAGTGATGAGAGAGACCGTCTGGGTGGGTTCTTTGTTAAGGCTGATGTGACAACATGCCACAACCCTGGTGGCTCACAGCAGAGAGGCCTGTATCCTCAGCGGCTCTGCAGGCTCAAAGTAGAGTCCAAGAGTTCCCCGGGGCCAGCTCCGTTTTGGAGACTCTCAGGGGGAGTACTGGCCCCGTGCCTCTCTCCTGGCTTCTGTAAGACAATCCTCGGCGTTCCTTGTCTTAGAGACACAGCACTCCCGTCTCTGCTTTTTCTATGATCTGAATTGCCCTCATCTTACGCAGATGCCAGTCATTGAATCAGGGCCTATCCTAACCCAGTAGGATTCGAATAAGGTCGCAGTCACATGTTCTCGGAGACTTGAGCTTTTCGGGGGCGTGGAAGAACACGGGGCGGCTTCCATTCACTACAGTCGTGGAGGCTTTGTAAGGGATTTATTCCTTAAGGCACCAGTGAATCCTAAGAAATAACAGCCTCAGAGCTAAGACAGATGGGGATGTCCTCTTGTGATGCCATCTTGGTTTCCCGAAGGTTCCACTTGTTCAGCCACGTGAGCCGGGCTGCGGCTGCCAGTGCCAGCCAGTGGTCTGCACCCTTCTGGTGGGGGGCTCGAGTCCCCTAGGGGGTCAGAGTCTGTGTTAAAATCTTTAACAAATTGGCTTAGGGACAAAAGGGGGAGCACAATCATGGCTACTGCTTATTTATCACACTGAGAACCAGTCAGGCGATGGAAACACGTTAGTGGGGTCACTTCTCACGATCAGAAAACACTAGCTATTTTCTTCCCAAAGTGCAGTCGCTGACCCCTAAATAAATGTCTTATAAACTCTCTAAGTTTGCCACCAGACAATCATGGTACAAGAAAGCATGTAGGGCCAGCGCCGTGGCTCACTAGGCTAATTTTCTCTGCCTTGCGGCGCCAGCACACCGGGTTCTAGTCCCGGTCGGGGCGCCGGATTCTGTCCCGGTTGCCCCTCTTCCAGGCCAGCTCTCTGCTGTGGCCAGGGAGTACAGTGGAGGATGGCCCAAGTACTTGGGCCCTGCACCCCATGGGAGACCAGGAGAAGCACCTGGCTCCTGTCATCGGATCAGCGCGGTGCGCCGGCCACAGCACGCCGGCCGCGGCGGCCATTGGAGGGTGAACCAATGGCAAAAGGAAGACCTTTCTCTCTCTGTCTCCCTCTCTCTCTCACTGTCCACTCTGCCTGTCAAAAAAATAAAAAATAAAAAATAAATGCATGTAGGTTTCGATAATGAGGAAAGTAAAAAGTCAGAATACCTTGTAATGAAGCATGGTGGCTTCCAATTGGATCCCATCCTGGCCAAACTGGGAGGGCTTTAGGGAAACCCTTTATGGTGGAGTTTCCTTGGGAAGGAAGACGACAGATGACAATACAGAGTGTCCTGTTTCTATACACTCTTTATTTAAGAATTTCAATCTTCTCCTTTGCTTTTGAAGTTACCATGTTATTTTCCTTTATGCCATAACACTGAAGGGTTTGCTACCTTATACCGTTCCGTTGTTCAGCCCTTCAACTGGCACATTCCAAGAGCCTGGCTGTGCCCGTCATAGATCAGGAAACCATAAGGCCTGTTGCTTGCTTAGTGCACTGCCAAAGATTGGCTTCAGTGCTTACTTATGTAACTCTTAGCATCTGCTTGTGATGGAGAGATGCAGTTACCTTCAGAACATAACTGAAGGAAAGATGTGTGGCACGCCTCACATCACACAGCTCGAAGATGGTGGAACGCCTGTAGTCTGGGGCCATGCACTCAAACATCACATTTCACAAAAACAGGGCAGGGGCGTGCCTACCAGAGGATGCGGGCAGTTTCATAAACAGGAAGTTATGTTTTGTGCGTTAGCCTTTGGGGTTGCACAAAGGAAGAGCAGAGCGAATGCCGCTCTGAGGATACCCAGGCAGTGCTGAGTGGGCTCTCGGTGGCTGAGCAGGAACCTGCAGGACGACAGGGAACGGAGCACCTGGGGCAGAGCATCAGGGGTGGGGGCAGGGCTCACCCATGAAGGACTGGTGAGAGCTGTGGCGTTCCATGTGGAGTCTTTGTATTCCAGAACCAAACATTGGCCCTCCCCCACTTCAGAGGACACTGGCCAGTTCTCCTGAGGGAAGTGATGATCAATTTGCATTTTGGAAAGTATACTTTCCAAAAATCAACACTGGGTAGAAAGACAAAGGAAAAACGAGATTGGTTGAACTGAGCTGAACTGGAAGGTAAAGTTGATGAAACTTCAGATGGTTCCGGGTGGCATAGCTGGGTGTGAGTCAGGATTCTGTCACCATGCCAGCCGCTCTCCCAGGACTCCACTCGTAAATCATGTCCTTAGCTGGCTTCCTTTTCCAGAGAGGCCATTGGAACAGGTCCTCTGTGACTGTGTTACGGAGGGGAGATTATGTGGGAAACTCTGCCTCAAGTGTGTATTTCCACCTCACAGGGTCATGCTCTTCCAGATTTCAGAAGACGTAAGCCAACTGGAATTGAAGGCTTTTAAATTTTTTTTGAGCAGGGAGATCTCCAAATGTAAACTGGAAGATAACATGGTAAGACCCGGCACCTCCTCCAGGTCGGTCAGCAGGGGTACTTCTGAGAGGAAGAGAGGTGCTAGCTATTCTGCTCAAAGCAGCCTGGAGTCTCACCTAAGCAGGGAGAAGGCGGCAGCTGGCACACAGGAGGGGTTGTGGGTGTGACTCCTGTCTGCCCTGAAGCACTGTGCACACTCTGTACAGGGAGCAAGGCGGAGCCAGGAGCCAGGAGCCAGGAGCCAGGAGAGGTGACTGCTTATGCACACAGCCCAGTGTGTGACATGTGCAGCCAGGGAGGGCCATGGTGGCCTGAGATAGACCCTCGCGGCTGCAGTCCCTCAGGAAACTGGGACGAGGGGGTTATGTGTGTATCTGTACGGCATAAGTTTGTGTGTGTGTCTCTTTGTGTGTGGTGTGTGATGGTGTATGTGTTATGTATGGCATATATGTCTGTGCCTGTGTGTCTCTGTATGGATAGTGTGTGTGTGGAGTGTATATGTCTCTCTAGGTGTGTCTGTGGGTGTGGCATGTAAGTCGTATGTATTTGTGGTAGGTGTATCTCTGTGTCTGTGATGTGGTATGTGTGCATGTACACGGGTGTGCATGTGTTTCTGTGTTTGGTGTGTGTGGTCTGTGATTGTGCCTACATGTCTGTGCATGTCCCCATGTCTGTGCGGTACATGGGTATGTATGTGTGAAGGACTGTGTGCTTGTTTGTATCTGTGATTGTGTCTTTGTGTGTGTGAACTCAGGTCTGGAAGTGGGTTTCGTGCCAGAGGCAGTCCCCAGGGCTGTGTCTCAGCCATGTGTTGGGCCAGTCCCCAGTGCCCACAGGAAAGCATCCACAAACACTCTGAGCCCAGGGCCTGGGGACAGGGTCTCGTGGGACCCAGCCACTTCTCTACCCTCTCTGTCTGGGTCAGAGAACCCAGACTCACCTGCCGGCAGTCTGGTGGCTGCAGGAGACCAGCACACACTCTCAGGGGCTCGGCTGGGGTGAGAGGGGGGGTCCCCTGGCTGGGAGGAAGGGGATGTGGGAGCCAGCATGCTCTCAGCCAGCACAGCTCAGCTGGTCCTCTCCTCCCCCAGAGCTTGCTGGACATCTTCATCGAGATGGAGAAGAGGGCCCTCCTTGGGGATAGAAACTTGGACACCCTGAAAAAGATCTGTGAGCAAATCAACAAGAGCCTGCTGGTGAAAATCCACGATTATGAAGACTGCAGCCAAGGTAGAACAACCCTGACCGCTGGGGACAGCCGGACGGGTTGAGCCTGCCCAACCCTCCCCCACGAACCCCCCCCCCCCGGCCCGCAGCTGCTTCTAAGCAGCCATGTGGGGGTGGGCTTCTCTTTTGCTCCAGGGAGAAGAATGAGCCTGGGAAGAACTCCCGGCGCATGTTCAAACGGTAAGTCTTGGCAGCAGGTGTCAAGGTGGACTGTGCTCATTCGCCCCCTGACAGACTCCCCCGCCTCCTCTCCCCTTCTGCTAGCTCACCTCCTGTCACCATGAAGGTCCAGTGGCCACTCGCCACTTCTCCACAACCGCCTTCCTCACAGCCAAAAGCACCGAGCCCGCAGGCCCAGCTGGGCCAGTGTGAAGCAGGTGCCGATCGGTAACAGGGCGGGAACTGTTTGCCCCGTGTTCCTTTACACCCTCGGCACGCACTGCCTGTGGGACGCACCAGGAAGCTGGGCTTGGGTGTTGCTTCAGGGCGTCTGCGGTTAAGTCCTTTTCCCTCTCAAGAAAAATTTTACTCTGTGCTCCCTCCAGGTCAAGAAGATCCTTGGCCAATTGTGACTAATTCAACCTCTGGTTTTTGTTGTTGTTGAACAAAGCAGCTTTCTAGTTATTCATTTTTAAAGAGTTATTTTATTTATTTGAAAGGCAGAGAGAGAGAGAGAGAGAGAATTTTTCCATCCATTGGTTCACTCCCCAAACGGCTGTGATGGTTGGGGCTGAGCCAGGCTGACATTAGGAACTCATGCAGGTCTCCCAGGTGGGTGCAGGGGTCTAAGCATTTGGACCATCTTCTGCTTCTATCTACTGGTCCAGGCCCCAGAAGCCCGTGAACAGCTGTGGGTAGACCAGGCTGAGGCCAGGAGCCCAGAACGTTAGGTCGGTTTCCCAGTTGGGGGGCAGAGGCTGAAGTATTTGGGCCATCACCTGCTGCCTTCCCAGGGCAGTGGTTAACACGCTGGATGAGAACCAGAGAAGCTGGGACTTGAACCGATGCTCCACAGGATGTCAATGTTGCAGGTGGCGGCTTCACCTCTGCATGGCAACACCTGCCCCTGAATAATTCCTTTCTGTCCTCACTACATCACGGGGCTCCCTGGCCTGCCCACACACCTGAGCCCCACCCCCATCTGCCTGCCTCCCCTTGGGCTGCTTCTGCCAAACTCCCTTTCTTATCCAGAAGGAACCTGGTCCCATCCTCCATGCACTTCCTACCCGGGGAAGCCAGGCACCCACAAGGATCTCCTTCAAAATGTTGATCAATCATGTATTCTTGGTAACTATAAAAACTATATATACTTGGGCCGGTGCCGCGGCTCACTAGGCTAATCCTCCGCCTTGCGGCGCCAGCACCCCGGGGTTCTAGTCCCGGTTGGGGCGCCGGAGTCTGTCCCAGTTGCCCCTCTTCCAGGACAGCTCTCTGCTGTGGCCCAGGAGTGCAGTGGAGGATGGCCCAAGTCCTTGGGCCCTGCACCCGCATGGGAGACCAGGATAAGCACCTGGCTCCTGGCTTCGGATCAGCGAGGTGTGCCAGCTGCATCGCGCCGGCTGCATTGGCCATTGGAGGGTGAACCAACGGCAAAAGGAAGACCTTTCTCTCTGTCTCTCTCTCTCACTGTCCACTCTGCCTGTCAAAAAAAAAAAAAAAAAGCTATATATACTCACAGAAGATGATTCTAGACTCAGAAAAAATTGAAAAACCCAGTAAAACTACCACCCCATAGACATTAATATTAACATTTTTATTGTCTTGTTGTGCTGGCTTTTTAAAAAAATTTACTTGAAAGGCAGAATTACAGAAAGAGGAGAGAGAGAGAGAGAGAGAGAGATCTTCCATCTGCTGGTTCACTCCCCAAATGCCAGCAACAGCCAGGGCTGGGTCAGGCTGCAGCCAGGGGCCAGAAGCCAGAAGCTGCTTCTAGGTTTCCTATGTAGGTGCAGGAACCCAAGCACTTGGCATCTTCTGCTGTTTTCTTGGGCACATTGGCAGGGAGCTGGATCAGAAGTGGTGCAGCCGGGACTCGAACTGGAGCCCATAGGGGATGCTGGCGTCACATGCAGAGGCTTAACCTACTACGCCACAATGCTGCCTCCCTTCCCCGCCTTTTTTTTTTTTTTTAAAGACATCCTGGCTTCTTGTGGTGTGTGCATGGTGTGTGTGTGTGTGTGTCTGTGTGTACAATCCATGCTTTTGGGTCACTCTCCAAGATTAAGCCTGCACAATGTCCACATGGCCAGTCCTTCCTCTCTCCGCTGTGTGCTTGAGTCTGAGACTTTCAGAGTTCTTTGAGGAGTGAAATACTTTTGAATCAGTCATTCCTGCTGAGCTAATGGTTCTGTTCATAAATGTCTCACGAATGCACAGCATTCAAGCTGCCCATGTGGAGGAGTACAGAGGTAAGGTGCTGCTTGCCTGGTCACGGTTTTCCCTCTGGTGATGATGGTTGAAGCCTGTGTTTCGGAAGCCGGAGCTTCTGTTCAGGCAGTCTGTGAGTTCTCATTGGAGAAAGTACCTCGAGGCTGGAAGTGGCTCTGTGGGTTAAACCACTCCCTGCAGTCAGGCATCCCACGTGGGCACCGATTCCTGCCCTGGCTGCTCCACTTCCAATCCAACTCCCTGCTAATGGCCTGAGAAAGCAGTGGGGGATGGCCCAGGTGCTGGGGCCCCTGCACCCACATGAGAGACCTGGAGGAAGCTCCTGGCTCCTGGCTTCGACCTGGCCTAACCCTGGCCGATAGGGCCATTTGAAGAGTGAACTAGTACATGAAAGATCTTTCTCTCCCTCCCTCTCTCTCTTCCTCTAACTCTGCCTTTCAAATAAAATAAATAAATAAATAAAAAGTACCTCAGTTGTTCTAGGAGGTTCTGTAGGCTTCTTTACCCAAGTGCTTTTCCTGCCATGTCTCATTGTAGGTGTCTCTGCTTGCTTGTAGGGGAGGAGCCATATGGAGTGCTGGCACTGTCAGACTGTCCAGGGGAGCCAGCGAGCAAGGCACAGGTGCGTGGAAACCTCTGAACCTTTCTCCCTCTGCACAGCAGATTGGGTTATTGGACTGGTTGGTCGATTTTTCTTTCAACTGCCAGATAAACCAGTAAAGGGCAGACACTGACAATTTTGAGAATGGTTAAAAAAAAATCCACAGGAGAAATTAAAAATGTGCCATGATTTTTTTTGAGTGCAACCTCTTCAGTTTTCAATGCATTCATTTTTTATGTTAAAGCGAAGGACAAAGGAATTGGGGATGGCTGGAGGGTGGGGGTGTGGAGGCCCCACACCTCACGGGGCAGCAAGGTCAGGACTTGGGAGGAGCATCCAGCCCCACTGGAATGAGCAGGACCTTTGCTTCCTGCTTGACCTGCCAGAGGTGTTCCTCTGGGTGGTTAGGAACAAGCAGCCCATAGGGCATCCAGCCGTCTCTGTCGTCTCAAGGAGCCAGTGGAGAACTTTGTTTTCTCGACACAGTAGCGCAATACTTGCTGTGTGTGTAACCTTCCGCAGCTCACGGAGTACCTTCCCACTCACTGACCGGGTCTCTCCTCCGGGTGGCGGGAGGCTGAGGCACACGGCTGCCAGGGTCAAGCTTGACAGGGGTCTTTACCAGTGTGCGTGTCTGAGAAGATTACCACAGCGTCCTCTCAGTCTGGACCACGAAGGAGTCCCTGAGTACCGGGTACTCTGTGAGTGGTCTCAGGTTCCGCCAGCGTACTCCCTCGGAACAGCTAACCATGCTCAAATTTAATGTCTTAGAAAATCTATGTACTGTGCAGAGTAAATAATGAGCACCTGGAATAGTAAATTATAAATGACGATCTTAGCAGGTGCTTCATAAAGCGTGTATGGTCTTAGTCAGCAAACTAAGATACTAAGAAATCAGATAACTTTAGCCCAAAGTGTTACATTTAGGAAAGGCAACAACCAGGAATTTGATTCCTAGCCTGGAGTCCTTTACCTGCCTTAAGGGGCTGTGTAGATTTCCAACTAAGTTCTGAGATTCTTAGCGCTGAACCAGCCCTAGGAAGATGAGCACGACCCAGGGCCAGCTCTGCCTGTACTGTCAGGCACTGCGGTCGTGGTACCCTCCCCTGAGAAGGGTTAAGCCAATAGCTTTCAAATCCCTGGGGTCACACTGAGTCTTGTGTGAGGGTCAGGCTCTCAGGGGTTAGCCAAGAAGCCCAGCCCAGATAATCACAAGGTCATGGCAGGGCAGCCCGGAGACATTCATTCATTCACTCTTGATGGAGTTCTAAATGAATAAATGCTGGCTTCTGGCACAAATGTTACCTGTCTGAGGACATTTCTGTTCAGTGAAGGAAGCAGATAGAATAACTGATGATCCTACGACATGATGACAGCAATGTTAGCGTGAGAGTACTTCAGCAAGTATATGGAAGATGGAATTAAAAACTAAATTTGTTTTGGTGCCAATATTTCTGAAACTCGTGTGTGTGAAAGATCTTCTTAAAGCTCAGAGGAAATGTGTTTTATGAAAAGACTATGCATGGGTTCCAAAAATTTTGGGCACCAAGACAAACTTCTCTTTTAATTCTATTATTCCACAACCTTTTTGATGTGCAAAGAGCTGACCGGGCCCAGGACAGGACTAGTGGCTTTAGAACTGTGGGAAGGGTTCTGGATGGGAACTAGGTCTGCAGGGAGATGAGCCCCAGCTGGCAGAGGGCAGGGGAGACCACACTCGCTTCCCAGGGCAACTCTTCCCAGGGCATTGTCTCTTTAGATGGTTGTGTTTGACCCGCAGTCAGCGCTTGGGTTGGGTTTTTGTTTTCCAGACATCAGAAGAAGTTTACCAAATGAAAAGCAAACCTCGGGGATACTGTTTGATCGTCAACAACTACGATTTTAGCATAGCACGGAGAGAAATGCCCAGACACCGCAACATGAAAGACAGGAAAGGAACAGAAGTTGATGCAGGTACAGAACCCGAAAGACAGAGGTGAAGTATCCTCGTACCCAGAGGTGGGGTTGCAGAGAGAGGGAGAGGTCTCTGTCCTCTGGTTCACTCCCCAGATGGCCGCAATGGCTGGAGCTGTGCCGATCCAAAGCCAGGAGCCAGGAGCTTTGTCTGGGTCTCCCATGGGGGTGCAGGTGCCCAAGCACTTGGGCCATCTTGCACTGCTCTCCCAGGCCACAGCAGAGAGCTGGATGAGAAATGGAGCAGCTGGGACTTGAACTGGCACCCATATGGGATGCTGGTGCCGCAGGCAGAGGCTTAGCCCACTACGCCACAGTGCCAGCCCCTATACCCATCTTTTAAAAATTAAAACGGAGACAATGAAAACTGTACCAAGAGATCATCCTGTTTTAAGAAAATGCATTTGAACACATTTATCTGTGGGAAGTGAAGAATATTCTTAGATATTTGTTACTTTTTTGAAAAAGTAAATTTTTAAATCAAAGCAATGTATGTTTAAAGATGGAATTTTAAATGTGACTAAAGGGCTTATAATGAAACGCTTTGCTTTTAATTCGACAGCTGAATAATTCTTCTGTAGAACACTTTAAGTGAAAAAATTGTCTTGGTGTCAGAACTCTTTTTTTTCATTTTTAAAGACAATTTATTAACAATAACTATACAGCATGAAATTGCCATACATGTATGCAGTATGTACTGATTAAAGAAGAACTATCTGGGGCCGGCGGCGTGGCTCACTTGGTTAACCTCTGCCTTGCAGTACTGGCATCCCATATGGGCACCGGGTTCTAGTCCCGGTTGCTTCTCTTCCAGTCCAGCTCTCTGCTGTGGCCCGGGAAGGCAGTGGAGGATGGCCTGAGCACTTGGGCCCCTGCATCCACATGGGAGACCAGGAGGGGCCAGCACCGTAGCTCAATAGGCTAATCCTCCGCCTTGCGGCGCCGGCACACCGGGTTCTAGTCCCGGTTGGGGCGCCGGAGTCTGTCCCGGTTGCCCCTCTTCCAGGCCAGCTCTCTGCTGTGGCCCGGGAGTTCAGTGGAGAATGGCCCAAGAACTTGGGCCCTGCACCCCATGGGAGACCAGGATAAGCACCTGGCTCCTGGCTTCAGATAAGCGTGGTGTGCTAGCCGCAGAGGCCATTGGAGGGTGAACCAATGGTGAAAGGATGACCTTTCTCTCTGTCTCTCTCTCTCTCACTGTCCACTGTGCCTGTCAAAAAAAAAAAAAAAAGAGAGAGAGACCAGGAGGAAGCACCTGGCTCCTGGCTTCAGATTGGTGCAGCGTCGGCCGTAGCGGCCATTTGGGGGGTGAACCAATGGAAGGAAGACCTTTCTCTCTGTCTTTCTCTCTCTCACTGTCCACTCTGCCTGTCAAAAAAAAAAAAAAAAAAAGAACTATCTGCATTTCTTCTTCTTAAAAATTACTTTACTTTGGAGGCTTGGAGCTCCTTTCTTCTGTTCATTCATAAACTATGCACTGAGTTATTATGAATGACTGCCACCCAACAATGTTTTATAAAACTAGTAACTCATTCTTGCCATCCAGTTCTGATTGGCTACCAATTATCTAAACTAACTGTGTCCTCTCCACCCCTCCCAGACTCCAATAATCACTCTTCTGTGTTCACACTGAGGTGCTTTTGTTTTGCTTTGTTGTTTTGTTGTTTTTTTTTTTTTTTTTTTTTTCCACCACCCACATATGGGAGAGAATAAGCAGGATTTGTCTCGCTGTTCCTGGCTCATTCCACTTAGAGTTATGTCCTCCACTTTCATCCACACTCTGCTAGAGTTGCATTTGGGCTGTTGAATGAGGAAGTAGTGGCTTCTTAACAGAAATAGCATTTTCAAGTGCTAAACTAACCAAAAGTTCTATTGCTCAGTGCATTTAACCTAACATTGAGAATGTCCAAGTTGAATGGAAAATTATATTTATGGCACATGAATATAAAAATGACTATAGCTAAAAATGATAATAGAAACTATCCAACCCAACCTTTGAAATACTAATATTTTTTATTTGGTCATAGAACTTCTGAAAATTGTGTTGAGTCAAACTGTCAGTGAAATTTTTTAAAATTGAGAAGAGGTTTAGATAATTGATGTAGACTGAGTATAATCAATCAGGATTCTGTAATGGTCTCTGTTGATATTTGATTTGTTTATTCAAGAAAACCTATGCTGAGGTTTTAAAAAGCCCCAGAACTGAAGCCCATTGACTACATAATTCATCATCATGATATTGAAAAATAGTTTTCACATCTTTGATTTCTACTCATTTAGTGTTACAAATTTCCTAAATAACATTTGCTTCTGTTTCTGGAAGTTCATTTTCCTTACACGAGGAATCTTCCAAAAGTCCATGGAAAAGGCACATTGTGAAAAAACTATGCATAAGTTTCAAAAAAAAATTTGTACCCAAGTAAACTTATTTTTAAATTCTATTTCCCAGGGACTTTTTGAAGTGCCCTTGTATCTAGTGCACGCTGACTGGCCTCTGGCTGTTATTTGAATTTGCATGTTCTGCCTTTTCTGTTGCTGTTCTTATAGTCCACATTGATCAAGTAAGAATAGGAGACCCCACTGCTTCGGCCTTTTCTTCTGAGATGTTGCCCTCTGTTCTGCTACAGTGCCTTGTGAACTCCTTCACAGTCATTTTCTTTTCTTTTCTTTGTTTTTATTTTTAAAGATTTATTTATTAATTTGAAGGGCAGAGCAGAGAGGCAGAGGCAGAGAGAAAGATAGAGGGAGGTCTTCTGTCCACTGGTTCACTCCACAAATGGCAACAACGTCAGGAGCTGGGCTTATCCGAAGTCAGGAGCCAGGAGCTTCTCCCAGGTCTCCCATGCAGGTGCAGGGGCCCAAGCACTTGGGCCATCCTTCACTGCTTTCCCAGGCCACAGCAGAGAGCTGGATTGGAAGTGGAGCAGCCAGGACTTGAACTAGCACCTATATGGGATGCCAGCACTACAGGCAGTGGCTTTACCTGCTGTGCCACAGCATCGGCCCCTATAATTATTTTCTTCACCAGCATCTTACATTTCCAAAGGAATTAGAATATTCCTACAGAATCAAGGCCACCAAAGTACATCCAAATCAACAAGGAAACTTCACGTTTCAGTTACCTTTCTCTATTCCTTACTCTAGACTGTCTCTTGACTGAGGGTTTAAATTTAGTTCTGATGTGCTGACAGGGACAGAATGCTAGTGAAGGAATAAAAATGGTGACCCAACAAAGATCAAGAGAACAGGAATGAAGAAAACACATAAGGAAAGATTTCCACAATTTTTGAAGATGAAATAAAGTAGGAAAGGTAATGGACTTCACAGAGGTGAGAAAGATAGAACCTAAGTGACAACAGAGGGGAATGCAAAAAAGAGGCAAACCCAGTTACCCCACAGAATTCTGGGAAAATGCAAAAAATTGGAGATACAAAGTATAGGTGAGGTGATGAGCTGAAAATATGAAGGTTATTTGAAAGCCTACACAAGGGGTCATCAAGGAATACATAATGAAAAAATTATGCCTGGATTTCAATTTTTTTTGAAACAGAATAAACTTATTTTAAATTCTATTATTCCAAAAACTTTTTGAAGTTCCCTTGCACAAGACACAGTGATAACCCCCAGATTTATGGATCATCTCAAAGATGCCAACAGCTATTCCTATTATACCATAATAAGGGACAAGAGAGTAAGGAAAATTCAACCTCCTGGTAGCATGGAGTCAACTGTCTAACCCAATTTAGTTCCAAGAACCATGGAAGCAGATATGGATTCTCCTCTGGAAAAACTGAGAGCCCCAGATAAAAGACTCACAGGTAGTGATATCTAGGGGTCCCCTAATGAAACAATCAGGCCCCCAGCCAATCAGTATGTTATGAAGTCCACCAGTGAACAAACCCACTCATGAACACAGTCAACTTTAAATTGATTAGTTGGAGCTGGTGTGGTAGTTTAGCAGCTTAAGCCACTGCCTGTGATGCTGGCTTTCCATACAGGCTCTGGTTCACTGTTCCACTTCCAATCCAGTTCCCTGATAATATGCCTTGGAAAGCAGCAGAAATGGCCCAAGTGTTTGGGACCCTGCCACCCGACATGGCAGACATGGAAGAAGCTCTTGTCTCTCGGCTTTAGCCTGGCCCAGCTCAGGCCATTGCAGCCATTTGGGGAGTGAACCAGCAGAGGATGGAAGACCTCTCTCTCTCTCTCTCTCTCTCTTTATCTCTCTCTCTCTCCCTCCCTCTTTTTCCTTTCTCCCTATCTCTCTGTAACTCTGCCTTTCAAATAAATAAATCTTTAAAAAATAAAAACAAATACATTGATTAGTCAACTTATGAAGTGACAGTCAAGGATCATCAAACACATGAAGAAATAATCTAATACCAAACAGAGACACAATACAAATCAGAAAATAATGAACTAGAATGTGAAAGAAACAAAGATAATATTGATAAGAATAAACCTTTGGAAAATCTATATTTAGTGTTTGCAGAAATCTAGTAACAGACTCATAAAGGAACCAGATGTTATGAAACATCAACAGAACAAGAAACAATCCTTGAAAAGTATGGAAATATGAGCACAGAAATGAAAAATTCAATAGTGTGGAAGATTCCAGTCTCAGATGGCAGACAAAAAGACAAGAAAGAATGCAAATAAGAGCAAAGGGATACGAAAATTTGAAAATCAGTCAAGAATTTTCAACCTCTGACAATGATAGTTCCAAAAAGAGAGGACAGAGAAAATGAGGAGACATTGAATTGTCCATGAGTCAGTCTCAAGACTGAAAGGGCCTGAAGTTGCAAAAGAGTTACATCAAAGCATATCACATTATAGAAGCTTCTAGTGAAAAAAAGTCAAGACAAATACATAAAATATCAGGAATTGAATGTCCATGGGTTTCTCAATAGCATCACTGAAAACTAAAGATTGAAGAAATGTCTTCAAAATTCTGAGGAAAAATGCTTTTGGAAATAGAATTCTATATCCAGCTAAACTATCAAAACATATGAAAGTAGAAATGAAAGGCTCAAAAATTTTACTTCTCATGTACTATCAGATCTATTCAAGTTAAACAAGCTAGTAAGCTAAGAGATAAAAAGTCATAGTTTCAGGAAATTACTATGGAAAAACTATAGAGATGCCCCAGGAGAAGAGAAACTCATCATTCCTAGGGAGCAGCTAGTTGGGACTGGAGCAGAAGAATGTAGTGCCAAAGGGTAGAAGCTTCCCAGGAAGAAAAAAAAAAATGGGTCAAATAAGCAGCCTGAAGATTTTGAAACACTTAGACCAGATCTATCAGAGCATTTGTAGAAAATAAATAATATTAAGCATATAGAAAACAAAGCAAGAGGAAAAATAATGTGATTACTAATGCATTAAAGATAAAAAGTTGAATGAGAAAGGAAATATTTGTATAATTAAAGACCATTATGTTTGTGTAATCTTAGTAATATAAATATTACTGTAGATTCAACCTGCTTATCATTAATATAAGAGCTCAATACAGAAATCCGAAATTTGTACTTGAGTAAATAGCATCCAAATTCATTATAAAATGGAATCCAACAGCAAAAAAGTAGCTAAAAGCTGAAAGTGTTGGCCTTCATGAAACATGGTGGGGGAACAGAGAGGGTTAGTGAGAAGATCACTGTGTGTGTGTGTGTGTATATATATATATATATATATAGTAGATCTCTTAGTTCTATTTTAAAATCTGTATTTTATTTTGATAAATACAAACATTTTGTAGCTGGTTAAGCATAAAATAAATATTAATATTTTGCTAAAAATGACTGCTTTTAGGGATGGCACTGTGGCCCAGTGCACCCTGTAATACCAGCAGCTCATATGAGCATTGGTTTGCATCCCAGCTGCTCTTCTTGTAATCCAGCTCATTGCCAATGCACCTGGGAAGCAGCAGAGGATGGGCTGTAGTGCTGGGGCCCCATGTGGGAGATCCAGAGTTCCAGGTGCCTGGCTTTGGCCTGGCCCAGTCCTGGCCATTGAGGTCATTTGGGGAGTGAACCAGGGGAGGAAATATTCTCTGTCTCCCTCCCTCTCCCCCTCTCTCCCTCCTTTCTGTCTCTCTCCTTCTCTGTAATTCTGCTTTTAAAATAAATAAGTCTTAAAAATTACTTTTTTTTTTTTCTGACTATATAACACAGCCACACTTTAATTTGGCTTGGTAGTAAGCCTTAATAATAGTTCACTCATCTCATAAAGTAGTTCAGAAAAGACAACGGACCAACAATAGCACTCTCCCCTTTACCATTTGCTTCAAGGCTTGGAAATGTTTTCAGCTGCCTATAGAATCCAGCTACTGAGATAGGAGGTCCTGTTCTTTCAGTTCTGATTCAAATTATCATTAACATCGAACTCACTGTTCTCTCCAGCTGTGGGCTGTAGTGTGGGAATGACTGTGCTACAGTGTAACTTCTCTGACTTGACTTTTCAGAGGCTTTGAGCAATACCTTCACTGACCTTCACTTTGAAGTAGTCCATTACAATGACTGCACGGCAAAGCAGATCTGTGACATTCTGCAAAGCTACCAAAGCATGGACCACAAAGACAGAGACTGCTTCGTCTGCTGCATCCTGTCCCATGGAGACAAGGGCATCATCTATGGCACTGATGGGCAGGAGGCCTGCATCTATGATCTGACCTCTTATTTCACTGGTTCGAAGTGCCCCTCTCTTGCTGGAAAACCCAAAGTCTTTTTCATTCAAGCTTGTCAAGGGGATAAGTACCAGCAAGCCGTTCCTGTTGCGATAGACTCAGAGCAGCAAGAAACCTATTTAGAAATGGACTCATCGTTTCCAAAGAGATACGTCCCCGATGAGGCTGACTTCCTGCTGGGGATGGCCACTGTGAACAACTGTGTCTCCTATCGAAACCTCTTTGAGGGGACCTGGTACATCCAGTCACTTTGCCAGAGCCTAAGAGAAAGATGTCCTCAGTAAGTTTTGCCTACCTAAGCCTCCTCGAAGTTCTACCACCTGCCTCATCCCCCATCTCTGCGATTAGAGATCCATATTTAGAGTCCACTAGAACGTGCTTTGTGGTTGAGGTAATATTAACAGATCAGAGAAGTAGCCAAGGGAGGTGACTCCCATTCATCTGCAAATGTCTAGCCGTGGGAGAAAAGGCAAGTGTTAGCATCTTTACCACGGATGGAGATACGGGGGTACTCATTGAGGGGTTTTCTTAAAACCAACACTTCAAAGGGACAATCAGGGGATCACGGGGCTGGAAAACATGGTGCAGCTCTACAGTCCAGTTCTCTTTCTTTAGGCAGAAACACTATGGAGCCAACTGAACTGGCCTGCAGGTCTGTGGAGAAGGCTGCCCGCACTTTAATGTTTAACAACCTCTGTTGGAAGTCCTGTAATAGCTAACCAGCTTCAAACCCTCTGGGTGCACTGTGGGAGATAAGTAGTGAAGATTAGGAACCCCTTATATTTCCACTATCTTGGTCTGCTTTGAAGCCACAAGCGTGGGAAAATAATCTTCTCCAATCTATTATATCACGTGCTTCCTTTAGTTAAATTATAGTGCATTATATCATAGTTCATTGGAACACACACCCAGCAGACAGATGAACAGCAAGGAATCTTTTGCAGGCTCCTTCTAGCCTTGTATCTCACTGCGTTTTGACTGTCTGTATGAAGAATAAGATTTTTCATGGCACATGAAGAGCGAGCCAATGACATCACTGTGATCTTTCCATTTTGTAATTCAGATCAGGAATCCTGCAAGGTTTAGGGGCTAGCTACAGAGACAGAGGAAGAGGTTGCCCAACAGTTACTAAGAGTGGCTGCAGGACATGTGTGGACTTTGGGTTTCCTGAAGTCTGGTCACATTGCAGATGAATCCACAGAAGCAATGCCAATTAGAGGCAGAGGGTGGTGGGGGTGGGGTACTGGAGTGGACTGAGCATGTCAAATGACATAGTAGGTGGAGCAGAGCGAGATACACACAGGTCAGGAAGAGAAACCAAGTAACCAAATCTCATGACACTGAGGTTTCTGTTGGCTAATGGGGATCCTGAGTAAACCAAGGCTAAGGTACAAAGCTTGGAGCCAGCTCATCTCCCTGGAACACTGTGGGCAGCCTTGGCTCAGCAACTTACTGTTTCAAAGGCCTGATGTTCTGAGAGGAAGAGCCGTAGAGTTATCACTGGGCACAGCAAAGGAGATGGTTCAGCAGTTGTCTGTCCCCCATGGAGAGTCACAATGCTATGCTGTGTTTTTCAGAGGCGAAGATATCCTCTCCATCCTGACCAAAGTGAACTATAAAGTGAGCATTAAGGAAGCTGGGGAAAAAAAGAAGCAGATGCCACAGCCTACTTTCACACTAACAAAGAGACTCCTCTTCCCTCTGGATTGATCCTATTTTTACATATGTAACACTAGGATTTATTTATTAGTTATTAAGCTAATAAAATGATTTGCACATTGTTATTAAACATGTATAATTACAGTATTACTTTAAACTGAAGGTGAAATGAATGTAATTGTAAGTGTGTCTCTTTCCAGCTGTCTTTTCTACACTAAAGAAATTTAAAAATGTGTAAATTTTAAAATATTCTTAGTGTCAAAGCCTTTTAAAAAATCAAGAAATGCCATAAGTTTTTTATTACCTACCCCCTGAACTCCCTTTTTGACCTCTCCTGTCACTGACTGCTTTTGTGCAAGCTCCTATAACCACTCACATAACTTGCTGTTTTGCTTATGATGCTGTGCCCTCTTTATGTGTTTGTATTTGCTCTTTCTTTCTGTATTAAGTTTATTCCAAATTGCTAGAAATTAAGTTTATCTTTAAAAGCTAAATGGTTCTTTTAAAAGGACATTTTTTTTCTTGAAAAAATGTTAATTAATAAAATATCATTTTATCTGTTCCTTGGAATGGTTCTGTTCGTTTTGTTTCAGTGCTTTGCTTTTTTCCAATGGCATCTCACTGGTAGAAGACATTTGGATCACAGGCCTCTTCTACCTGAGTTTCTCAACGTTGGCTCACACCATCGTATTTTTAAAGTTTGTTGCCCACATTTAAAAAGTGGAGCTAGCACGTAAAAAGCAAAATACTTCTTTTGAAAAATCAGAATGTCTGAGCCCATGTTCCTGTGTGGTAGGGGCTGCGTGGGCCTGAGAAGCCCCTTCTTCACACTGGACATGCACTCTGCTTCACACCATGCCCCTCCCTCCACACACACCCCTCCCAGGATCCTCCACTGAGGCTGCTGTCCACGCCACCAGTCATGGTGCACATGGGATTGTGTTTCCTCATGCCCAGGCCACTCCTTTCATGTTGCTTGCCCTGTTTGAATTCTCACGGTGGTTTAGAGAAGGTGGCAAGAATGATTAAGTCTTCAGGGAACATCTTACATTCAAAAGTCACAGGCCAGGGTACAGGAAGAAGGCCTTTGAATCTGTCTCTTTCTCATAAACTATGTAAAGGTGCAAGAGCACATTGTACAAAACCCAGAGAAAGCTCAGCTGCAGGTGTCTAGGATAGGGTTTTCAATCAAGGGTTGTACACTTGCACTTCAGACATTCCCACCTGCTCAGAAGAAAGCAAATTATGAAAAGACAAAAATGGAGTCAGAGCAACCCAAGAACTAAACTTCTATGCATTTCTCAAACAACCTCACAGGAGTGCGCCAGGCCTATGGGGGATGGTTTTCCTGCCGCTGTCAGTGGCTTCAGGGATGGCCCTCCTGCTGCGTCAGCCAGGGAGAACAGCTTTTTGTTACTGATTCTCATCTTCTGTTGTCATCATCTTCCAAAGTGTTCAAGTCATCCTCAAAAGAGGTGCTACCCATTGATTTTCCCGATCGTCCTTTATAGATTTCTTCATTCTTGGCAATTATCTTTTGCCTGCAAAAGAAAGGGAATATATATTGTTATAGACTAAGGATAGAAAGACATATAAGGTATTTGCTCATTACTTGCAGAGATTTTTTTTTTTTAAAAAAGATTATTTCTTTGAAAGGCAGAGTTACAGACACAGAGAGAAAGAGATCTTCCACCCACTGATTCACTCCCCTAATGGCTGCAATAGCCCGGGGTGGGCCAGGCTGAAGCCAGGAACTGCATCTGGGTCTACAATAGAAGTGGCAGGGGCCAAGCACTCAGGCCGCTCTCTGCTGCCTTCCCAGGCACATTGGCAGGGAACTGGATTGGAAGTGGAGCAGCCGGGACAAGGGCTGGTGCCTGTAGGGGATGCTGGCATCGCAGACGGTGGCCTAGCCCTCTACACCGCAATGCCAGCCTGAGAAATTTTTAATTTAGTGAGAGATGATATTTGGATGATCAAATTCCCATATAAGGACTTTTCTATTAAATCAGTGCAACAAAAACTTTAATTTACTAAATAATAAAATTGATTTCCATGGGCACCAGAAACAACTGTATCTAGGACTAAACCACTAATACTGAAATCAAGTTCTCAGTTCTCAGGAGAGACGGACTGAAAAGCAGCCCACAGTCACAGAGCTGAACAACTCAGAAGCATGCAGATAAATTTCCTGGGTCATTTTGCATTAAAAACAGAGACAGAGACGAGGCAGAGAAGTCTCTACACATCCCAGCTCCACCTCACAGAAACCGACCTTTGTAGGTGACTGTGCACCTGCCCCAGAGTGATGCCCCTGGCTCCCAAAAACTCATCAGCTTAACCTGACCCTCACTCAAACTCCCTCCCACTCCTAAAGGCAAGCCAGGCCCCGCCCACCTCAGATGAAGGTTCTCCTCGGTCAGCATCTGTATGGTGTACTTATACTTCTCATCGGCTTCAGCAAGCTTGGTCTGGAGCGTTTTCTCCAGGTGACCCATGGCCGCTTTCTGAAAGATGCATACATTTTAACCCCGTCTCCCCGCTGCCCCCAGCCCCACCCCGGCTAGCACCCACCTCTTTCTGGAGTTCCATCTGGGTGTTGCAGAGGTTCATGTTCAGTGACTCTAGAACAAGAGTTTGTGCATGCAACTCTTCCTCCACGATCTGTGTGAGAAGACATTGCGTCAGGATGGGCACCATGCCAGTGTCCACCTGTCCATTCTCTCCTCCAGGGCACCCGGAGACTGCAAAGCAGCAACCGTGGGTTCTCCTTGTCCCGCACCACTGAGAGCCACTTGGCCGCACACACTGTCAACTCCACCTCAACACCGTCTCATCTGTCTATGCCCTCCCCTTTGGCCTCACTCTCACTGCTGCGGAGCCCACCCTCACCAGAGCTCCCACGGACCTTTGAAATGCCAGCAACCATTCATTCATTAAACAAGTCTTTATCAAGTAATTACCATGGGGACCCACACCGAAGGCACAGTAGGTTAATCCACCACCTGAGATACCAGCATCCCATATGGGCGCCGATTCGAGTCCTGGCTGCTCCTCTCCCAGTCCAGCTCTCTGCTGTGGCCTGGGAAAGCAGTAGAAAATGGCCCAAGTCCGTGGGCCCTGCCTGCACCCACATGAGAGATGAGGAAGACGCTCCTGGCTCCTGGCTTCAGATCGGCACAGCTCCAGCTGTTGTGGCCATTTGGGGAGTGAACCAATGGAAGGAAGATCTTTCTCTCTGTCTCTCCCTCTCACTGTCCATAGCTCTGCCTCTCAAATAAATAAATAAAATCGTTTAAAAAATTACCATGGATTCCAGCTCCATGCGACTCTAGAAAAGGCAAAACTATAGATCTGCTAACCTCTTTAAGGGTGGAAAAGGGTTAAATAGATGGGGCAGAAGGCATTTTTTAGGGCAACGAGACTCTTTTGTAAGATGTTATAATAGTGGAGATATGACAGGACTTAACAGGCAAAACCCATACAACGTATAATACAAACACAGAGCCCCACTGTAAACTATGGATTTAAGTAGTAATAATGAATCCATGCTGGCTATTGGATCATAACTAATGTATTATCCTGCTGCAAGATGTTAGCAATAGGGGAGTCTGGGAGTGGCGTGGGGTGAGAGTACCCATGGGAACTCTGCATTTTCTTCTCAATTTTCCTGTAAACCTTAAACTGCTCTAGGCATTTATCTTAGCAGCTGAGACACCTGTGTCCCTCATTGGACAGCCTGGTTTGAGTTTCAGCTCCTGACTCCAGCTTCCTGCTAATGCAGACCCAAGGAGGCACAGGTGACCACTCAAGTAATTTGGTTCCTGCCACCCACAGGGGAGACCTGGATTGAGTTCCTGGCTCAGACCTGGACAGAGCATTTGGGGAGTGAACCAGTGGATGGGAGTTCTGTCTGTCTGTCTATCTGTGTTTCTCTGCCTGAAATAAAAAGGTTTAACAATTTCAAAAAAACTGCTCTAAAAACCGTCTATTCATTCAACAAACACATGAACTGCTACTTAATAATGAACAGAAACCTGTGCAAAGGTCCTTCGAAGGCAAATTCCTAGTGTGTGTGGAAACCCGAAGGAACAGCAGTGTGGCTGGAATAGAGAAGCAATGTCCTGGGCCAAGGTGAGGAGGTAGAGCGGAGCTTGGCACATCTGGGAGGCCACAGTCCCAGACAGCATGGGGACCTTTGAATGGAGCAGGGTTTGGATTTGTCTCACCGGTTACATTTATCTCACAGTTGTGTTGGGGAGAGTGGATGTGAGGGCGGGGACAGGAGGAGAGCAAGGGACTAGGAGGGGAGTGTGCCAGTGGTTTGGGCAGGAAGTAGTGGGTGGATGAGGGTCAGGTGCACAGAGTCAGAGACAAGTGGGTGAATCTGGGACATGTTACAGGGGATTGGCAGATATGGGGCAGCGATAGGAAAGAAGGAATCCATGACGACCTCTGGTCCAGGTTTGAATAACTGCAGGAGTTGACAATTTAGGGAGTCAAGTGCCAGGTGGAGCATCAAGAGCATGGAGTTGGCAGTGTTGCGTGGGAGGTGTCTGCAGGCCACCTATGCAGCAGTGCAAATGGGCAGTTGCACACGCAAGCCTGGAGCTCAGAGGCAAGGCCAGGCTGGAGGTCGCAGGCCTAGTTGTCAGCATTTATGTCTCTGTGCCTGAGGAACTGACCTAGTGAGAAAGTGGAGGTGAAGGAGAGAAACCCAGTCCAGAACCAAGCTCCGAAACAGCCCAGGGCTTAAAAATGAGCTGGAAGAGGGGGACCTCGCCGGGGAGACGGCAAAGGAATGACCAGTGAGGCCAAGGAGGCACCAGAAGCCAGTGGAAGCCCAAGGGCGGAAATGCTTCAAGGCAGGAGGGCTCAACTGCCCTGCCCCTGCTAACACCAGGCAAGGTGAGGCAGTCCCGGGCCTTTGCAACTTGGAAGTTACTGGTGATTTGGGCAGTTTCAGAGGATGTGGTGGGAGCAGAGGTCAGGTTGAGGTGTAGATGGAAGGTGACCTTTTTTTTTGAAAGGCAGAGTTACAGAGAGAGGCAGAGGCAGAAAGAGAAAGAAAGGTCTTCCATCCACAGGTTCACTCCCCAGATGACCTCAACGGCCAGAGCTGTGCCGATCCAAACCCAGGAGCTAGGAGCTTCTTCCAGGTCTCCCAGAGGATGCAGGGGCCCAAGGACGTGGGCCATCTTCCACTGCTTTCCCAGGCCATAGCAGAGAGCTGGATCAGAAGTGGAGCAGCCGGGACTCGAACCACATGGGATGCTGGCACTGCAGGCGGCGGCTTTACCTGCGCCGGCCCCAGGAGGCGACCTTTCTAAAACATCCTGCCCTCCACAAGGCACCCTGCCTCACATCGCTGCCACGTCCTTCACCAAATGAATCCTTTTCTCCTCAAAAACTTCCCATGGCTCCACTGTCTGCAGAATCAGTCAGATCCAGACTTCTTGTGACAATGAATGGACCCCAGACGGTCCCCTGAGCCCAAGGTTAAACAAATAAAGGCCTCTTTGTCCTTTGCTAGGGGAAACCAGGATGTTGGGTTCCTGTTCTGTCCTGTTTTCCGAGAAAGCTATGAGGAAGGTGGGATACCGGGCGTGTGACTAGGAAAGGTTCAGCAGAGGCAAGTGAGCCCAGGCTGCACCAGACTGAGAAGAAACAAAGGCCTGGCAGCAAGCACAGCCTTGGCTCGCCTGGGGCAGCGGCTGGCATCACTGCGCATGACCTGGGAGTTGCGTGCATGGATCCATTATAGAGAGTTGTGGGGGCCGGCGCCGCGGCTCACTTGGTAATCCTCCGCCTGCGGCGCCGGCACACCGGGTTCTAGTCCCGGTCGGGGCGCCAGATTCTGTCCCGGTTGCCCCTCTTCCAGGCCAGCTCTCTGCTATGGCCAGGGAGTGCAGTGGAGGATGGCCCAAGTGCTTGGGCCCTGCACCCCATGGGAGACCAGGAGAAGCACCTGGCTCCTGGCTTCGATCAGCACTGTGCACCGGCCTCAGCGGCCATTGGAGGGTGAACCAACGGCAAAGGAAGACCTCTCTCTCTCTCTCTCTCACTATCCACTCTGCCTGCCAAAAAAAAAAAAAAAAAAAAAAAAAAAAAAAGGAAGAAGAAAAAGAAAAGAAAGTTGTGGGACAAGCGGCTTCTAAGCCAGAATAGCTCCTGCACCCATACATGTAGCTCCTGCACCCACATGTGTGGCTCCCATTTTCCCTCCCCTGACTTCTTCCTTGTGGGCCCCGTTGGACTCACCCTGGACTACTGTGAGCGCTGTTCTGAGGCCCCCTCGGAGGAGGAACCCCGAGGCTCCCCTCCCACCCGGCAGGCTGTGCTTCCAGCCCTGTAGCCTCCTGAGTGGCGCCAACCCAAAGGGTGGCCTGTGCTACCAGCTGAGTGTGAGATTCAAGTTCGAACCAGAGCCCCGCGGCCACTGGCCCTCTCCCAGTCCGCCTTGCTGCTCCTGGCATGCCAGGTCCTTTCATTTGTCACCAGCTTTGCTCATGTTCGCCTCAAGGTGGGAGCACCATCTCTGCCCTACCTCTGTGTGAGATTCAGAGACACTCCTCAGCTGTCAAAGCCAGCCCAACTGCCACCCTGTAACACTTCCTGGGCTGCTACTACCCCACCCCAACAGGAAGAATAGCTCTTTGCCATGTCACACACATGTCTGCTTCTCCATATTTATCATGTTTGTAGCACCCCACAATCAGCACCTAGTAGGTGCCATATGCATTTCTAATAGGTGCTGAAAGGGTCAAAAAAATGAGCCAGGTGGGTCTCTGCTTCCAAGTGTCAACCCCGTTAAACTCCTCCCCGTGCGGTGCTCTCAAGCTCTTCCCACACAAGGAGCATCCTGCCAAGATGCGTAAACTGGAGAGGTACCATCACCTACTGCAATTGCATTGTGCAAAGTGCTGTACCAGGCCCTTTTGCATTCTCTCATTTGCATATCAATTCCAAAGTTCACTGACTACTTATTGAGCGCCTGTGATCTGCCAGGCACTGTTCCAGGAACTGCGCATATCCAGGAAAGCTTTCTGGGAAGAAAGAATATTAACAGCAAAGAGCCCAGGCAGGAGCAGCCTGGCCTTCAAGGAGGTCAGCGACTCTGAGGCAGGGCGAGGATGGGAAGAAATGGGAGATGAGCTCAGGGAGAAGGAACCATCAGCAAAGAGCAAAGAAAGGTATCCTTCAGTAATGGGGAAAAATGAGCTCTACAGAACACCTTAACAGCAAGGTTGAGACAATCAAACTTTTAGGTGCAGCCCAGAACAAAGCTCAAGAATATGTAAAGGATACCGATAAAGAATAAAGGCATCCAATAAAAGATCACCAGGTATGCGAACAAGAAAATGCAGTCATAAACAAGGAGGAACACCAGTTAATCAGAACAGACCCAGAAATGACACAAGTGGTAGAACCAGTAGACAAGTCATCAAAAGTTATTATGGTACACTAGGTCTACCTGGCTCCAAAGCCAATTCCTTTACCCTGTAGAACATCGTGGGCTGCGTGCACCCTGGGGATGCAGAAGCCCTGCCTGGTCCCAGAGGACCACTCCTTTATAACGCCTTCCTGATGACTGAACTTCTCCCACGCGTGCCCACTGTGTGGGAGAAACGTAAGATACTCTGCGGTCTGAACAACTCCTCTTCGGCTGTCTCCCACAACGCCTTCATTTAACCCAGCAGAGTACCGTCCCTTTGTGGAAGTGGCCCTGTGTGAGGAACACTCAGAGTTTTAAAGGGACTCGGTGACAACGTTCTAGAGGGCAGTTTGCTACTTTTCAGAGCTCAAGGGGAAGAGCTCAGGGGGCGTGTCGTGGCCAGTGGGTGAAGCTGCCACTCCCAGCACCTGCATCCTGCATCCCATTCACAGGGCTGTGCTGCTCCACTTCTGATCCAGCTTCCTGCTATTGCAGCCTGGGAGGCAGTAGATGATGGCCCAAGTACCTGGATTCCTGCCACCATGGGGGAGACCTGGATGGAGTTCCTGGCCTAGTCAAGCCCTGCTGTTGTAGGATTTGAGGAGTGAATCAATGGATGGGAGTGCCCCCCCCCCACTCTATCAAATAAATAAAAAAAAAATTTTAAGGAAGCTGAAATGGGAAGAAGCAGGAGAGACAGACTTAAAAAAAAGGGGGGGGGTAAGATTTGACATTTTGTAATTCAAGGTCTTTTTATGGTTGTTTGAGCCTTGCAAGAAATACAGGTCTTCAACATTGAACAACGCACAGTACACTGCTGAAATGTCGGCTCCAATCTGACTCTGAAAAGACACCACAGGTTTTGTTTTATGGACAGTCCTGAAATCCCTATTTTATTTATTGAATCCACGAAACTCTTCCACTTTGCTGACTTTGTGAAAATGATAGTCGATTCTGTTTTACCAAGAGCCTATCATTTCACTGATGGGTTTCTAAGAAGCCAGTTCCACAGGAAGGAATGAAAAGGCTCACCTCTTTGGTCTTCCTCAGTTCCTCTAACTGCACGGTGTCACTTTCATGCTGTTTCAAGAGCTCCTGTAAACAATTTCATTTGGACAAGGTCACTTCTGGAAAGATGTAAGAAAGCCGGGACAGGACCTGGGGTTCTAGTACTCACAAAACCTAGACACTGGTATAAGAAAACACACATTACAAGTGAACGGCACGCCATGTTGAAGTTAATGAAAGTATCACTTATGTGCAATCATCACATTGACAAACACTGAAAAAAAATATGCTTTCTTCAAAAAGTTTTCTTAAGTCAATGCACAGATTCAATGCTGTTAGGAATTCAGCGCTCTAGATTGCTTTTTTTAAAATTCTGTGCAATTCCAGCCAGAATACCAGCAGGCCGTCTCGACAAGCTACTTCTAAAACTTCTATGAAAATGCAAAGGATGGAGAAAATCTGAAATAGTCCTGAAAAACAATAGCAAAGTTAGACTATCTTTATTGCTTGACTTCAAGCTATGGTACCTAAGTATAGACAGACAGTGGAAGGGAACGGAATGGGATCTGACTCCCTGCCTCCTATCCCACTCCCCACTAAACCACCAGTGACAACAAAGACACCAAGGCAACTCAGTGGGGCAGGGAAACTCTCTTCCAAAATATGGTTCTGGAATAACTGGATCCCATGTGGAAAAAAATGATCCATGACCTCCACCTCACTTCATATACAGAAATTATTCAAAATGGACCATAAAATCATAAAAAATACAAAGTATGTAAAAATAAAATATCCGCATGACCTTGGAATAGGTAAATATTGTATAGAGAAGACATGAAAAACTGTGACTATGAAGGACAAAATTCAAAATTTGTGTTGTGGCACAGCAGGTTAAACAAACGCCTGCAAGCCAGCATCCCATATGAGTTTCAGTCTGAGTTCTGGCTACTCCACTTCCAGTCCAGCTCCCTGCTAATGTGCCTGGCAAAGCAGCAGAAGATTGCCCAAGCCCTTGGGCCCCTGCACACAAGTGGGTGACTTGTATGGAGTTCCTGGCTCCTGGCTTTGGCTTGTTCCAGCCCTCTTTGTAACTCTGCCTTTTGAATAAATAAATAAATAAATAAATTTTTTAACCAAAAAAAAAAAAAAAAAAAAAAAAAACAAGCTTCAGCACATAAAAAGACATCATTAATAAAAATGCAAACTACAGGCTGGAGGACAATATTTGCAACACAGATATCCACAATGAATGAAATGCTCACCCATACCAATACTGAAAACACTGAGACACCCACACCCCTATCAGAGTGCCTGGGTTTGAGTCCCAGCTTTGTCCCTGGTTCTAATTTCCTGTTAATGCACACCCTGGAAGGCAGCAGGGGATGATGGCTCAAAGACTTGAGTCCCTGGTTCCCAAGTTAAAGACCTAGATTGAGTTCCTGTGGCTTTGACCTGGCTCAACCTTGACTGTTGTGAGCATTTGGGGAGTGAACCAGAAGATGGGAGATATATCTCTCTGACTATTTGTCTTTCCAAAAATAAAATATTACCCCAACTACTCCAAGTGGCAAAAGCTGGAACAGACATTTCACAAGTGAAGATACATTTTGGTCCATCAAGCATATGCAAAGTTGCCCAGCATCATTAGTCATCAGGGAAAGTAAAACCATGATGCTAGACCATTTCATACGCACTGGAGTGTGCAAACTTACTGTGAAGCAACCAGAATGCTCATATATTTAAGATGCAAGAGTAGAGTGGTGGAATGACTTTGGAAAATAATTTGGCAATTTCCTAAAAGGTTGAAACGATACCTACCCTAGGGCAAAGTGTATACCCAAGAGAGTAAGAGCATCAGTCTGCAATACCTGTACAATGGTGTTTATAGCAGCTTTTTTTTTTTTTTTGGTAAGATTAAAAAAAAAATCGAAACAACCCAGATACCCAACAATGGAAAAACAGTAAATACATTGTGGAATATTCTTCCAAAGGAATGTTACTGAGCAATCAAAAAGAAGAAATTACTGATATGATTAACAGCTGGGTAAATTGCATAGCCATTTCACTGAGGGAAAAGAAGCTATACACACAAGAGCATATGCTATATGTTATGTGTATGTGAAGTTTAAAAACCGCAAACTTAACCTATGATGGAAGAACTCAAAAGAAGAGTTGTCTTGGAGCATACCTGGTGGGGTGGGGCGTCGAGGGGAAGAAACACCACAGGAATATTTTCAGGGTTGATGAGATGCTTTAGATCTGGGGTTGAATGTGGGTTACATAAGTGTGCACATTTGTCAAAACTCAACAAACTGCACACGTGTGATCTGTAATTTTTTCCTAAGAAGCTAAGTATAAATTATAACTCAGTATGGGGGGTCAGAATCACTGGGGAGACAACAGGAGAGGGGCGGGGAGGAGTGCATGGAGATCCAGCTCCTCCCCAGGACAGGAGTCGCTTCCTTTTGCTCAGGCATCTGA